>NC_089590.1:89063219-89389913 GCF_019320115.1 Miscanthus floridulus
CGCGGATGGCCGCGTCCCACACCAGGCGCTGCACCACCCCGTCGTCGGTCAGCAGCAGGCGGGACAAGGGCGCCCCGGCCCTGGCGACGTACCCGTACGTGACCTCGCCGGGGCTGACGGTCAGCTCGTACGCGAACATGTCAGAGTACGTCGCCATCTCCGGGATGCCGCTGAACCACAGCCCGTTCCAGGGACCCGTCCGGTACCTCTCGACGTCGCCGTCCCGGAGAACGTTTTCCGGCACGCCCCTCGTGTCGGTCGTGTACCAGTACCTCCCGGACGAAGGGTCGCTGGCCGAACGCCACGACGTGAGGCGCCACTCGGCCCCGGTCCACAGGTTCTTGCCGATCTTCATGCCGGGGAGCAAGGTGTTGGACGGGTGGTCGAACGACTGCCATATGACGACGGCGCTGCTGCTCGGGTCGCTCAGCACGACGAGGTTTCCGGACTCAAGTAGCTGCGCCGATGCTGGGGAGGTGGCGCCACCACTAGTCGTGTTTGAAGACCACACGACTTGGCCGGAGCCGTCGAGCAAGAGGAGGCTCCCGGCGTCAGTGATCACAAGTGCTCCGGAAGTGTCGGCGAGTGGGCGGTCACGGTTGGCTACCCAGCAGACGGCGTCCTCGGAAACGGAGAACCATACTCCGAGGTATCTCTTGTTTGCCACCCCGGGAGAGAAGAAGCCGAGGGTGAATGATCCTCCGGCCGAGACGAGCTTATCGCCGTCAGTGATGTTGCGGCCCTTACTGAGGATGTCGGACGCAGCATTAGGAGCAGGAGCAGCTGTGAGAGCAAGAAGGAACACGGAGGAGAAGAGGTGGAGGATGCTGTTTGCCATTGACGATGTTTTGTGGTTTTTGCACAAGGTAAACACCCCTCGTATGCAGGAGAGATCTCGGATGAGTTGCGCATATATGCCCATGCTGCGACCTGGCATGCAAGTAGGCCCTGTTTGGATCGCGCCCTGCCAGACAACTGATCCTGGCCCTAGGCGTCCAAAATGGGACGCCTGGGAGCCCTGCCTGGGTTCGGAGCTGCCTGGGAGGCAACATCCAAACAGGCCCGTATAACCGTGTACACGCTCGATGCTCTAGTGGAGTTCAGCTGAATGATACGGCTAAGGATGATATTTTTTTTTTTTGAAGGAACAGGAGGGGCTTGCGCCCCTACTGAAATTTATTGAAAGAAAGAACAGAAACAAAACAAGAGATTCAGAGCTCAAAGCTTAGTTCAGGAAACATGAAAAGAAATGAAAAAGATAAGCTCAATTACAGAATCTGATCTAGCCATGAACTGATATTCTAGGGAAGTATTTTTATTTCGCTCGAAGCATAACTAGGCCAAAGACATTCCTGAAGACATGCTGATATTACCTGGAGATGGACAGTAGATCGTGTCTATATACCACACTAAGTGCTTATCAGGTACATATAGACATATATAGTTTGTTGGAGTCTTTAGTAGGATCAAAATAACCCTATTTGGAAGGCTAAAGCGGAGCAAAAATGTCGTTTTTTTGCATGGGCGTTGATGCATAAGAAAATCCTAACCGCAAACAACCTGTTCAAACGCGGATGGACCGACGATACAGATTGCAAGCTTTGCAGTAATGATCAGGAAACACCATTTCATCTATGCAAGGATTGTCCGTTCACCAAGGAGGTTTGGGGCATTTTAAAGCAGCGGTTCAACTTGTCAGTATTGGATCTAGTTAGCACTGCAGGGTCAATATATAACTATTGGTGTAGATGTCAGTGAAAATTTGACAAGACCCAGAGAAGGGATGTGGACGAGATTTTAATATACTTCCGGTGAAATATATGAAAAGAGAGAAATAGAAGGATCTTCCAACAGAAATATCTCAACCTAAGACAAGTGGCTTTTATTTGCAAAGATGAGATCATGCAGTATTGACTTGCAATGGCACCGATGCATCAAGGGTCTCAAGCTATTTAAAGGTTTAGGTGCCCTAGGTAGTCTTGCTTCAGTGGTCGTCGTGGTTAGATATAGGCCTTCCCACTTGGGTGGTAGTTTTTTGTTCTCAAAATTATCGGTGTCAAGTTCAGTCGTTTCTCTGTTGTTAGTTGCTTGGGGGAGGAGCTGTCAGGCAGGCAATTGCACGTCTTCATTCTTGTAATTTCATGTACAGTTTTTTTCCTCTTCATCGTCTAATAAAACTAGCGGCAAAACTTTTTCCATTCTTTCTAAAAAAAATGTTGCATGCTTGGATTGGCAGTTGGAGAGGTCAAGCTTCTTCCGAGACTTGGTCATCTCGCAGTAGTATATGGGAGCTGCTAGATTTTATGTGCTGAATTTTCAAGTTATAATTTTATACAACCAACCAACAACTAATGCAATTAAAAGGACAACTAACGATAGATAATTTACAATTTTTCTATAACTAAACAATTACAAAATTACATGTTGAAGTACAGTAAAAAATTAGACACCTCACATATAAGTGGTAATATAATTATAGCAGAAGGGGTCCACAGCTAAGCACTACTGGATTCAGGCGCTTTGCCGGGTGCCGAATGCACCCGGCAAAGGCTACTTTGCACTCGGCAAAGCCTTTGCCGGGTGCAGCACTCGGCAAAGAGCCTCCGGCAAAAAGTTAGTCGGCAAAGATTTCTTTGCCGGGTGCTTTTTATCGGGCACCCGGCAAAGACTTTGCCGAGTGCAAACCCGGCACCCGGCAAAGAAAAGTGGTCGTTACGGCGCCGGCTCCGTCATCCCTTGCTTTGCCGGGTGCCATGTCAGAGACACCCGGCAAAGATTTTTTTAATTTTTTTTCAAATTTTCTTTGCCGGGTGCCGTGCCGGGGAGGCACCCGGCAAAGATTTTTTTATTTTATTTTTATAATTTCTTTGCCGGGTGTCGCACCGCGGGGGCACCCGGCAAAGAGTTTTTTTATTTTTTTTTCGTAATTTCTTTGCCGGGTGCCAGGTCATGGGGCACCCGGCAAAGAATTTTTTTTTTTTTTTTTTTGAAAAAACTTTGCCGGGTGCCCTAGCCCTGGCACTCGGCAAAGCTGGGATGAATCTGCAGATGCGATTATGACCACTGAAGAATCCCCTGGGACAAACTGTTTAAGGAGCTATTATTCAGTTTAACAAACCAAAAATATCTTAACTCTGGTGCAGAATGATTCACATCACAACACAATGTTTAGTCAAAATAAGCACCTGAAATCCTGTTATTTTCTTCTGGCTAGATTTTCTTCTCTTGTTTTGCAGGTCGATCTGTGTTTTGTAGCAAAGCATGTCATCTAGCCAGGAGAAAGGAAAAATATAAGGTTAGGCTTGCAAGACACCGAACAGGAAATAAGGTCTTTGAATGAGAGTTGAGAACAGAACTAAAATGCAAGCCGATGTACCAGATGTATCATACAGATGGCAACTGCCCTTGTGGGACCCAACCAGCGCGCCCTGAGACAACATCTTAAGGTATTAGGATGAACAACTAGCAGCTCCACTTGACCAAAATTAAGAAACTATGAAATAGATCAAATTCAAACCTTTCCATCTGGAGTATAGCAGGCAGCAGTAACCATTTCATGAAGATCGACCCAATCAACAATTTCACGCTTTGGAATACTCCAGATACGAACCTTTTCATCCAGGGAACCACTAATGAAGTATCTATCATCAACAGGATTGAACTGGATGCAAGTCACTGAATCAAAAAGAAATTATATTAGACGGACAATGTTGTTGCAGTGCTTAGACAGTGAGAGGGACGGGGTGGGGTGATTCTGAAGTGATGTTCGTACCATAGTCAGTGTGTGAGAAGGTTTTCAAACAATAAGTGCTTGACATGTGTCACAACCGTACTGTTTTATCCATTGATGATGAAAGCAAATACTGCAGGAACTAAAAGATGGATATAAGGGATGCTGAACTAGCAGGAAACTACAATGAATTCATAATAATTATACTTCAAATTCAACATGCTGTAGAAATGGATATGCCTTTACTAACAGCAGCAAGTATACCAAGAGACGAGCAAGACAAGTACCTAGCAAAAAAAACAAAAATGCTGTGCATGGTGTCTGGCTGTCCTCATATACTTTCAATTCCAGTTCAGTATCATGAAACTGGTTAGCTGACATTCAAATGTAGGACTCAAATATCTACATTTTGACAGCACACAAAAATATCATCCAGATCATAGACAATAGGTTCTCCAAATGCCAATAAGTTAAGAAAGAACTGTGTTGTAGGTCTCTGAACTTGTGCGGTAGCGGTAGTCACCTAGCCGGCTAGCCAGGCAAACTTGCAAATTACTTTCTCATCTCCTTCAACTGGCACAGTTGTCACACCTAGTCCCTAAACTTGCACAGTTGTCTGATTTAACCCCCTAAACTTTGCTTCTGTTCAGGGGTTTTGGTGAGACCCATGCAAGTTCAAGGGGCTCTAAAAGTTTGAGGGGTTAGTTGAGACGACCAGGCAAGTTTAGGAACCTGCAGTGTAATTCCTGCTTAGTTTTTACGTGCTGAACTTTCTAGATGCACTGAGACAGAAATTAAAACCATAGTAAAATGGCAATGTATAAGCGTGTAGAGACCATGTCTTAGTTACATGTAGAGAGCACCTGGGTCTTATGCACATGGTAAAAGCTTGGGTACACGTGGGAGCAATAAAGTCAATTTACCTATCGCAAAAACGAAAATGCATAAATGGCAGCTGGTCAAGTTTTCCTTTCCAGACAGTGCACCAGTTGCACTATGCCAGATCTGGATGCCAAGTTATGTACGCCCAAACCCAACAATAAATAAGTTGAGCTGGTGTGTGATCACGATGTTTCTAATATGACATATTGTTATTACACAGCTTTTGTGTTCTTAATGAGTTATGTTCGGATCTAATTTCCGTGACTGATATCCTACTTTCAGGTATTCCACATTCTATTGTAGCCTGAACTTTGCATTTACACTGAAAATTAATATTTACACATTAGAATTGAAGATAAATTAGATTAATATTTTCACGTACTCTCTGCCGTCGTCAAGGTTCCTGATCAAGCACCTGGGGTCCTCGTCGGCAGCATCGGAGCCGTCGGACAAGGAGGACCGCAGACGGCCGCCCCCGAGTGGCGGCTTCCCGGCGGAGCCCAGGGCGGCCCCGCCTGATCTGGAACGCGAGACGGGGGAGGCCGGGGGCGGGCCCGCGGCGTCTTCGGAGGCGGACCGGCCCGTCTCAAACCCGGCGAGCCCCATCAGCTGGACGGAGCGCGAGGGCAGCGGTGGCGGCGGCGGAGCGCAGGCGCGGGGTCGAACCGTCTGCTGGAATAGATTAGGGTTGGGACGTGGGCCGGCCTTTTTAGTCATGGGCCTTTGCCGGGTGCCTGCTGACGACGGCACCCGGTAAAGAATTTTTTTATTTTTTTTTAATTTCTTTGCCGGGTGACCCATGACCAGGCACCCGGCAAAGGCTTCTTTGTCGGGTGCCCGGGGTGGCACCCGGCAAATTATTTTTGTTTTTTGTTTTTTTTTACCCCATTTTTTTGTAGGGACTTGCTACAGTAAATATATCCCTATTTTAAAATTTGGGATAATTATGAGCTTTTTAACTATATTTCCTTAATTTTTTTCGTTTCATTGAATTTTTCCGACTATTCCAAATTTGAATTGCAGGTACATGAAATAATGGAATTTGGTCATTCAAAAAATAGTATTTATGATATTTAGGCTATGTCGAGGCCGTATGCAGGAAGTGGCATGAAATGTCGCGCATCATGTTGTCGTAACATGACGATGTACTCGCGGGGGAAGTTTATTTAAATTATATAAAATCCAAACGATGTCCGAAAATCACGAAACTTGTCGATGTGTCTTGTTATCACATGTGGAGGCCCTGGTAAAAAATTAAGAAAGTTTCGAGTAAGTTGCGACGTCGACTGCCTAAAACCCAGACATCTCCACATGTCGACTGCCTAAAAATTAAGGAAATATAGTTAAAAAACTCATAATTGTCCCAAATTTTGAAATAGGGATATATTTACTGTAGCAAGTCCCCACAAAAAAAATGGGGTCAAAAAAACAAAAACAAAAAAATAATTTGCCGGGTGCCACCCCGGGCACCCGGCAAAGAAGCCTTTGCCGGGTGCCAGGTCATGGGGCACCCGGCAAAGAAATTTAAAAAAAAAATTAAAAAAAATCTTTGCCGGGTGCCTAACGGCGTGGCACCCGGCAAAGGCTGACGGCAGCTGGCCGCCGTCAAGCCGGCCACTTTTGCCGGCGGCCATATTTTGCCGAGTGGCCGGCACCCGGCAAAAACCAATTTTTGCCGACGGCTGGAATTTGCCGAGTGCCCGCACCCGGCAAAAGTTGCTTTGCCGGAGGCCTTTATTTGCCGGGTGCCGCCAGGCCTGGCACCCGGCAAAGAATTTCTTTGCCGGGTGCCCGATAAAAAGCACCCGGCAAATTTTTTTGCTCCCGGCAAATCAGCCGTTTCCTGTTGTGAAGTCTGCAACAGGCCAACAACAACAATGTTCGACGCCAATTGTGTACGCAGAGCTGGTGAGCTACTGGTAGTCAAGTACTGTCTAATCATTGGCACTTACCCCATTTGTTGACCCGAACAGGCGAACAGCCAATATGAACAGTTATATCCTAGAACTTCTTGTCGCCACTGTAGCCTGAGTAGGATTTTTTCCCCCGGTCAGGCCATTCACCCGTATTTCGTTAAGAGAGAGTTTCAGACAACAACTTAAGACAGGCTCGATGGCGAGTAGCCACCAAGGAACCACTTCCCTAGCTACTGGATACACACAAAGTGATTACATGACGTCAGAGTTTTGCGACCAAAACGGACAGACTGCGGAGAGCGTCCTGAACCCTGCCTGCACCCAACTAGGCGGCGCGAACGGACCCCAAGGCCCGCTGCTTCCTACCCGGGAACAGAACCAGCATCACCTCCCTAGTGGATTCAGACAGAGGTTTGGTGAAGGCCGTTTGGAACTCATCAAACGAGGCCTCGTCGGGGAGCTCCGTGTCAACATGGACGCCGAGGCGCTTCATCATCACCTTGCGGACCTGAGCTTCCGGCTTGGGTTCCCTGTGTTTGCTCTTCGCCGCAAGTCTTGCTCTCCTCTTCGGGATCAGCTCCTCATCGCTTGGTTCCTGAGCCGCCACCCTGGTCGATCTAGTCTGCCGTAGTTGCGGTGTCGACAAGATGACCGGCGGCTCCAGCGGCTTCTTGAAGGAGGAGACGAAGTCATCAGTCGTCATGGGCCGCGGTGTAGCAACATCACCACGGGTGGCAGCGTCGACTCGCAACCAGAGGTGGTCGACGGCCAGGAGTGGTTCCCCGGAGAGGGTCACGCTCGGCCCCACGGTGAGCTCCTGGGAGGCTGGGACAGCAAAGGTGTAGGCGACGTCGCAGGGCCGCGAACAGTCGCAACGTCGTCGAACGACGTCGGCTGAGAAGTAGGCCCTGGCCTGGCCGGTCTGCCCCAGCCCAGGCGCGTCTTCCGGGCCCGAGAGACAGATATCCACCTCCAGCTCCTCCAGCGAAAGCGGCTGGGCCGTTGGCCCAATATCACAGGTGCCACCACTGCCACCGAACAGCAGGTCAGGCCCATCATCCGACCAGGACGGCCCGCGAAGCATGCGAGTGTTGAGCAGATCCCCATCGGCCACTAGGGCGGACCCCACGATGCCACGGCGCGGGGCGCAGGAAGAGCGTGCACGACGCGGGCAAATGTCGATGGAGTGGCGTGCGTCGCTGTCGCAGTCCTTGACGCACTGCCGCGGCTTCGTCCACCATTGGGTCAACCGCTGCGACCCTGACAGAAGAGGAGGGTGAGCCCGGGCACATGGCAGCGAAGTCCACCTCCCATCCAGGGGCTCCTTGACACGCGTCGCAGCTGACACCACCAATTAGGACTGCATCCCTCGTTTCCCGCGCCCGGAAAGCTGGCCCGGAGCCCCGCCTGAGACGCGGCTTGTCCGGACCGGCGAACCGAGTCGTCCACGGCCGCGCACCGCCGCCGCCGCCACCACCGCCGAAGCCCGGATGGAAGCCATTGTAATTGCTGTCGTCGCTATCTTCATCCTCACCGGCGCCGCAGAACTCATCGTCCGAAGAAGGCGGCGGCGTATGCAAGTCCGAAACTCCACAATCCCCTGGGCGGAAGTGAGGTACGTACATCTAGAATTCTTGACTTCTCACAACTGACGTCAGCCTAAATTATTTAGACTCGTTTGTTTCGGCTCCGATGGCTCCGGCTTCCATCGACACCGGTACTGTTTATGAAGCCGTTTTTCTCTCTCCTATACTGTAGCAACACTGTTCATCGAAGCTGTTTTCCTCTCTCCTACTTTTTCGTCTCACTGTTCACTGGGCACTGTTCACGAAGCCGGCGGAGCTCGTTTTTTAGCTCCTGCGGCTCCGGCTACAGTGCGTGAACAGTGCCGGATCCGGAGCACGCAGGAGCGGTGCCAAACTGGTCCAGATTGGAGATACAGTTGGCTAGCACAATCATCTTAAGAGCTAAGACTCACACCACATATTTTTACTGGTTCAAATCCTGGAAAACTGCATCAGAAAATCTAAACAATAGCTCATGCAACGTATGATTGGTTTGTTCTTAAACATCTGAATTGGACTCCGCATATATAAGTTAAACATTCAAACTGTCTTCCGATTTTTTTATAGGAGGCATTCAAACTGTCTTCCAATCTAAATTATTTAGATTGGAGATACAGTTGGCTAGCTGCTAGAACCTTGGTCCTGCTAGAGAGGGACCGTAGGTTGTATGCGTGGGAGGTTGGAGGGCGAGGTCGAAGTGCACGACGAAGACGGCGCGGCGGCGGCCGTAGCCCTAGAACCCTTGTGTAGCTACAGTAACAACGGTACTGTTCACGCGTGAACAGTAGAGGCGGCTAGGGTTAGGAACTCTCGGCTCCCAGGGGAAGCCAGAAACAATAGATTGTTTCTGCTTGATTATAACTGATACATTGTTCTCTTTTTATAGGGATGGTTGACCCCTAAGAAAATATCCTAACCGAATCAATCTAACATATCTCTTTCCTAACAAACCAAACCAATCTAATCTTCGTGCGCTACAGTACCACATGGCCCCTGGCCGACTCCGCTTGCCATAACATGGGCCTACACCTCGTATAATGGGTGCCGGTCATAACATCTCTCCCCGCCTGCGCAAACAGCTCGTCCTCGAGCTGGAAGGCAGGGTAGAGGGTGCGAAACTCGTCGACGAGGGACTGTGCCGTGCGGTGGGAGCCCTGTGGGCTCATCGACGACTGCGCTCTGCTACTGCAGCAACAAGTCCATCAGCGGCTGCTGGGCGTCGGCGGAGAGTGCAGCGAGGTGCTGCTGTAGAGCCACCGCGTCGAGGCTGCGCACGCCCTGCCAAAGGACGCGTCTGCCCTCACGCCAGAAGGACAGCGTCATGGCCTCGAAATCCCACAAGATGGGACCCAAGGTCCGTAGGTAGTCGGAACTCCAGCTTGTAAAATTTGGGAGGGGCATGGGCGCCGTTGGGAGCAGCGGCAGACGAGTCCTCCACGTATAGGGCGCCGCCGGAGTACCTGCCTCCACCGTAGACGAGGGTACCGTCCGTCCCTCCATAGCCGATGCCGCTGGTCGGGGGCGGCTGGCGCGCCCCGGAGGACGCCGCGACCGCGGCTGTCGACGGTGTAGGGGTCGTGGCCATCGTGTAGATGGGCGAAGTCGTCGAGCCCATCGCCCACGACGGGATGGGAGACGGCGAGGCCGGCCACCGCAGCAAGTGGAGGGGCACCCCTGTCCCGCTGGTCTGGGGCATGCCGTAGGGGAAGATCGCCTACGGCTGCGATGGCTGTGGAGGTGGTGGTGGTGGCGCGCGGCGGTAGGCACCCGGCGACGGGTCGTCGGCTAAGCGCCACGACGTGAGGTACCACTCGGCGCCGGTCCACTTGTTCTTGCCCAGCTTCATGCCGGACAGCAAGGTGTTCGACGGGTGATCGAACGACTGCCACAGGATGGCGCTGCTGCTGCTGCTGCCTCCGTCGCGGACGACGAGGTTGCCGGAGTTGAGGAGCTGCGCCTCGGCCGATGACAATGAGCTGGTGGAGTTCGACGACCATGTGACCTGGCCAGAGCCATCTAGCAGCAGAAGGCTTCCCGTGTCTCTGACGACCAGAACGCCGGAGTTGTCGTTCACAGGGCGATCGCCGTTTGCCACCCAGCAGACGGTGACACTGGACGCCGAGAACCAGATGCCGAGGTATGACTTGGTTGACGCCCTGGGAGAGAAGAATCCCAAGGTGAATGTCCCGTCGGCTGAGATGAGCGTCTCGCCGTCGGTGATGTTGTGGCCCTTGCCGAGCGTGTCAGACACGACGGCGGCAATGGCTATGGGACAAAGTAGCATAAACAAGAGGAGGAGAAGATGGATGAATATTGTATCCATGACCATCAGGGATGAAAATGGATTGGATACGGACTGATATCACCGATATTACATTTGTTTTCATATTTCTGTCTGGATTCGAATTCGAATACGGATAGTGTCAACTATGTCGGATAGGATACGATTGGATATCGACATCATAAATATGCGATTTGAGTATTCGGATACGGATACGGTATCGGATGTTGAATATCCGGACTCGGATACGGACATATCTCAACCTCTCTAAACGGATTCGGTTTCGAATACGGTCGAAAAATATCGGTACCGTTTTCATCTCTGATGACCATTATTGGGGATTTGGGTTTAGTCCAATATTTTCTTTCTAAAAACATAAAGTTTTATAACTTCTAAGAAAAATATAGGAAGAAATAAAGAAGGCAATCTCTAAGAGTTTCTAATAATTCACTCCTAAAATATAGAAGATAATTTTACATCAGAAATCATGTAGTATTTCTAAATTATCCTAACCACTTTTATATATTCTTTTTCTCTTGTACATTTACATCAGGAACTCTTTCCTACTCTTTATTCTTTTCACGCCCTTCCAATTTTAGATTGCCCAACAAACACACGTGAGAGAGAGAAGATACGCGCCACTCGGAAGCGCGTAACTTTACGCGGAACATTGTGACTTTTCCCAAGTTCTAAAAGATTAGGAGGATGAATTAGAAGTTGATGGAGAGAGATTTTTTCTCACCTTGTTAAAAACCTAAGGATTAAGAAGGAATTTAGGAAACTCTTGGAGTACCTCGAAACATGCATTCATGTTTTCAATTTTTGTTAATGTTTGTACGAACAGAATTACAGAAAGTAAGTACGCACTTTACTCAATCCGGAAGACATCAGCTAGGTCAAAGTTTGACTTTGTCATGTTTGATTTCTAGCATATTGCGTAAGAGAAGAAGACCCTGCATTTTTTTTGATATTACAATTTATAAATGACACTTACATTTTCGCTGCCGGCCTACTTGCAGTTTGAAAGGACTAGGATGCCATCTAGAGGGGGTGAATAGACGTTTTTAAAAATTAATATCTTTAAATACGAAAATAATTAGAAAATAAAGTTTATAAAATAGAAACTCCAAATTAAGAGTAATATCACCCATCACAAGTTAGCCACAGAGTAAAAGGTAAAGTCCAATTTACACCCTTCAACTTTCTTCAAAGTCCGGATTTCAACCTCGAACTTCAAAACCGGATAACTTTGGCCCTTCAACTCTCGAAACCGTTCAATTTTCAACCTTCTGGGCGATTTTGGCATATAAACAGTAACTTTTAATATTTTCGGGAGGCGTCGAAATTTTATATTGCTTTTTTAAGCATCTTAACGTCCTCAAATGAAAAAAAACTCAAAACTACAAAGTTATAGATCTTATTGAGAGCTACAACTTTGGTATAAAAAGTATTTTCATTTAACTCCATACAAATAATATATTAATGCTCTAATGCGGCAAGCGCTAGTAGGCGATTATTATGGTGCTGAAATTTTATATTATTTTTTCGAGCATCTTACCGTTCTCAAATGAAAAAAAATTAAAACTATAAAGTTGTAGATCTCATTGAGTACTATAATTTAAATATAAAAATTATCTTCATCCGACGTATTGAAGGATTTTCTATTTTTTAAAATTTAAGTCTAACCGCCAGCTGAGCCTGAGCGCCTGAGCTGGTACGCGAGCATGTCCGCGTACGAGACATCTCCGGGACGCCGTTGAACTAGTGGCCGTTCCACGGCCCCGTGCGATACATTTTCAGGTCGCCGTGCCACACCCACAGTTCTCTGGCAGAATCGCTCGTCTCTATCTCTGCGTCGAGACTCGATAGGGCCCGGTGGCCGGGCCGCCGCCGGCCGATCGCCACTACGTGAGGTACCGCCGTCCACAGGTTCTTGCCGGCCTTCATGTCCGGTAGCAAGGCGTTCGACAGATGGTAAAATTCAAAGGCAAGACATCGCCTGCCATGCTACTTGATTCGAGAAAGATGAGGACGAGCAGTTCTTAGCAGGACCAGGGCCCGAGCATCACATTTGATCCGCGATCCACACAACAGCAGGATACCAATTTTCACAAGAATCTCATATGTCATAGTGTACACATATACACACATGCACTCAGGATTCTCAAATACGAATACAGTTCACGAGCTACAACTTACAAGTAAATCTATACCCAAATACAGTACTATATTTTGAAATAAGCATTCCGTACAAACTTTTTTTTGAGGGATCAGCTGGAGTTGCTCCCTGCTGCTTATAAATATACTCTCTGTACATACTTGGTAATAGGAAGATGATAATGCAGTGTGAAACTTGGGCAGCCTGAGACAGTGAAACTATCTGCCCTGAAGATCCGTGTACGTTAATTGATTCCCTGATTCGGCATTGTTGTCATCCGCAGGAACACGAGGAGATCTTCCAACAAAAAATGCAGCTTGCTTCGGAGACGGAATCGTAACGTCACCACTCAACATCCTGAGCACCAGGGACATGGTTGGCCTCTCAGCTGGTAACTCCTGCACGCACAGGAGACCCACCTGAATGCATCTGCAGACTTCATCGTAAGTGTATGTTGTTCCCATAAGCGGATCGATAAGCTCTGAGACACTGCCTTCCTTCCACAGGGTCCATGCCTGGAACATACGTTGTGAATTAGATAAGGCAATTGGCAAGCAAAAAGTTCATGGATATTCTCTAGTTTTGATTTGACAACAAGTATGGTGAGTGGGGGAGACATCGTTATCTTACATAGCCCAAGAGGTTCATTGACCATTCATCATCGACAAAAGAGCTGTTCCTGCGTCCACTCACAATCTCTAGGACCAGAACACCGAAACTGAAGACGTCAGATTTATCAGAGAATTTACCCTCCATTGCATACTCCGGGGAGATGTAGCCACTGCGTTCCACAGATTTTATCAGATTAGCTTGTTGCCAGGTGATGCTATGTAGAATTGGAATTAATTTGTCTATTATCCGAATAAAGCAGTAAGATTAGAAAGGTTACTTTAAAGAAGATGCAATTACTGAGCAGCACTAAAACAACCATTACAGAAGCAGATGAATGCAATGGAATGGAACTCCCTGTTCAGCCATATGCTGTAGCGAGAAAAAGAGAAAAGCAGCCTTACTAGGTGCCGACAATTCGACGAGTAAGGTCTTGAAGCTGGTGTTCACCGAAAATTCTAGCCATGCCAAAGTCTGATATCTTGGGGTTGAAATCATCATCTAGTAAAATATTGCTTGCTTTGAGATCCCTATGGATAATTTTCAGCCTGGAATCCTGATGAAGGTACAGTAACCCTCTTTCAATTCCCTGAATAATCTTGTATCGTAATTTCCAGCCTAATACAAGTCTCTTACTTTCATCTGAAAAAATTATAGTAAGTATTAAAGGTCAATACAAAAATTCATTTACTGTATAAAGTATTCGTATAAAATCAGAAATGCGAGTAACTGAAACTTACTGAAAATAAATGAGTCAAGACTCTTGTTGGGCATGTATTCATACAACATCATCTTCTCTTCCCCATGAATACAACAACCAAAAAGCCTCACTAAGTTCCTGTGTTGCAGCTTGGATAGAACCGTCACCTCATTCTTGAACTCTTCCAATCCCTGCCCGGAGCTTTTAGATAGCCTCTTAATAGCAATCTCTTGGCCATCTGGTAGTATCCCCTGGAGATAACATCAAGTATCCACTATGCTTATCCAGATGAAAAGAATTAATTAAACAAACTCAACCATATCATAACAGTTGGAGGAAGTATATGAAGTTTCCAATACTCCACCTTGAAAACTGGACCAAATCCACCTTCACCAAGCTTTTCACTGAAATTGTTCGTTGCTGAATAAACAGTGCTGAATTCAACTAATGGTGAGCTCAAAATTGATCTTTTCACCGAATCATCTTCGTATATGTTATCATCTGCAGCTGATGTTGATCTATCTTCTCTAGCAATCTGAAATAATGGTTTCCGTGTTCTCCGTGCGCCTGCAATTTAGTGAAAAGTTAACAAAGTCACAAACATACTCCTTTTTGTTTGGAGCATTCAACAAACCTACATAACAATCCATGTAAATAAAACAATGACAGTTACTTCTAAAATGTGCTGCCATGGAAATTACACTGATACTAAATCAAATATCAACGTGCAAGTTCCATAATCTGAGCGACAGCAGGATTTGGAAAGTTACAGCGTTAGAATGGATTGAAAAATATGCTGATAAAAAAGAAGAAAGCATCTTTATCAAGTGCGTATGAGGCTATTCGTTTGTCAATTTTGGACATAACTTCATAAAAAAACAAATAAAAAGAAAAGAAAGAAAGAAGAAGAGAACAAGAAGACTGAAGACCATAGAAGCTCAGATGTATGTAAGAATAAGGCAGAAAGCATCATATCACCTATTTGCTTGATGATGTGCCTCTTCAGGAAACCAAACACGCAGAAATGCATGATGTTAATCAGGAAGCTAGTACCTTACGACCAACACACACAATACATCAGGCTTTTATGCTTGGCACATACGAATGCAGGTCAAACAGGTAATTGCGTGCCTTTTGCAAGCCAGGAATCCCTAATGCTCCTCTTTTCAACAGAGCCATTTGGTCAACTAGGTAATGTCGTGTGATGATAGAAAAACAAAACTGTTAGTTTGATATGATCATGGAACATGATGCTATTATATAGGGTTTATCTTGTTTGACATCTTGGCTTAGACGACAATACTGAAGAGTTCAGTACTTGTTTACGTGATTGAATTTGACTATTGCGAGATGCCACTATCTGTAGATGCCACGCCTGAACGCGTAGCTTGCTATAGAAGTAAATAATATTTTAATTTGTAAAAAATGTCATTAGCAGGTTAGGACAAAAGAGTTTGATAGGTACATGCACGACAAAACAACAAGCAAGAACTAAGCTGGGATGACTCCCCAATAGCCAGGCCTTGTTTAGATTGCCTCAAAATTCCAAGTTTTTTCACTCTCTCTCTATCACATCAATTTTTAGACGCATGCATGGAGCATTAAATGTAGGTAAAAAAATTAACTAATTGCATAGTTTTGTTGTAAATCACGAAACGAATCTTTTGAGCCTAGTTAGTCCATAATCGGACAAAGTTTGTCAAATACAAACGAAACGTGCTACAGTGTCCAGATTGCAAAAATTTGCAATCTAAACAAGGCCCCCCGTTCTGGATGACCGATTCTGAAACTTCAGACGCGGAATGTGCATACCTTGACCATCAGAGTCACTCCTTGGCTCATTGCTGATAAGACGGTCGCAAGTCCTTATCCCTAACACCTGAATATTGTACTGTATTATCTGCGTAAAATTAGAGCTGGATGGAGCTGACACCATATTTCGACAAACTATCCCTACATTGCCTTCACTCTTCATACAGGCAGATCTAGGGAGAAAATCGAAAATTTGCCCTTATGGGAAGTGGGCTTCGTCCAAATGCCATCAATTTTGTGGGCTTCGCTGAAATGCCCTTATGAAACGAGTCCAACACGTTATAATGCCATTTTGAGTTTTAAGTCTACTTTAAAAAATTTTCAGCCAAAATTTTAGCCTTCAGTGACCATTTTGCCCCTGAGCTCATTGAATCGGTGGGGGAAAGCGAGCAGAGAGAGAAATGCGGACGGTGGTGCTGCTCACCGCCGGGCACAGAGAGAGACGGTGGGAGACAGAGAGGGGCTTGAGCGGTGGAGCTGCTCACCGCTGAGCAGAGCACCTGGGTGAGCGGCCGGTGGCTGGACCTAGGCGCTTGGGCGAGTGCCCACCTGGACCGAGCGCTGTTCTGGCGCTGGGAGCACGTGGCTCCTGTTGCTCGGCCTCCCACGACAAATAAGCAGGAAGAAACGAAGAACTGAAAATCTAGAACAGGAAACCGGTGGCCACAAAATCGACGAAAAATTGGACCAAATCAAAATAAATCGTGACCAAACTTTTCACAGGCCATCACAAGGGAGTTGGTGAGCATACTCTAAGAGATCATCGCCCAATTTCAACCCAAACTCCGGGAAAATTAGATCACGGCCAAGAACACGAAAAACTCCCCAAAAACAAAATCCGTTCAATTTCTTCGTGCTCGACTCGATTCGATCAAATTCACTTAAGGGGTAGCATCAACTCATGTCATAGCACGAATCTGAGCAAAAAAGAACGAACTAAATCGGTCTCAAAATGAAGAATCGAAGCAAGAACAGGGGGAACTGAGAAAAAAAGCTGCAAAAATAAAATCACAGACACAATCCCTAGAACACGAATTGGTAGTGTCATTGCCAATTGGTGCCGTCCTTTCACAGATAAACACAGAGAAGACAAACATTGGAACAACAAGCATTCTAGGCCAAACCCTAGAACACAAATCGAAGTCATCGAAGGGACGAATCAGAGAGGCAAAAGCAAAATCCCAAAATACAAGAGGAAACGGGAGCACCTGAGACTGCTCTGTGCCAACCGCCGAGACCCACCGGCACCGGGCACGAGCACCATGAGCGGCCACAGCAGGAGAGAGGGAGATGGGGAAAGATGAGGACGACTGGCCTGCAAGGCCATGCCTCTGCCCTGCCCTACGCCGGCCGCGCCATGGTCCGGTGGTAGATCGAGACGGAGGGAGAGGGAGAGGGGAGGGGGGCCACCCTGAAAGGTCCTAATGGCTAGAGGGGGGTGAATAGCCTAATAAAAATTTCTACAACAACACTTAACCAAATGGTTAGACAATTATGAGGCGAAGCGAGTGTTGCGCTAGCCTACTCAAAATGCAAGCCACCTACCACAATTCTAGTTTAGATAGTGTCAATTCACACAAGAGCAATGACACTACCCTATGTTAGTGTGCTCTCAAAGGCTAACTAAAGAGCCACACCAACCAAGCATGCAAGCTCTCACAACTAGCTACACTAAAGAGCTTGTCAACTAGTTTGCGGTAAAGTAAAGAGAGTGATTAAGAGGTTATACCGCCGTGTAGATGAATGAACCAATCAATCACGAAGATGAATAACAATGATGACCAATCACCTCGGAATCAATGATGAACACAATGATTTTTTACCGAGGTTCACTTGCTTGCCGGCAAGCTAGTCCTCGTTGTGGCGATTCACTCACTTGAAGGTTCACGCGCTAATTGGCTTCACACGCCAAACCCTCAATAGGGTGCCGCACAACCAACACAAGATGAGGATCACACAAGCCACGAGCAATCCACTAGAGTACCTTTTGGCGCTCCTCCGGGGAAAGGTCAAGAACCCCTCACAATCACCACGATCGGAGCCGGAGACAATCACCACCTCCGCTCGACGATCCTCGCTGCTCCAAGCCGTCTAGGTGGCGGCAACCACCAAGAGTAACAAGCGAAATCCGCAGCGAAACACGATCACTAAATGCCTCTAGATGCAATCACTTAAGCAATGCACTTGGATCATTCCCAATCTCACTATGATGATGAAACAATGATATAGATGAGTGGGAGGGCTTTGGCTTAGCTCACAAGGTTGCTATGTCAATAAAAATGGCCAAAGATATGAGCCACAGCCGGCCATGGGGCTATATATAGAGCCCCAATCAAATAGAGCCGTTATACCCCTTCACCGGGCAAAACGCGCTCTGATCGGACGCTCCGGTCATACTGACCGGACGCTGGCCCTCAGCGTCCGGTCGCCCGATGGACGCCACGTGTCATCACCTTCAAATGCTGTTCGTCAGATTCCAACGGCTATGAAGCTGACCGGACGCTCCGGTCAAAACTGACCGGACGCTGAAGCCCCAGCGTCCGATCGTTTCCAGTAAGCTCCCCGAGGCATGTTTTTTCGACCAGACGCGTCCGGTCCACCTTGACCGGACGCAGCCAGCGTCCGGTGCTCAACCCTAGCCTACTGTGCCGTCTGACAGCTCGACCGTTCGCAGCCTTTCAGCGTCCGGTCGCTGAGTGACCCAGCGTCCGGTCAGTAGACCGACGCCAGCATCATTTCGACCAACTCCATTTCAACTCTAACTTCTTCACCCTTGCCCAAATGTGCCAATCACCAAGAATTTTACATCCGGCGCAATAGAAAATAGACATTCCATTTTCCCGAAAGCGCCGAATCCCGCCTCGCAAGCTCGGCGGGAGGGAGAGAGGGACCTAAACCCATCTCAACCCTACAACCACCTTGTGCACATGTGTTAGCATATTTTCACAAATATTATCAAGGGTGTTAGCACTCCACTAGATCCTAAATGCATATGCAATAAGTTAGAGCATCTAGTGGCACTTTGATAACCGCATTCCGATACGAGTTTCACCCCTCTTAATAGTACGGCTATCAAACATAAATGTGATCACACTCTCTAAGTGTCTTGATCACCAAAACAAAATAGCTCCTACAAGTTATACCTTTGCCTTGAGCTTTTTGTTTTTCTCTTTCTTCTCTTCAAGTTTAAGCCCTTGATCATCTCCATGCTATCACCATTGTCATGTTATGATCTTCATTAGCTTCTTCTACTTGAAGTGTGCTACCTATGTCATGATCACTTGATAAACTAGGTTAGCACTTAGGGTTTCATCAATTCACCAAAACTAAACTAGAGCTTTCACACCCGCGCTAAGCCACCTTGGGAGAGAGAGGGAGAGGGAGAGAGGAAGGGGAGGCGACGGGAGCGAGAGAACGAGAGGGGGAGAGATGAGAGGGCAAGGGGGTCAAGAGCTCAGGGGCAAAATGGTCACTGAATGATAAAATTTTGGTTGAAATTTTTTAAAAGTAGACTTAAAACTTAAAATGGCATTATAGCGGGTTGGACTCGTTTCATAAGGGCATTTCAGCAAAGCCCATAAAATTGATGGCATTTGGGCGAAGCCCACTCCCCATAAGGGCAAAATTCCGATTTTCTCAGATCGAGGATGACATAAAGTGTCAAACGCAACACAATTTGAGAAATAAATTTTTGCGCAAATGGTGGGAGAGGAAGAGGCCGTCAGGACACTTACGATGGGGTGGTCGTCGCAAATCTTCAGAGTCGATAGAGGATTTGAGCGGCGATGTGGTGGCGCTTGGGGTCGGCGGCCTTCGCCCTCAACATCGCCGCCCAAGTCTCCGACGGGCCGACAGGTTCGGCTCCGAAGCCGTTGACCTGGTGTTAAAGAACGCGGGGTGGCCCAGCCTGTCAAGCAGACATTGGGCCCTGATTCTTCCAATAGGCCATGTCGATTTGGATCTTAATGGGCCATATATAGTAGTTTTGGTGCGGAAATCTGCTTTGCCGAATAAGGAAAAAGTCCACGTTATCTTCCTTGACTTTTACAAAAATATGTTTTCCTCCCTAAATTCTAAAACCGGGTAAACCACCTCCTGAATTTTTAAAACCGTTCGTTTTACCTCTCTGACCGGTTATAAACGGTTTTCAAAGGCAGTTTTGTCTTTTTCTTTTTATTTATTTTGGCTGAATCTTTGAAAAATCATAGTAAACATAAAATAAAAAATCTAGTTTTGTTGGACTAAACACGAGTAGATCTACAAAGTGAACATATAATATAGTATGCTTTAGTACAATTTTTTTAAAGCTTTAGATCTATAATTTCTATAATTAATTCATAGCCGCAGTTTATATGGTCTAATTGTGGTGAAATTTTTATAGTGAACTAATTATTGTATGCTTGAACTATAGTAAAAAATTTATACTCATTAAATCATGTATAACTTAGTTATAGATTGGACCATAGAAACTGCAGCTATGAATTAATTACAGAAAAGCGTAGATCTAAAGCTACAACAAAAAATTTATACTAAAATATACCATATTATATATTCACTGTGTAGATCTACACACGTGGAGTCTAACAAAATTGGATTTTCTATTTTATAATTTTTCTATGATTTACTATGGTTTAGCAATTGAAGCATTGAGTTGGATTTTTGGGACGCTTTAAAAAGCGTGTATGCCACGTTTCCGGGAGGTTGCGGCTTCTGGGCATGGTCACCGTGACTCGGCCGGCGTCGCCGCTCGCCCGCACGTGCACCCGTATGCACCGCCGCGTGGGCTTCGCACCACCACTGTCACACTCACGCAAGCACACACGCACTCACGCGCACGCCCGTATGCACCGCCGCGTGGGCTTCGCACCACCACTGTCGCACGCACTCACGCGACGGGCGCTGGGCCCGGCGAGCCTGGCTGCGCTGCCACCGCCGTCGCGTCCGACTGAGCTACTCTGCCACCTCGTGCTCGCCTACGCAGGACCGTGCACGCGTGGCCGTCCTTGGTCTGGCCACGGCTGGCCTGCGGCTTGGCCAGTCCGAGCTATTGTCGCGTGGTGCTGCTGGTGCTCACCGTCGCGTCGTGCTGCGCCCTTGGTCACGCCGCGCTCCGACCACCGCTGTCGCACAGGCTCTGCTGCTGCTGATCCTTCGTGGCTGCACGTGCGTGGGCTTGCCCTGCCTGCCTGTGCCATCACATTTGTGCTTGATGCGACGTTGCGCTGCTGCCTCTCCTAGACCGACGTCGGCCTCTGCGGCGCATAGGGCCGAGCCACCGTCGGTTTGCGATTTATGGCCATGCGGCCAATCGTTCCTGAGCACGTTTTGCTGACCCCATCACCCTGTAGCACATGCGCGCTTCTGCTATAGTTGACAACCGTGTCCCGCCACGACAGCGACGAGCCAAGCCATGCCGGCTCTTCCCCTGTTCCTCTATCGCCATGGTCGCCGGACCCACACCTTCAATTCAGCTTAGTGGAGTCACCTCGGTCCAATTAGCTTTGCCCGCGGCTTCAACGTGTAGTCAGTCAGCCACCCGACCCCATTGTGCAGTGATCCTTGCTGTGCCATGCTCCAATTTGGAGCTTTCTTCCCACTGGGTTGTTAAGACTGTCTCGGCTCACGTCGACGGCAAGGCCCCACTCCAGAGCTGCTCGCGTTCGTTCCATTGCATCGCCAGCTTCGTCTCCACCTACCCATCACCTGATGCACCCGTGCTAGGTTGCTACCACCCTCTACATGCCCTTGACGTGGTCTTGCCACCACGATGCACCATCGCACCGTCCGTGCGCACGTGACCAATTTGGTTCGGGGCGCCTTCGAATGAACTACCACCTCGACTGGGTCTGTGGTGAGTGCCTGGAGCTCACTTGCTACCCTATTTACTCTGATGTTGCTGTAACTCATTAGAACGCCACCGCTTTATTGCAGGAGCTCCGCCGCCATGGTTCAGCTTTACTGCGGCGTCCCGACTCACATTTTCTTCGCCCCGCGTCTCGCGTTCAGACCTAGGCAGGTACCAACTCCTTAGATAGGGCGGGGAGGATCCCTGGTGCCCGACATGGGCCGTCGGTGCTACTGGCCGCCGCGCCGGCATGCGCAGCCGGTCAAGGACCTCTCCGATGTGAAGATAGGATGTTGTAGGGGCCGTTTTGCATAATCGCAGACTAAAGAAAAAGTGCGCTTAGGGTTCACGCTATTACTGTGTAGTTCGAGGGCGTTTTCGCAAGATGACTTGCCGTTACTCACAATAGGTGATTACTAAAGATCACTCATGATAAAATGGTGGAAAGGAAAATGGAGACCAGGCAGAGATATGGTCTGAGTATTGGTGGGTGTAAGATGTTGTGTTCTATAGCCAACAGGGCATAGCTTGGTTACACTTTTTCTCTGTCTATGTCAGTTAAGGACCGACCGTTGCATTGGGTTCTAGGCAAGTCACAGACTTATTATCCCGAGCACATACTTGAGTACGGGCGCAGAGAAGACTTGTTGCTCTCTTGTCGTGGGTTCTGGCTCTTTTCGGACCGACTGATTGAAGGCGAGGATGGTGGAGGTCTAAGCACTGCACTAAGTCTGGGACTCAGGAGCGGGGGTTTGGAGTCCAAGTTTGGACGGGGACCTGGACCCTATGATAGGAGAGTGATGGGTTAGTCCTGCTTGTGTCTAGGGTACAAGCGGAGCGTGTGTTTTGGGGTATCCAGCTAGGCACATTGATTCACGAATTGTCAATGTTCTGGTATGGCTTGTCTATAGTCTAGCACCATAGTAAGAACTGAAAGATGAAAGGTGATAAAATAGAACGGTTTGCTCAACTCTTGCTTGAAAGTAGAACATGTGCTTACATAGAATGACTAGATAATGAATTAATCATGATTGCTAATAATAACACAAATAAGGATTTACTGTTAGTATTGCTTTCTGCAAAAAAAAAAGAAAACCAGCAAACCATAAAGCTTATCATATCTTTTGGAGTCGGGAAATTATTCCCACTAGTCAGATAAGTCTTGCGAGTACATTGTGTACTCAGGGTTTATTTACCCCTATTGCAGGTTCAACTTGAGGAGTACTATTGTGTGAAGGATTCTTCTGGTGGGCACAGACAGATCCTTGTTCATTATCGATAGATGTTTATTATCATTCCGCTGTTTAATATTCCGCACTCTGAATTTGGTAATGTAATAATGCATTTCTAAGAACACTGGATGTATGAAATGGACTAAGTATTGTAACTCGTTCTCATTATTGAATCCTTGGGGGAAAATGTGGATCATTCGGGCTCTCCCTTGGGGTGTGCTCGACGGAACCCGCCCGATGTAGCTCGCTCTCGGGGCGCTTAGTGTCAGTGGAAGATAAGTGTCTCCAAAGGTGTGTTATCTTGGACGGTTCTGCCACATAAAACGAATGGTTTTAAAAGTTGGGGATCTGGTTTACCTAGTTTTAGAGTTCAGGGGGGGGGGAACAGACTTTCGCAAAAGTTGAGGGAGGTATGTAGACTTTTTCCGCCAAACATATCCTGTGAGCGCGAGGCCGCGATCCACGTACAACATCCAGGCTAGGCCACGACAAACATAGATTCATTCGACCCAATTGTTTCTTCCCGTTCGAGAGCTAGTGGCGGATCCTGGGGGGAGCTCCTGCCATCATCTTCAACCTCATGCCCCTCCTAACCTTCTTCCATGGCTAAAATTTCAAGGGGTTCTATGGGCGTGGCCGCGGTAGGGGGCTCGAGCCCCCCCAGTCCTAGAGACAAAATCTGCCCCTGTTGAGAGCACAGTTGTGATTGTTTGGATTTTTATAGATAGACAAGCGGGCTTTCCTCGAAAAAAGATAAGTGGGCTTGCTAGCGTCCAGACAGGCTTCTGGAAGGACCTTTTCCTGAGCCGTTTCACGCGCCCACGTGGGACCCGTGTGCTCCAAACGTCACAAGCATTAAGAAAAGAGGGAGGAGGAGATGGATGCCCAGACGATGCTGGGAGAAGGAGGAGGAGGAGACACCGAGGTGAGGCAGTAGAAGGCGAGGAGGGAGATACAACACCCGATCTACTTTTGAAATATTTAGATACAACACTTATAACATACGTCTGAAGGCAGATGAAACACTTAAAACATGCATCTGAAATACTTACAAAACCACCTAAAACACTTGAAACCATTGCAAAAATATACACAACATCTAGATAAAACGCTTGCAAACATTTGTGTGAAACTTATACAACATCCAGATAAACACACTTACAACTAATGTCTGAAAAAAATAGATGAAACATTGTGAACAAAAGCTTGCAACATATGTGTACAACCATTGTAACATATGCAACATCTCGATCTACTTTCGCAACATCCATAAGAAACACTTGCAACATACATTTGAAACACTTGAAACAGACTCTTACAACATCTTCTTGTTGCTGGGACAAAAATGGAGGCTCGTCGACACAGAGCTCGACGCCGGCTTGGAGCTCGATGCTATGGAGCGACGTGGAGGTCACCGGTGTGGAGCTCATCGGTGGCACGGACCGGGCAGGGCTATGGCAGGCAGATGGAGCACGGTCGTGACGGGAGACGCGAGTCCGGGCAGGGGCACGCGGCGTGGGCGCGCGGGGGCGGCGCGGGTGAGGGCGGGGTCTGTCCCGCGAGCAGGGGCGCATAGAGCGACTGAGCGATGCAGGCGAGGGTGGCGCTGGCAAGGCCTGTTCCACGAGCGGGGGCGCGCAGGGTCTGTGGACGAACGAACGCCCTATCACGAGCATTATCGATAGACAAGGAAAACAAATATCCGACTTGCATGATTGTGTGGATAAACCTTATTTCTAATGTGGATCGAATGGATTGAACTGAACTAGGAGAAATTTTTGTTTATTTCTCTTTCTAATTCAAATTCACAGAATCATATGTATTGGTTGAAAATGGATTTATCCCGACACACCTTGAAAGAGTAATATGGTGGAAAAGAGTTGTGACATGAACTCGGTGTCGTTTAATTGAAGTAAGATGGACGGTTTCTATCCTAGGTGCAAATAGCTAACACACTATCTATTTTGGAAGATAGTGTGAGTCATGTATAGCTCCGCCTATGGTGGGGCACCTTTGGTGTTTACATAGCAGGTCACGAAGCTCTGATAAAGGACAAGGGTTGTGTTATATGTCTGCTGAGCCAATGTAAAAACTTAGCTACTCTTATGGAGATGAAACCCAAAAGAAAGCATACCTCAACTTGTTTGGGACTAAAGAACTTTGTTGTTGTTGAGTGTCGGCCATATATATAATTGTTTTACCTCACTATTTTTTACCTTTTCAGAGTATATAGCTCGTGCAATAAAGACGTCATCTTATCTCTTGAGCATTTATAGTGGTAATATGTTGTCTTGCTCATCACATGATTGCAAAGAGATAAGATGGTGATGGATCAACTCAGTTACAATCATAGCGATAAAAGGACAAGCACAGTGGTGGGTCGGTTTATCAATCGCAAGGACAACCACGTACTCGAAGTGGTGGAATCAATTCCTAAGCCAAAAGACAACATGGATCTTACAAAAGAATAAAAAAACTGCACGATTCTTCTCCAACCACGTATCCTGTGGCAGGTGGGTGGAATCCATTTTCTATTCATCGAGAGATATGAACCGACTCTTCTTTCTCTTCCACTCAATTCCAACCATCTGTTTAAAGCAAAGGCATCTTCCATTTGAATTCCAATTATGAAACCAAACTTTTTGAGTAGTTAGGAGCATCGTTCGATTCCACTCGTCCAAAAGCAAGCATGTTGGCAAACATGTGTGCAATCGAATTCAAACATGTTTTGGATGAGGCAACATGCGTGCGGCTGAATTTGAACAAGGGGATCGAAAACATGTGCTCATGGTTCAATCTTGGATGAGGCCGTAACAATACTTCAATTATTGTGGGTTCAATTTATATTTCTTATTTAAACTAAACTCGTAGGAGAAACTAGGTTATTTTTCTTGTCAACCCACACTGTGTTGGGTGGGAGTAGATATATCTAAAAGACCCTAAAAAGTGTGAAATGGTTGGTGGAACATTATCTTTTTTTCCCCTCTGACACGCACTTAGACAAGGCATGTGGTTCTCTTGAAAGAGAATGCCAGTTGGCATTATCTCCATATCTTTGTGGTTAAAATAGGATGAACCCTTGTATATTAGCTACGATTAGCTAGCTCAATATATATTTTCGGAACATTATTACAGTACCAGATTAGATTGGTCCATAGCCATTTGATATCTTCCACGAAAGCACATAGTAAGTGCAATAAATAGTGCCATCTTGTCTCTTGGGGATTTGTAGCGGTAGCATTTTGTCCCACTAGCCACATGCTCGAAAGAGACAAGATGATGGTTCAACTTGGATGAGACCGTAAGTAATGTTTCAAACACATCCTTTCTGTTCGAATCATATCTAGAATTATTGTTTTTCGTTTTTTGGATGAAGGGAGTAGCTAGTACTACATAGCCTACTACCTGAACCCCTTGGGAAAAGGATAAAAAGGTTGAATCGTTCAACCGGAGCGATTATCCGCTTCGCTTCGTGTCGTTTCTCTGCTAGGTAAACGCGTTTTCCGAAGCTCCCGGGACGGGGTTCGCAATTTCGCGTTGGCCAACGCGGCTAAGCATCCGCGAGCCCGCGAGCCGGGCGCCCGCGCCAGGCGGCAAGCGCCACCCATCCCGTTCGACGGCGGCGCGTGCTGCGTGCAGTCGTGAGATGAACGAGTGGAAAGGAAACTGACCGAGCGGCCGGGAAATTCAAAGCCAGAGACGAGGAAGCGGCGATTGGCGCCTGCACACGGCACACGCGGCAGCAGGACGCGTCCGCGCTTCCGCCCGTTTCATTCACACCAGGCAGGCACCACCACGTTCCACGGCCGCACGGCTAAGCCTGGGCAAAATACCCGATACCCATTACCCGTACCCGAATTACCCGAACCCGGACCCGAATTACCCGAACCCGAGGTACCCGATCCCAAATTCGGATAGCGATTTTGATTACCCAAAATTAGTTTGGGTAATTCGGGTAATATCCCCCGGTACCCAAACTACCCGAACTACCTAAAGATTTGTTTTTGTCTTTGTATTTATCATGTGTTGTTAGCTGAACCATTTAGCTTATCACTTTATTAGAATATAATTCTCTCTATTTGAATGAGTGACTGTAATATATTATTCTCTACAAATTGCTATTGAAATTCTACACAAATTGCTGCTGAAATTATGTATAGATCGCTACTGAAATTTAGTGTAGTTGGTTGTTTTCTGTAAATTTGGGTATATCGGGTAATACCCGAACCCGAACCCGAATTATCGGGTACCCGAATTTGCGGGTAGTGTTTTTTCGGGGGTAATATCGGGTAGCAATTTTCATTACCCGAATTTTGAATTACCCGAATTACCCGACCCGAAAAAATCGGGTAACCCGAACGCCCAGGCTTACGCACGGCGTCTGGGTCTGCCTGTCTGGCCGTCTGGGTGTGGGTACATACTGACGTGCAGGTGGAGGGTCCTAAACGAGTGGGCCCATGTTTAGTTCCAACCCAAAATCCCAAAAAGTGTTACAGTATTCATCACATCGAATGTTTGCGGCCCGTGCATGGAGCATTAAATATAGACGAAAAAAAACTAATTGCACAGTTTGGTGAGAAATTACGAGACGAACGTTTTGAGCCTAATTAGTCCATATTTAAACATTAATTGCCAAATAAAAACGAAAGTACTACAGTAGCCCAAAATTCCAACTTCCTGAAACTAAACACGCTCTGAATTAGGAAGCAGGTGCAGCGCGCCAACTAACCGCGCAGCCACTTGCGCTGTCTAGTCTGCCCCTCACTCTGCCCCCGATTCTGCCTGCCGTCATCTGCGAGCGAGGATCACATGTCAGCCACAGAGGATCGGATCCGATCGGCTCTTCTTCTCTTTTGGACGCTCCGAGCCTCCGACGCCGTGGACCTGTGGTTAGGCTATGCTACGGTTATACTACTGCTGCTGCTGTGCAGCGATTTTGCGCACAGCGGAGGAGAGACCCGCACCCCCGGCCCCGACTCCCACCCTGAGGGTCCCGACCACGCCGCCGCCTGCGGCGCCCCCCGCCCCCTCCTCCCCATCCACCTACTTTCCCTCCTCATTCACCTCCCCTCTCCTCCCAACCCCAAGCACCGACCCGTGAGCTCCACTAAGCCCGCCCCAATAGAACCCTAGTCCAACCCCGGCGCCGGCTAGCGGCGCCGACTACCTCCCAGCCGTCGGCGGCGCCGGCCACCTCCTCCCCCACCACCTCCCCCTCCTCATCCACCTCCCCTCCACTCCCCGGCCCCGACGCCGACCCGTGCCTCACCGGAGCCAGGAGCCCGACCTGGCCACGCCGCCACCGACGTTGGGAGCAGTCACCGCGGGCGTTGCCAAGCCTACCACGGCCAGATTCGACGCCAGAGCGCATCCACGGACTCCCTCTCCGTCTTCGCTGCTGCCAACGACGGGCCCCGCCGCCGCAGCGACCAACAGCACCTGCAGCTCCCCGTGCACGCATGTGACGACGCCGGGCCGCACCGCCAGGGCCACCACCTCGAGCAACAGCAGCGTCTAGCCCATTGCCTCAGGCTTCGGCCCTAGAGCGCCTCCGCAGACTACCTCCCAGTCCCTGCCGCTGCCGCTGCCGACGTCGGGCCCCACCCCCGCAGCCGCTGCCTCCGGCAGCTCACTCTCACCAGCCGTGGCTCCATTCTACCCTTCAGGAGGGCGTATGAAGCACCGTCGGTGGGCAGACGACGATGGCGAGGAGTCCGACGACGACCACCCCGCAACCTACCTAGATGCTATTCGTCGACCGATGAAGCCAGCAAGTGCGTTCCCACCACGCGCCTAGATTCATTCAATCGTGGTCTCGAGCCATAGCGGAGCGGACGCTAGATGGCAGGGACACGGGCAAAGCCGGAGGAAGCGTAAGCGGCCGCGCCCATAGCTGGTGTGCGTCATGCCTAATCGGCCAATGGATGGTTGCATCCCCGCTCGCCAACGCCTTGGCCATCGTGGGCAGGTCTCCGCTCCCACCGTCGTTGGGTGGCGTGAGATTCTTCCTCGGCTGGAAGCGCGATCTGTAGCTGCCTCGATTGAGCCTCGCCCAGAGCAGCTCCTGTAGGTCCGAAGGATCCCTGTAGAGCTTCGCGATAGATGTTTCAATTGCCTCTCCTACTCGCGCCGAGTAGCGATTTGCCGGCTGCCACGGCGTTGCCTGCAATGTCACGAATTTCGCCACCTCGCCAGGGATTGCAAGCGGCCTAGGTCTGCTATGTCAAAGAAGGCAAAGGGTGGCGGCCGGTCACGGCACACTGCTCGTGACCACATCCCACTGAACATGCATTTAGCCCTTTAGTAGGTTTTGGTGGATTGAATGACAGTATAATTAAAGGTCTAATAAGTTTGCTAAGTGTTCAACAGAAAATTGAGTCTATTGCATATACTTATGGATTATGGAATGAGAAGTGATTAAAGGTTCAACAAGAAGGCAAACTTGATGATATTCCACATAATATTCAAATCAATGTCAAAGTTGTGTATTGTTGTGTTAGAAAATCATGAAAACAATCTAGTTCAAGAAAAGGACAACAATGCAAATAGAGTTGATAAAATGGCTTCTATGTTGTGGGATATCATAGTATCATGAGAAAGCAAGCATATTTAGCAAATAACAAAAGTGACATGAGTTGATGATTTTGGATTGGTCTCAATAATGGCTTGCTTCACATGAACAAGAAGAGTTTGATAATAGATTAGCTTTGATCAAGGATTAAAGAATGAGTCAAGAATGCATAAGTGAGAAAATACCAAGCAAAGGTTAAATGACAAAGGACACAATTCACATTGGATATAAGTCGGTCTCTATATTGATTTGCTTGTATGGATAAAGATTTACGAAATCACTTTGCATTGATTTGATCAAGCTAGAAGTATAAAGATATATATATTGAAAAGAGTGTTAGGAATATCAAGCCAAAATGCCCTAGCGGGACGCGTATGACGCGACCGAGTGCTTCCATCCAAGGCGCAAACGACGAGCGCGCCCTCCACAACCGGCCATGTGCGCGCGCGAGACGGGCAGGCTTGGCATGGCCCACGCGGCCACGACGCCATTAAGGCGAGGCGACAACGCGAGCGCAACGGGAGCACCCCATGTGCACGCCGGCAACGCGCGGCAGCGTCGCAGCGAGTAGCGATGAGGTGGCCCGCAGCGCGACATGATGGGCGGCAACGAGGCAGAGCGGCCGCAGCGGCAGCAACACGGCAGCGGGGCAGCACGCAGGGCGGGCGGCAGCGCGGCCGTGCGGTAGGAGCGGCGGCCCCACATGGCAGCGCCCATGACTAATCCCACAGCACACTGCCAACCCAGCGTGGCAACACGCGGGCACGCGCGAGACGCACCGACGCGACGACGACGACCACTGACGCGCGGTGACCGCACCCACGCAAGGGAAACAAACCGTAAATGTGTTGTGCACGGATTTTAAAGCTTCTACCGCGACCAATCCGTTACTTCTAAAAATAAACGGTCTTCACTACACTCAAGATGGTATATGATGCTACTTAATCAAGCTATAACACTATATCGCTCTTTAACCCACCTCAAAATAGTTTGCTAAACATAGCAATGTCTAACTGTCAACAGACTCCGAAATTTTTCTAAGTTTTGAGTTGAACTCTATTTCAAATTGCATTTCTCAGCTATTGGAAATATTAGCTAGTAATATCATTTTTCGACCGTAAGTATTTCATTGTCATCTACAAAGTTTATACTTTCAACTTTTTTTAAGTGCCACATACATGTTTCATAGCATTTTTACTTAATAAAAATTGGTTTTCAATCTTAAGTGACATAACATGACTATTGAATTAACTTTCGTCTCGCATTCTAGTTGATCGTTTCGAGTTGCAGAAATTGATATACACACTTTATTACATGCATTTAACACATAAACATGGTGCTCATGACATGTTTTAGTAAATGATTTACAGTATAACACCGAGGGTGTTACACCGCGGCACCGTGCGAGCTCTACAGAGCAGCGGTGGCACGCGCGCAAACTCAACCAGCCGAGAGGCGACGGTGGCGCACGCGCAAACTCTACCAAGGAGTCGACGACCCACTAGGGAGCTCGGCCGGGGCGGCGGAGTCACGCGTGTGAGCTCTACAGAGGCGGCGGCGGCACACGCGCAAACTTGACCAACCTAGAGGCAATGGTGGCGCACGCGCAAACTCTACCTGGGAGGCGGCGGCGCACGAGGGAGTTCGGTCGGGGCGGCGGAGGCACACGTGAGAGCTCTGACGTGGCGGCGGCGACGCACATGTGAGCTAAGCTGAAGAGGAGGAGGCGCTTGCGTGTGAGCTCTGTCCATGTCCGGCTTGGGTAGGTGGGAGTTGGATTTTTTTTGGTGCCTTTAGAAGTTTAGATGGACAGGAATTGATGGTGCTGACGTTGTTACCTTCAAATACGACGGAATGCTACTTTCAGAAAACGGTTTCATCTTTTAGTGGTATTATACGTAACGGAGTTCTTTCGATGGTATTTTCTGGATCTCGTGATCTTTCGATGCTACGAAACCAATTTTCCCCAAAAAAAAATTACTACTGCTTATGCTCTTGCTCTGTGTTCATACAGGTCCTGATGAGCGACTAGTAGCATTAAGGGCGCGTTTGGCCGGGCTCCCGCCGGCTCTGGCTTCCACACTGTAGCGCAACTGTAGTGCACAGGAGCTGGAGCCGGAGGAGAAAAAAAAACGAGGTTCTCTGGTTCCGGCGCTGTCAGTGAGAGAGGAAAGGAAGAGAGAGAAAAACGACTCCGGTAAACAGTGTCGCTATAGGAGGCCGGCCAAACTGGCTCAAAATCTACCGATCGGGTCTCGCGATAACGACTGATTGGTCGCTGCTTGCATAAGCAGGCTAGTTTTCTTTTCCTTTCTTCGCGTTTTGTTCTAGACACCGGGCCGTGCATGGGCATTGGCCGCTGCTTTGGATTTATATGATGACCTGTGCCAACCGGTGACGGCCGTGTCTGCAACTCTGCTATTTGAGATCGACGCGTAGTAGTTGCGTTGTTGTCGTCTACTACCAACAAACACTTTTAGGTAGCGTTTGTTTGGTTAGGAGGACTTGGCCATTCTAGTTTTCTGTTTGTTTTGGTTAATTGAGGGATGAAATGGTATTACTGATTCTGTTGGTCCGTGTCCACTGTTGTAGCTATACCAATTACCAACTCAAATAATCTGTTGGACTAGCTATATATGACTATTTGCCACAATGTAAAAATGCTTCAGGGCCTAATATTATACAAGGTTGGGTTCCCTGATTTGTACTAAGACTCTTTTACCTCTTGTTTTTATTCAATAAATTCCTATAGGGGCCTCACAGCACCTCCAGTTCCGTCAAAAAAAATTATACAAGGTTTGATGACATAAATCCGCACTGTTCGGTTGATGGTTTCTGCAGCTGATAAGCCGGCTGAATATGATTCGTTGTGAGAAAAAAACATTGTACCATGACTGATAAGGTAGGCTGATAAGTTCAAGCGAACATGGCATTGAATGAGATGCTAGTCTTGGTACAAGCTTGTCTCAAATTGCTAGTACCACTACATAATATGTTTCTTCTTGCTGAGGAATAACACTAGAGAACATGTTAGTTAAAACAACAATTGGAAGACCCCATAACCAACTTGTGAAAAAAAAATGAGATTGTGACTGATACCAATAATGCTACATAAATTGCAACTTCAACTAATAGTTACTCCCTCTGTTACCTCTGCCTTAGGCCAACTTCACTAATTTTGACCAGTGTTTTATGGAAAATATTAACATCTAAAATTCGGAAAATACAATATCAATACATATTTTATGGACAACTTAATTATTACCAATTTGATGTTGTTGTATTTTGTAACTTCTGATAGCTATAATTAATGAACCATATAATTTGGGAAAGGAGGAAACAATGTAAACTTGGCAGGTTAACCAGCACAAAGGAAAAGAGGAAGAAAAAGATGGGAAAATGGGAAAGCGAGGACGAGGTGCCATCACGTGACGTGATGCGGTCCAATGCCAGTGGATGCAGCGCCGGAGGCGGACAATTGCCAGCACCATCGAACGACCGCAATTCGAACGGACTCCGTCCAGAGGTCCCTTTCTTCTTTCACCGCTGCTTCCTTGTCGTCCTCTCCTCGGCTCGCCTCCGTCGGGTCTCGGGTCTCCCTATTAATACCTGCCTCTCCTCTCATCCAGGCCCAAACCCACACCCAGTTAATGTCCTCGGGGAGCCGAATCCACACCATAGGACGCGGGGAGGACGCCCCGATTCTTGAGATTCCAGGTAAACTCCAGGGAACCGACCGCCTCTGCTCTGTCTTCTCACGGGGGATCTTGCCTGCGGATTTCTTCTTTCTTTCTTGGCCTTTATTTGGATGCCGTGTTCCAATTACGGTGCCCTTGCCGGTAATCGAGATCTTGCTAGGATCTCGATCCTTGCCTCGGCTCGGTGGTTGGTTCTTGCACTCTACCTTTCCTCCCCGCGTACTCTGATTGCATGCCCGGAGCCCCGGATGCGCACAGGGTCAAGCCTAGCTTCCCGACCCTCTCGTCCATGGGCTTGGGATCCCCATTTTTGTTTCGTTGGCGCACAATTTCACTCGGTTGCTGCTAGTTTTGCAGACATTGTGGGAGCATTGTGGCATTGTTTTGTTTCACCGAGGAAAACTGTTGACATTACGATCTGCGATCTCTCTACTTCCATTATTCTTTTCGAAAAAAGATCTTTCGAACAAAGTATGATTATAGAAATAGTTGCGAAAAGAATCAGTAGGTTCCGATTTCTTTATTCGCTCTAGGCTGCACGCTTTTTGTATACTTTGTCATATTTTACGCTGTTTTTTGTTTCTTGTTACATGGAGTAGCATATAGTATTAAGAGACAGCAATATATAATAATGCGAATTGAGGATATTCAAAATTGGGCGAGAATAGTTTCAGGAGTAAGGAATTTTTAATAATGTTCTCTTCGTTCTAGCATATTTCTTTTTTGTAGGTGATTTTTAATAATGTTTTATTTAGGGGAATATTTCCTGTTCCTATTGGTGATTGCTCAGATTACTTTTTGTCGCTATAGAGATACTACATCAACAATCCTGTAAAATGTGGATAGCATGTTTTTTTTCTTTAATTGTTTGAGATTTTGTAAACAAGATGGCTGTGGTGAAATAATATAACATTACAATTAATTTTGGCCATCCTGCACCTTCTAATTTTCTTTCCACTTCTCCTGCTCCTGCGCCGCATTGTTGATGATGGAGGAGCGGGGGAATCAATTATGATTTACTCATGAAATTGTTTTTGCAGGATGGAACTACACAGAAATGGCACTAATGGTTCCTGCCACAGCTCATGTGGGCCACTGACAGACTACTACATCCCTGATTACATACTGAAGCCGGACTCTGAACGAGTCACTGTTGATAGTGTGCCATGTTGCCCTGTGGTAGTCTTCATCAATTCTAAAAGTGGTGGCCAGCTGGGAAGCAGTCTGATCAAAACATACCGTGAACTTCTCAATGAAGCGCAGGTAAATAGCTAGCGGTTTATCAATGCTGTAACACCAAAAATATGCATTCCCCTACACTATACTATTGTAATACTTCAAATCATTTTCTCATTGTTGGATCCACTCTATTTTTTTTCAAAGGTTTTTGATCTCTCAGAAGAGGCTCCTGATAAGGTTCTACACAGATTATACTGCAACTTTGAAAAGCTCAAGTCTAACAGTGACCTCATTGCTACTCAAATTCATAAGAGCTTAAGGCTAATTGTGAGAAACCTACTTTTGAATTTTTGAGTCCAATGAATTTCCGGTTAGATATGTCCTTTTATTAACCAAGGATCTTTTAAATATAGGTTGCTGGTGGTGACGGCACGGCAAGTTGGTTGCTTGGAGTAGTTAGTGATCTGAAGCTATCACATCCCCCTCCTGTTGCTACTGTGCCTCTAGGAACCGGAAACAACCTCCCTTTTTCATTTGGATGGGTACGTTAACGTCTTTTGCTTATTTTGAGCATACTGAATTCCTAATTATGATTAATATTCTACATCTCTGTGTTTTATGTGCCTGGAAAATTTATGTTTTTTGTGCAAATGAAGAAATATAGTTAAATTTCTTGTTTGACTATTAAACAAACACAATAAAACCATAAAAGCTAGCCACAAGAAACACACTATTTTTATTAATGTTTGCTGACAGAAATGTTATGCCCGAGCATCAGTCTCTGTTAAGGAACACAAGTTTTCATTTTAATGTAGAAAATTGGGAAATTTGTTATTAAATTAGTATGATGTTGTTTCCATGCAATTCTGCCAGTTCAATTGCCATGTTTTTTAGGAGTTATAGGGCTTGTACCAAGTTTTACAATTCTGAAAATCAATATTGTATTTTAATCTGACTGCAGGGAAAGAAGAATCCAGCTACTGACCAAGCAGCAGTGAAATCATTCCTGGGTCAAGTAAAAGGAGCAAGAGAAATGAATATTGATAGGTATCGTCTTGCTTACAAAGAACTAAAGATAATCTTTTGCTCATGACACTGCATGAGCTCGTTCGTCTATCTCATATGGCGAACTGTTTTATGCTCTTTTCCAATTATTGTTCCACTTATCTTAGCAACATTAGAACATGTCCTTATGTGTAGCGTACGAAAGAAAACACTCGGTTTAACTTGTAGTTGTATTTTTCTGTTTCAGTTGGCATATCATCATGAGGATGCGAATTCCACAGGAAGGCCCATGCGATCCTATTGCTCCCTTAGATCTTCCACATTCATTGCATGCTTTCCACCGTGTATCAGCTTGCGATTCTCTCAATTTGGTAAGAAATATCTTTCACAGATGCAACCTTTTTCTGTTACTTTTACTTATAATGTAAAGGCAGACTTTGATAGTCATGCTCTTGTTTTAAGTGCCATATGTAATATAGAGCAGCATCTTATTGACTTTCCTTTTTCAGGTGGGCTACCACACATTCCGTGGAGGATTCTGGAATTATTTTAGCTTGGGTAAGAGTTCTCTGTAGTCTGTTCATTCTACCACTTAGAATCATAAACATTTTCATCAAGAATGTTTGATGGTGTGTGGTACCTACAGTAGATGCAAACTTTCGCCATTTCTAACAGGGAATTGTGATGTCCCAGTAAATCCTTATGTATTCCTGTTTGCAGTAGATACAGGAGAAGGTTAGTAACCATGATAGTCATAATTTGAACATACTGCAGGAATGGACGCACAAGTATCCTATGAATTCCACTCTGAAAGAAAGAGAAATCCAGAGAAGTTCAGACACCAGCTAAGAAATCAGGTATATTTTCTTTTTATGTTTTTTTTTCGAATATACTACTCTTTTTTCACTTAACTTGATGGGTCATTAGGATTTGCAAACCCCACCAGCATGGTTAGTATAATGCATTTCTTTAATGCAGGGTACATATGCTAAGCTTGGATTTAAACATTCCCTAAACCATCTTTCTTCAAGGTACTGAGTCACTAATGCAGCCTATAATGCTTCTCGTTTTGATCATAATATACTTCATTTTTCTATATCAGCATGTTCAGTTTATAGTATCGAAGTATTGTAGCATTAGTTCTGTCTGTATAAGGAACTCCTTCACCACACTTTAAGAGTCTTTGTATTCCTTGACCTCTGATATATGACCTATACAACTTCCACTTTCAGGAACATTTCTCAACTTGCAAAGGTGAAGATCATGAAAAGACCTGGTAGCCAATGGGAAGAGCTCAAGATTCCTCGCAGGTAATATACCACTGTTGCCCAGCCATATCCATGTACGATTGAGGTGGACTGGTTATTGGTAGAAATAAAATTACGAACCATTATAAAATCTGACAAACATTGCCCCTCTTGTTTCAGCATTCAATCAGTTATTTGCCTCAACTTGCCAAGCTTCTCCGGAGGATTGAATCCTTGGGGAACACCTGGCACTAGGAAAGTACAAGATGTGAGTTTTCCTTCTTCAAACCTGCTACAGACTCCACTGCTGTGTTGATGACATACTATCTGCACTTGGCAGAGATTCATAAGTTTCCATTCATGGCAATATGCAGAGAGACCTGACTGCACCTTACGTTGATGATGGCCTCATCGAGATTGTTGGCTTCCGTGATGCATGGCATGGGCTCATCTTGCTGGCTCCTAATGGCCATGGAACTCGTCTAGCGCAGGTGAACTACTCTGCTCTATCAGCAGTTCGGCACACACTGCACCAACTAGGATACTGAAGGTTGGTGACTGCATTTTGCTTTCAGGCCCACCGAATCCGTTTCGAGTTCCACAAGGGAGCAGCCGAGCACACGTTCATGAGGATCGACGGGGAGCCATGGAAGCAGCCTCTCCCCAAGGAGGACGACACCGTGGTCGTGGAGATCTCCAACCTCCGTCAGGTAGCCATGCTGGCCAACGACCCGTGCAGGTCGAAGAGCGTGAACGACCCGTACTCCCCGTCGTGCCACGGCCACGAGGACGACGAGAGCAACAGCCTGGAGGACGAGGACGAAGTGGGAGGACGGGAGGAAGAAGTTCGGCGCGGCGGCCACCTTCAAGATCCCTGACGAGGTCGACATCGCACATCTTAGTTAGAATTTAGAAACCCGTCCGGCGTTCGCTGCTGAGTTGTGCATGCGGTCCGGAGTTTATTTAGAAGTAACCCCGCACTTCGCGCGGGAAACAGTGAACGCCTAAAGAAAGGGGAAAAAAAAAACGATGGACTGTTCCTTAGCGGGTCAGGTACTGTTCATCGTGATCCGTTACTTGTTCATCTACAGGGAATTGAGCCTGTGACTGCGCTCTGGATGAATAGTAACTGCGATGGGACACCCCTCGAATTTATAGTCTTTTATAGATAGATTCATTTCAGAGCGTTCACTGCTGCTGTTAGTGATACTACTTTTTTTTTCACGGGGTGGAGATTTCAGAAGTTAACCACTGCTGTTAGCGAAACTGCTCATTTTGCTATGTACAGTTATACTATTCTGTAAATTTCAAGTTTAGCAGCCATGTGTAGGCCGGCTATATTTCATCACTGACTAAATTCTTCTGTTTCTATGCCTGATTCTCAGTTGGATAATTTGACACGTTTCCATCGTGGAAACGACTTTTGTAACGGAAGCGAAGGCCTAACATCTGATACCGTGTTTGATCAGGATTCAGAAATAGCGTATCCCATAGAGGAGCAACTTTCAGTCACGTACGTAATCTGTCAGAGGCACGACAGGCAGAACGCGTCACATGTGATGTGAGTGATGAGGATAAAGATAAGATGAGCGACGCGACAAACAACACCTTCTGGAATCTGGAGGGCTCTGCGTCCGCAGCCAACACCCGCCGCTGTTTGAGATAATCCTCCCGGTTCCAAGCCAAACCACGTTCCCCGCGCGGCCACCAGAAAGCAGAGACAGGCAGAGGCGCGTCCTGCTTCCGCTGCAGTATAAAAGGCCCGCGCGTGCCTCTCCGCACTCCACGTCAATCCACAACACAAAGTCGCAAAGCGCGTTTGGCGATTCCGTGCGGGGAGCGATTGCAACGCGATGAGCTTGAGGTACATGAGCCGGGTGGGCGCGCGGGCGGTGCGGGAGAGCACGGGGAGGTCGGTCAAGGACAAGGCGCAGTCGTCGGCGCCGTCGATGGCGAGGAGCAGCGGCGGCAGCAGGGCGCCGGCCGCCGTGTCAGTGGAGTCGGGAAGGGCAAGCGCCGCGGCGGTGGCCAAGAGGAAGGCGGAGGAGGAGAAGCGGCGGCGCGCCGAGCAGGCGCTGCGCACCGTCATGTTCCTCTCCTTCTGGGGCCCCAACACCTAGTAGGAGCATTAGCATCTCGTGTAGTGTGTGGCTGTGTGCTGGAGCACGCTGCTACGTCAAAGATGGCCTAGCTAGTGTTTTGTGTGTTTGAGGTTGGGAAACAAGATGTAAATTTGCTATTGTGATCTAATATTTGAAGACACCCATACGTTGATTCTTGGGAACAAGAACAAGACTTCGTGTTGGTCTGTAGATGTTTCTCCACGTGCATGTACACAGCACACGCAGTTTATCTTTCTACTATATCTGGCTATCTGCACTTCTGCAGCGCCCATTTTCGTGGTAATATTTTCAGAACCAAGTTTTTTCTTGATCGACGTGTTGGGAACTTGGGAACGTCACACGAAACATTTCGATGCACTGCGTCTCTGTTCTTGGGGAAATCGCAGTACGACGTGTATATCCCCTTTCAGAGTTTCAGTCAGCTTCGCTGCCGTCGTCAGAGGTAAGCAGCAGGCAGGGAGGTTTCCACGACGGCGTTGAAGGCCAGCCTGAGCTACAATCAGGAGGAAGGCCTCTTGACTTGCAAGAAGAAGCGCACCGGAACCACGCGATTCGCCGGCTCCGCTATCACTCGTCGCCGACTGACGCTGCGGCGACCCAGAACACTGATGACTTGTGCATCATGCTACCAAAAAGTTCCTCGCTACTGGTGGCAATCTTTACATATATCCCCGTGTATACAGATACAGTGAACACACACACATATCATCCTAGACACGTCTCCCTAACTCCTCCCAGAGACCGGTGACGAAACCGTACGTAGAGCAAGAACCGTAGCGTAGCCTAATTGGGTCCCCAGCAGATGAGTTGCATCACGTTGTCGTCCTTCTCCTCCCTCCTCAGCTTCTCTGCCGCCACCGCCTGCCCCCACCAGCCTTTCCTCCCTGCGCCTGCTGAGCCGCCGCCCCCGGCTTCGCCTTCACAGCGCCAGCCGCCAGGCATCGGCCTGCTAGGCGGCTGCCTGGCCCTCACGGCCACGGCCTGCGCCGCTGGCCACGCCATCCTGCTCGCGTACGTACCTCAGGCTCATCGATGCGATGCTGCAAACAAAACAACCAAACCCACCACTGCTATTCTGAACCAGTGATTGTACTGCTGCTGATGTATATATGCGAGGTAGAGCACGGTGCGATTCAGTTCCAAAACCCTCAAACTGGAGAGCGGCTGTGCACACGGCACGCTGCCCGCTGTTTCGGTCCGTAACACGACATTCGCTTCCGGTGTGCGCAAATATGTGGGAGAGCGCATTTCTGCAGGTTCGTGGACGACACATCCGGCCTCGTCAGCAGCCGGGTTTTGAGTGCTGGGTCCGGCAACTTGTGGGTGGTACGGTGCTGGCAGCCAAGCGCGACGGCTTTGATTTGATGCGGCCCTCGGGGAAGGAATCTGGTGAAGGGGAGATGGATCATGGATGGGGCCGGCCTGTCAATTTCAGTGTGATGTGTGCTAGACCTAGCTTTGCTTCTTTCTGCCGCGACAGGTTTCAAGCACACAGGGTAGCATGTTCGGAGGCCGTATCGTATCGTGGATTATTTACTGCTGGTTGATTTGGTATGAAAGAAAAATACTGTTTCCGACTGAAAATTTACGATTGTTTACGAGCAAACGAACAGGCTCTAGGAATGTGGTCGGTGGGGTGGACAGGGACTTTTCAGTTATCCTGTGAAATCCCCGTCCAATGACGAGCGACTGGAGCTGACTAGAGAGAGGTGGATTAGAACAAAGTGGTACACTGTCACTGTATGGGTCCACACTGCCCCTACCCACTACCTTCTTTAAAAAAAATGTGATCATGAAAACTTACAAATAGAACAGAGGACTTGGAACTTTTATAAAACCCTGGATTGGATTCTCGGCTGGAAAGTTTCAGATTTTGTCTAGACAAACTGTAATTAGGATTTCAAATCTCTGAAATCGGCATTAGAACCTTCGGATTCCAGATTGTTGGGTTCAATAAACGGCCAGAGGACTTCATTTTTGAAATCGCAAACCGAGTGCTGTCAAGTGACATTATTGTTTTCAGCATTTGACTAGGGCCTGTAAAATTTTTCAGCGTACCGCCTTGTGGCTTGGGTCGCCATTTCTTACAGAATTCCTCGATCCCATGACTGCTCGGTGGAGGGGCATGAGCACCAGGGGAGAGGGACGTTTCGAGACAAAGGGAAAAGAGCATACTAGGAGGAAAATGGAAGCGAAAGTGAACGAGTGATGCTTGAATGATTGGCGTTTGAGCAAGTCGATTGGTTGGACCGGACAAACTAGAGACGAGCCAACAATGTTTCATCAAAAGGCTATGCCAAGTAGGAGTATGATGCATAGGACAACGACACAAGCTTTAAAGAAAGCATTTTTGGAGAAAAAAAATACGGAGTAGTTCGTAATAAAAGACTATACCTGTGTATGGCACATTATTAGTTAGTTTGAAGGGACTATTATATTAACACCTTGCTATCCTAAATCCACATGTGCATTACTCCATTTTTAATGGAAGTAAATTAAAGAAAATTCTTTGCTTTTTAAGTAACGGAATAAAAAGCATTCCACCAATCTACGTCCAAAAAAACACACACACACACAACCAAAAACAACTGTCACGAAAAAGTACCTTTAAATCATGGACAATTGATGAAACTATGCAAAATTAAGCTCTTGCGCATGGTGAACATCGTGTTCATCAACTTCCTGGCGTACACATGCTCATCCACGCATACACATGCATGTTGGATGATTCATCCGCCCACAAGGGCTGCCCTTGTCGTTCGTACAACAAACTAGAGCAGTAACGAAACGCTAGCGCCTACTTGCCTGACGGGCAGAGCAATCCTAGACGCTCGGGGTCAGATCAGATTGTTGCCCGGGCAGCTTCTCGCCTGGGACGCTTGGGGCTTGCATCCAGACAAGTCCTGACTGCTCGATCGGACCAGCTAGTTGTTGGGACCCCAGTTGCTGAGGTACATGACCGTCCGAAGCTCCTCCTCCTGCTGCTTCGCTTTCCTCTTCGCCGACGCGGCCGCCGCGGCGCAGCCCGAGGCGCTGCTGCCGGGGCCGCCGGAGCCGCTCGCGCCTGCTGGCGTCCTGGCGCGCTGCTGCGCCTGACGGAACGCGTAGTTCCAGCGGCACAGGCCGCCCTGGTCCTTGAGCGCCTCCACGGTGCCCAGGCTCATCGCCGCCGCCCACGACGACGCCTTCGCCTTGCCGCTCCCGCTCGCCATCTCCTGATCCACCCGTATGTTATGAACTTATGATCCGTCGAGGACTTGCTCGATGTGCCCGCTCGGCTGCTGCTTGGTTCGTTGGTTGTGTGCTTGTGTGCGTACGTCTTGCCGTCTTGGCGAGGCAGTGTCGTGCGGCCGGTGGTCTTATATAGCCAGGAGGGGGGCCGGGGCGGGGCGAGGGCGAGTTTGCCGGGGCTGGGAGTGGGATGGGAGTGTGCCGTCGCTGCTGCGTGCGGGGCACGTGGTTTTGGGGGCACGGCCGTCCAGCGCGTGGAAAACAGTGGGGGAGCTCCTGAAAACCGGGTGCAGAGCGCGAGCGGCTGAGGACGCGCGCGGACGCCGAGGTTTAACTGCCTGGGGCGGCTGCTGGAAAGTGGAAAATGCGGCGCGCTGCTAGTGCCGTGCGAGTCAGTTGTCGCATGTCGGTGTGCTAGCCACTTGCTCCGATCGCGGCTTGGCCGCTTCGGCATTTTCAAGCGGCCGTTTCCGCCACACCTCGATCAGGCACCTAGCATAGCTGACACCTCGAGAAAAATGAACGATGAGATCCTGTTTAGTCAGCTCAAATTTAATTTTATTTAGTCACTTTTCAACCTAACATTATCACTGAATCAGGCTAAACGAGCTTTAGCCGAATAGTCACCAAATTATTAGTAGAAGGGATTGAACCTCACCTTTAAATCACTTTAAGTCAAACACACTAACTAAAATAGACTAAAAAGTTTCTTTTAGTCTTTTTTTAGTTACCCAAACCAAACGCACAGTGACTAAAGTTTAGTCCCTGGTTTAGGTAACTAAAGTTTAAAAGAAAAAACCAAACATGACGTAGACATGTTTGGTTTTCCTCCTAAAGTTTAGGCCCTGTCACATCACTAATTTGAAGTATTAAACATAGACTAATTACAAAACCAATTGCATAGATTGAGACTAATTTATGAGATGAATCTATTAAGCCTAATTAGTTCATGATTTGACAATGTGGTGCTTCAGTAAATATGTGCTAATGATAGATTAATTAGGTTTAATAGATTTATCTCGTGAATTAGTCATGGCTTCTGTAATTAGTTTTATGATTAGTATCCGAACACCCGATGTAACACCCAATGTGACACCTGATGTGACATCTCCTAAACTTTACTCCTTGGATCCAAACATCCCTCGAGCCTAGGTACTCTGCAATTCTACTGTCTTACTGAGGGCACTCCCAATACAGATATTATCATAGTTTCTATAAGCATTAATTATATTGCCATCTAAATATTTTACTGATGTGACGAGATAATTATTGAAGAGACAGGAAAGTTTATAGAAATCGGATATAATTAAGAAACCAGGTCTTCACGCATATCAATGACGAAGAAATCACTCAGTTCTTGCGTTTGGGAGAGAAGGGATGGTTTCTCATCTAGTTTGTTTGATCGTATCAGCCATGCTTATCAGTTATGATGTAGTATTTTCTCTCACAACAAAACAACATCAGCCGGCTTATAAGCTACAGAAACGATCAAGCGAACAGAGTGTCTATCTTCTTCCCCAGATCCCGTGCGCTCACCTCCCGGCTACCGACAATGTGCTCCCCGCGCAGCAGCTCCTCATCCGCGGCTGCGGGCTCCTACTGCGCCGACGCCGACGCCGCACCCAGTGCTGAGTTCGAGCTGCCGCTGGAACAGGAATTGGAAGCACGTTGTCGTTGTACAGGAAGGCGACGCGGACCAGGCGGACCAACAACAGACGGGGACGACCCTGCGGCCTCGACCACTAGACGCCATGGAGCTCCGTCTGCGGCCGCTTGACCCCGTGGAGGTCCGGTCGCAGCCTCGACGCCCGCCCTCCCCGCACGGCTGCTCGACGCCATGGAGCTTCGGCTGCGGCCGCTGGACGTCGTGGAGGTCCGGTCGCGGCCTCAACTCCCGCCCTCCCCGCGCAGCTGCTCGACGCCATGGAGCTCCGGCTGCGGCCGCTGGACGCCTGCCTCCCCGTGGAGGTCCGGCCGCGGCTGCTCCACGCCTAGCTCGTGCGTCTCCCCGCGCCGACCCGCCTCGACGCCATGGAGGTTCAACCGTGGCCCTCCTCCCCGTGCCGGCTCGCCCTCCCCACGCTGGCCCGCCGCGACGCCTAGCTCGCTCGTCTCCCTCCTCTGCGCACGACGAGCGACCTCATATAGTCGCATATCTCGTCTCCGTCTCCCTCCCCTGCCACACGGACGCTCGGGGTGCAGGGCAGCTATCTGTACGGGAGGCACATAGGATCCGATATGGGAAGAGATGATGATTGGTTAGATATTTGGTTGGACTCTAGATAAAAAGGTTGTATTGAGAATAATAGTTTTTTTTTACAAAATCCTATGCTCTAGAAACTAGGGATGATTTCATGCATTGAGAATGCCCTAAAGCCGATTAGTTACACCAGGAATGACCACCTGAAAAAAAAATCCTGATTGGAATTGCTAGTTAAAATTGTATAAACTTTATGAGCGGGATTAATTCCTGGGCTGTTTCTACTGTAACTGAACGGGCCCTAATCCTAATCTTAACAAGAAATCGCATCGAGATGTGGCAAAATTTGCAACTCACCCGACGAAGCCAACCGTGGAACTTCTTGTTTTTCTATCTTAGGGCCTGTTTGGAACGCAGGAATAAAAAACACAGGAATAGAAAAAAAAACGCAGGAATAGGATGAGTGTGCAGTGGTAAAACAGAGGAAAGGAAAAACACGGGAAATAATTAGAAGAGGTGTTTGGAACGCAGGAATCCATAACACAGGAAAAACGCAGGAAGTAACACTGCGCAGCTGAAGGAAATCAAAACCAGAGATCTGAGTGGATTCTTTTTTTCCTTTGAAACGAGCGTCTGCGGGAGCCTTTCCTCTGAAAAGGAACTCACAAATCCTTCATTCCAAACGCCGCTACAGTGTTTTAAACTATAGGATTCTGATTTCTTTAGAATTCCTTTGAAAATCCTGTAAACCAAACTGGCCTTAGTGAGACAAACCGGGTGTTTTCCGTGCAGCCCTGATGCGATAGGCTTCTTCTTTCTCCCTGACTGAATTGCGTATCATATTTATTTATTTATCAATTCATCGATTCTCTCACCTGCGCTTTATTGATCCGTCCACTATACTGTATATATTTCGACATGAATCTCATGGAATCGGTTCCGAGGCCACCCGTAGAACTTCTTCCTTTCTCACGCACAGAATCGCACGAGTGAATAGTAAGCTGCAGGTTTTCACCACATGCTCTGCTCTGGGACAGGTCACAGGTGGGTAGAGTCAGCCAAACTATGGGAGGCGGATAGACGGCAGAGGAAACCAGGGTGCTCTAGGACATGGTTTCCACGCTGCGCGGTCCCTTTCGACGTTTGCTGATGCAACAGAGACACCTGCTCTCTCAGCCGCCGCCCCCGGCTTCGCCTTCACAGCGCCAGCCGCCAGGCATCGGCCTGCTAGGCGGCTGCCTGGCCCTCACGGCCACGGCCTGCGCCGCTCGCCACGCCATCCTGCTCGCGTACGTACCTCAGGCTCATCGATGCGATGCTGCAAACAAAACAACCAAACCCACCACTGCTATTCTGAACCAGTGATGTATATATGCGAGGTAGAGCACGGTGCGATTCAGTTCCAAAACCGTCAAACTGGAGAGCGGCTGTGCACACGGCACGCTGCCCGCTGTTTCGGTCCGTAACACGGCATTCGCTTCCGGTGTGCGCAAATATGTGGGAGAGCGCATTTCTGCAGGTTCGTGGACGACACATCCGGCCTCGTCAGCAGCCGGATTTTGAGGATCCCGTGGCCTGCGCAATTGGCCGAGTGAGAACAAAACGAAACGGTGCTGGGTCCGGCAACTTGTGGGTGGTACGGTGCTGGCAGCAAAGCGCGACGGCTTTGATTTGATGCGGCCCTCGGGGAAGGAATCTGGTGCAGGGGAGATGGATCATGACGTACCGAAGCATTTCGTTTCTATTTTATAATAATTGTCTAATCGTTGACTAATTAGATTTAAAACGTTCGTCTTGCAAAATACAACCAAACTATGCAATTAGTTTTTTATTTCGTCAACATTTAGTACTCCATGCATGTACCACAAGTTTGATGTGACGGAGAATCTTCTTTTTGCATAGTGTCAAAGTTTGGATTTTAGGGTGACCTAAGGGCCTGTTTAGATTCCAAAAAATTTTACGCAGTATCCGTCACATCGAATTTTGCGGCACATGTATAGAGTACTAAATGTAGACGAAAAAAAATTAATTGCACAGTTGGGTGAAAAATCGCAAGATGAAACTTTTGAACCTAATTAGTCTATAATTAGACACTAATTACCAAATACAAACGAAAATGATACGGTAGCCAAAATCTAAAAAATTTTGGATCTAAACGGGGCCTAAACATGGCCCTAGCTTTGCTTCTTTCTGCCGCGACAGGTTTCAAGCACACAGGGTCTAGCGAATTAGGAATGTGGTGGGTGGGGTGGACAGGGACTTTTCAGTTATCCTGTGAAATCCCCGTCCAATGACGAGCGACTGGAGCTGACTAGAGAGAGGTGGATTAGAACAAAGTGGTACACTGTCACTGTATGGGTCCACACTGCCCCTACCCACTACCTTCTTTTTTTAAAAAAAAATGTGATCATGAAAACTTACAAATAGAACAGAGGACTTGGAACTTTTATAAAACCCAGGATTGGATTCTCGGCTGGAAAGTTTCAGATTTTGTCTAGACAAACTGTAATTAGGATTTCAAATCTCTGAAATCGGCATTAGAACCTTCGGATTCCAGATTGTTGGGTTCAATAAACGGCCAGAGGACTTCATTTTTTTGAAATCGCAAACCGAGTGCTGTCAAGTGACATTATTGTTTTCAGCATTTGACTAGGGCCTGTAAAAATTTTCAGCGTACCGCCTTGTGGCTTGGGTCGCCATTTCTTACAGAATTCCTCGATCCCATGACTGCTCGGTGGAGGGGCATGAGCACCAGGGGAGAGGGACGTTTCGAGACAAAGGGAAAAGAGCATACTAGGAGGAAAATGGAAGCGAAAGTGAACGAGCGATGCTTGAATGATTGGCGTTTGAGCAAGTCGATTGGTTGGACCGGACAAACTAGAGACGAGCCAACAATGTTTCATCAAAAGGCTATGCCAAGTAGGAGTATGATGCATAGGACAACGACACAAGCTTTAAAGAAAGCATTTTTGGAGAAAAAAAATACGGAGTAGTTCGTAATAAAAGACTATACCTGTGTATGGCACATTATTAGTTAGTTTCAAGGGACTATTATATAAAACCTTGCTATCCTAAATCCACATGTGCATTACTCCATTTTTAATGGAAGTAAATTAAAGAAAATTATTTGCTTTTTAAGTAACGGAATAAAAAGCATTCCACCAACTACGTCCAAAAAACACACACACACAACCAAAAACAACTGTCACGAAAAAGTACCTTTAAATCATGGACAATTGATGAAACTTTGCAAAATTAAGCTCTTGCGCATGGTGAACATCGTGTTCATCAACTTCCTGGCGTACACACGCTCATCCACGCATACACATGCATGTTGGATGATTCATCCGCCCACAAGGGCTGCCCTTGTCGTTCGTACAACAAACTAGAGCAGTAACGAAACGCTAGCGCCTACTTGCCTGACGGGCAGAGCAATCCTAGACGCTCGGGGTCAGATCAGATTGTTGCCCGGGCAGCTTCTCGCCTGGGACGCTTGGGGCTTGCATCCAGACAAGTCCTGACTGCTCGATCGGACCAGCTAGTTCGTAGCTAGTTGTTGGGACCCCAGTTGCTGAGGTACATGACCGTCCGAAGATCCTCCTCCTGCTGCTTCGCTTTCCTCTTCGCCGACGCGGCCGCCGCGGCGCAGCCCGAGGCGCTGCTGCCGGGGCCGCCGGAGCCGCTCGCGCCTGCTGGCCTCCTGGCGCGCTGCTGCGCCTGACGGAACGCGTAGTTCCAGCGGCACAGGCCGCCCTGGTCCTTGAGCGCCTCCACGGTGCCCAGGCTCATCGCCGCCGCCCACGACGACGCCTTCGCCTTGCCGCTCCCGCTCGCCATCTCTGATCCACCCGTATGTTATGAACTTATGATCCGTGGAGGACTTGCTCGATGTGCCCGCTCGGCTGCTGCTTGGTTCGTTGGTTGTGTGCTTGTGTGCGTACGTCTTGCCGTCTTGGCGAGGCAGTGTCGTGCGGCCGGTGGTCTTATATAGCCAGGAGGGGGGCCGGGGCGGGGCGAGGGCGAGTTTGCCGGGGCTGGGAGTGGGATGGGAGTGTGCCGTCGCTGCTGCGTGCGGGGCACGTGGTTTTGGGGGCACGGCCGTCAGCGCGTGGAAAACAGTGGGGGAGCTCCTGAAAACCGGGTGCAGAGCGCGAGCGGCTGAGGACGCGCGCGGACGCCGAGGTTTAACTGCCTGGGGCGGCTGCTGGAAAGTGGAAAATGCGGCGCGCTGCTAGTGCCGTGCGTGTCAGTTGTCGCATGTCGGTGTGCTAGCCACTTGCTCCGAACGCGGCTTGGCCGCTTGGGCATTTTCAAGCGGCCGTTTCCGGCACACCTCGATCAGGCACCTAGCATAGCTGACACCTCGAGAAAAATGAACGATGAGATCCTGTTTAGTCAGGCTCCGATCGCGGGCCCTTAAACCCAGCTTGATCCGCTTCTTTTTTCACCTAGAACAGTATTTTCCTCTCATAAATTCCTCCAGAATTTCTTCAAACCATCCAAATTCCTCCAGAACCATACCATCCGAACGGGGTATGGTTGAAAAAAGAAGCGGATCAAACCGAGTTTAAGGGCACACGAGTAAAGTTCAGCCAGCTAAATTTAATTTTATTTAGTCACTTTTCAACCTAACATTATCACTGAATCAGGCTAAACGAGCTTTAGCCAAATAGTCACCAAATTATTAGTAAAAGGGACTGAACATCACCTTTAAATCACTTTAGAGTCAAACACCTTAACTAAAATAGACTAAAAAGTTTCTTTTAGTCTTTTTTAGTCACCCAAACTAAACGCACAGTGACTAAAGTTTAGTCCCTGGTTTATGTAACTAAAGTTTAGGAGAAAAAACCAAACATGGCGTAGACATGTTTGGTTTCCCTCCTAAAGTTTAGTTACTGTCACATCAGATATTTGACACTAATTTGAAGTATTAAACATAGACTAATTATAAAACCAATTCTATAGATTGAGACTAATTTATGAGATGAATCTATTAAACCTAATTAGTCCATTATTTGACAATGTGGTGCTTCAGTAAATATGTGCTAATGATAGATTGATTAGGTTTAATAGATTTGTCTCGTGAATTAGTCACGGCTTCTGTAATTAGTTTTATGATTAGTATTCGAACACCCGATGTAACACCCAATGTGACACCCGATGTGACATCTCATAAACTTTACTCCCTGGATCAAAACATCCCTCGAGCCTAGTACTCTGCAATTCTATGTCTTACTGAGGGCACTCCCAATACAGATATTATCATAGTTTCTATAAGCATTAATTATATTGCCATCTAAATATTTTACTGATGTGACGAGATAAATATTGAAGAGACAGGAAAGTTTATAGAAATCGGATATAATTAAGAAACCAGGTCTTCACGCATATCAATGATGAAGAAATCGCTCGGTCTTGCGTTTGGGAGAGAAGGGATGGTTTCTCATCCAGTTTGTTTGATCGTATCAGTCATGCTTATTAGTCATGATACAATATTTTTCTCTCATAACAAAACAACATCAGCCGGCTTATAAGCCACAGAAACGATCAAGCGAACAGAGTGTCTATCTTCTTCCCCAGATCCCGTGCGATCACCTCCCGGCTATCGACGACGAGCTCCCCGCGCAGCAGCTCCTCATCCGCGGCTGCGGGCTCCTACTATGCCGACGCCGACGCCGCACGCAGTGCTGAGTTCGAGCTGCCGCTGGAACAGGAATCAGAAGCACGTCGTCGTTGTACAGGAAGGCGACGCGGACCAGGCGGACTAACAACAGACGGGGACGACCCTGTAGCCTCGACCACTGGACGCCATGGAGCTCCGGCTGTGGCTGCTCGACGCCGTGGAGGTCTGGTCGTGGCTCGACGCCCGCCCTCCCCGCACGGCTGCTCGACGCCATGGAGCTCCGGCTGCGGCCGCTGGATGCCATGGAGGTCCGGTCACGGCCTCGACGCCCGCCCTCCCCGCGCAGCTGCTCGACGCTGAAAGCATCTAGGCCCCTAGATGGGTTTCGGTGATTAATAACAATACAAGATTACTATGACTAACGTGTGTTTTGTAGATGCAATTAAGTTAGGTCATGGTAATGGAGATTAATCGGGCAATCAAAGTTGTCATGCCCCTACGATGAAAATCATTTCGGTTTTCAAAGAATGGACAACAAGGTTAAGGATGACTAGTTCTAAGTGTCGATTGGAGTTGGAGAGACACTTAGAGTAGTTTAGGACTTTATTTTTCCTTTGGCCATACTATTAAGGGGGTATGGACGGGTAGCTTGACCTAGTTGAGTCTAGTGAGTTAGGTGTGGTGCACACTTATTAAAAATAGCTCTAGGTAGCTCCTATGAACGCCTAAGATCCTTTGGAGCAAATTTCATTCACATATGATCGAGAGTTGGAAGTGAATGGAGGGTCAAATGCTGACCGGACGCTAGCCCCGGTGCGACCGGATGCTGGCCTCAGGGTCCGGTCAGTTCATTTGATCAGCTGTCTGCGTTCGGTGTGACCGGACTTTGAAGGGGTCATGTGACTGGACGCTGAAAGGCAGTGTCCGGTCGACTCCAGTAAGGTTCCAGAGAAGGGAATCTACGACCGGACGCGTCCGGTCAGTGCTGACCGGACCCTGAGGGTTCAGCGTCCGGTCGAGTCAAGTAAGGTTCCAGTAAGGGTTTTATGCGACCGGACACGTCCTGTCAGTGCTGACCGGACCCTGCCAGCGTCCGGTTAATATATTTTTACTGGTTCACGGGTTGAACTGACTGGAGCGTCCGATCAACATGACCGGAGCGTCCGGTCAACCCGCAGAAGCTCATAACGGTTCGTTTTTTAAGCTGCCTTATAAATAGAAGCTCCACTCGTGTGTGGAGTTACTTTTACTCATTTCAACAGCTGAGAAACACGTTTGTGAGTGTCAAGAAGAGCAAGGTCCTAGTGAGGTGTTTGTGATTTGAGAATCCAAGAGTGAAACCTCATTAGTGAATCAAGAGTAGACAAGTGTGCATCCATCTTCTCATTAGGCTTCGCATGGTCAAGTAAGAGTTCGTGCTTGTTACTCTTGGTGATCGCCATCACCTAGACGGCTTGGTGGTGATTGGGAGCTTGGTGTTCACCCGGTGGAGCTTGTGGGTGACCCAACTCAAGTTGTGAGCGGCTTTGGGTGATTCGCCGCGATGGAGTGTCGAAGAATCAACCCGTAGAGAGCACTTGATCCTTGCGTGGATCAAGAGGGAGCTACACCTTTGCGCGGGTGCTCCAACGAGGATTAGTGGGGAGTGGCGACTCTCCGATACCTCGGCAAAACATCACCGTGTTCCTCTCTCCATTTACTTTGAGCATTTACTTTGAGTATTTACTTTGAGCAATTCAATACTTGTCTTTATATTCATAGAATTGCCATGCTAGAGTAAGTTTGGAACAATAGGTTGTAAGTCTTTTATGCGTTAATTCGATAGAAACACTTTTCTAGGACAAGGGGTTAATTGGGCTATCCGTAGGATTTGATTATTGCAAAAAAAATTTAGAATTAGCCCAATTCACTCCCCCTTTTGGGCATCTTGATCCTTTCAATTGGTATCAGAGCCTCGTGCTCACGTTTTTAAGCTTAACCGCTTAGAGTAAGATGTCTCACGGGGATAAACCTCCTTCTATCTTCGAGGGGGGTGATTTTTTATATTGGAAAATTCGCATGGAGGCATACCTAGAAGCTCTAGACGTTGGAATACTTAGAGCCGCCTCTCAAGGGTTCCCAACACCTAAGAATCCCACACAACTCTAAGGCGATGAAGTAAACTATGAAAAATGGAATGCAAAGGCTCGCAACACCATCTTTAGAGGTCTTTGCAAAGATATGTTCAACCGCGTAAGGAACCACAAAGACGCCCATGCACTATGGTCGGACGTTTGTGTGCTCTATGAGGGAACTAAGAGTGAGCGTGAGAAACGCTATCATCTTGTGATCAAAAAGCTAAATTCATTTAAGATGCTTCCCAAAGAATGTGCTAATGAGATGTATTCACGTTTGAATGTTTTTGTAGAGGAAGTCAATGGGCTTGGACTTACTTAAATGTCACCATCCGACGTTGTGAGAAAAATCTTAAGTGTCCTCCCCATTGACAAATATGGCCATATTATGATCGTGCTACACCAAGGTAATCTTTCTACCGCTACACCAACATAAATGTTGGGAAAGATCAATGCTCATGAGATATACATACACATCACCCCACAAGATGGCTCATCCTCTACAAAGAAGAAAGAGAAGGACTTAGCATTCAAAGCGAGTCAAGATAAGGGCAAAGCAAAACTTGAGTATGAGAGCTCAAGTGATGAAGAAGATGATGAAGAAAGTCTTGCTCTTATGGTGAAGAAGACCACCAAGATGCTAAAGAAGCTAAATAAGAGTGGCATCAAGTTTGATGGCAAGAAGAAGTCATGATGGCAGGACATCGTCTAGTCATTGAGGAGCCTCAGCGTCAAGGGGAGTCCCAGCAGGAGGCACAGCAGTATCCCCCACCAGCAGAGCCTCAGCCAGCCTAGGAGACTCAGGAGAGTCAGCAGACCAAGGTGACCGAGCCGGCACCCCAGCTACACCGCTTAGGTCATACCAGTGCTATAGTTCCACTGAGGCCAGCTACACAGCGTAGGGGGTCATGCCCTCTGCCCAGACCACAAGGTCCGCCTCTAGTGGTACACCTCGACTTGAGGGCCGTTACAGCCAGGCAGGTTCGCCAGCTGCGCTTTGTTGAGTTTGACGTGTGGTTCCCTCTGAGGAGGGATGAGAGAGCAGCTGAGGGGTTCTATACACCGCTCCAGGAGAACTTCTACAATGCCTATATCAACAGTGGGGCAGTGTTCAGATCACAGAGGGTTTGCAGTTTGGAGTCTATTGTGGTAGCAGCTGGAGAGCACATCCGCCCCTACTTGTCATATTTATTGAGGCTTACAGATCTGATTGGCTAGACAGGAGTATATGTACCATCTTGGGTCCAGCAGTTCTATGCTTCACTCTACGTTGATCCGCATCACAACTACATTCATTTTGCATTCAACAGCAAAAATTACCGGGTGAGGAGCTCTAGGGCCCGGGAGATACTACGGCTACAGGATCAGCCTATCAAGCTGCATGAGGTATGCTATGGACAGCAGGAGCCTCCCAGACATCCTCATGGAGGGTTGGTGCCCCCTACAGATTTAGTGCGACATTGCTTCAAGGAGTCTTTTGGTGAGGGGTCGAGCAGGAACCCCAGTGACTTGACTCCTACAGCGAGAGTGCTAGAGGCCATTATCAGGAGAACACTGCTTCCCAGGTTGGGATACAGGGAGGGCCTGACTCGCTTACAGCTCTAGCTTCTTAATGCCCTGATGCAGCAGACCGTATTCGACATTTGGGACCTCCTTCTGTCAGAGATGGAGGATACTATTGTTGAGGGTTTCAAGGGTCGCCGACAGCTTCCTTATGCACATTGGGTCATATTCTTGATGCTCAAGTGTGTGCAGGTCAGGACTCCTGAGTTAGTTGTTGAGTACAGGGCTGCCACCACAGAGTTTCCAGCATACAACATGGCACAGAGGATTAGGCACAGCACTCCACAGGCACCAGCTCGGCCCAGCCGTCATCCAGATGTTCCCGAGTCAGCAGCTCAGCAGGACGAGATCATTAGAGGCATTGCCGCTATAGAGGAGGAGCAGCTTGAGGCACAGCAGGAGATGACCGAGTCCAGTGATAGCTTAGATGATGACTATCTACCGATTCCTCAGATGCCTCCACGCAGACATGATGCAGAGGCCGGTAGTTTCAGCTCAGCTCCACTAGCACCGTAGATGGATCCTGCATTGATAGCTATTCTTGAGCGGATGTAGCAGGACCAGGCACGACAGGCATAGGAGACCGCTGCCAACTTCGCACAGTTCTAGGCTCGTCAGGACGAGTTCCAGAGGCAGCAGCAGCAGATGCATCACCAGCAGATACTTATGTAGCAGCAGCTTATGGGCTTCATGCAACATGTCGTGACAGCACTTGGGGCCCCACTGCCATAGTCTTTGCCTCAGCTTGCTTAGCCTGCCTCCACCATGACGACTCCAGCTATACAGCCCAGCGGGCTTCAGAGTCAGGGATAGCCTCCAGCTCAGTTTGCTTCACCTACAGTTTAGGTGTCCCAGTGGTTGTCCTCACCGGTGGTTGCCCCGCAGTTCACTCCATATCACACAGGCTTCTCACCAGAGTAGTCACCCTCACTATTTGTGCCTGACACGTCAGTCTCTAGGAGTCTTGGAGCATCTTTCAGCGAGCTGTCTAGCATGCCTACACCACCTCATATGCATGCCGCCGGTCCTTCTACAGTAGCTCCAGTCGCAGTGACTACTCAGAGGCTTCCTAGCTCAGTCGCATCATCAGATCCTATAGATGTACCAGCAGCTTCACAGGCAGCACCTGTCCTAGCTCAGACCCAAACCGCTTCAGCGACACTTCCTGCCACAGAGGGTCAGTTAGTTCAGAGCTCAGGGTCAGATGATGATGGTGCCCAGTTCCAGCTTGCCCCACGTACTTCAGCACCCGACTCATCCGCTGCAGCCCCGCTGACCGACCCTTAGTTTTTGGTGTTTGACGCCAAAGGGGGAGAGGGTTCGAGTATGTAAACTCAGGGGGAGCATGATCTAGGGGGAGCTAGTTATATAGTATTAGCGTATTATATACATTTGGAGTTTTATTTGTGAGATACACTTACTTATGCATTCGTGTGATTACTTTCATGCATATTATTATATCTATGTGACAATGCTATCTACGTGATTGTGATATATGACATGTGTGCTCTCTACTTTACATTATTTATGTGTCATATCACTTGTGTTATGCTCATTTGCTTTTGCTTCCGCAGTTTTACTCCAATGCAAATGAGCTTTGTTACTCGTACTCATGCTTAATTCATATTCTTTGAGTACCCTGTGGTGGCTTGGGTCATATAAGCTTGACTAACACTTTTGTTCTTATCGACAAAAGCTTATATGAACTAAGCCCGTCAAAAACCTCACTCTTTCACATACTCGAGGTGGTATTGTCATCAATCACCAAAAAGGGAGAGATTGAAAGCATCTAGGCCCCTAGTTGGGTTTTAGTGATTAATGATAATACAAGATTACTATGACTAACGTGTGTTTTGCAGATGCAGTTAAGTTAGGTCATGGTAATGGAGATCAATCAGGCAATCAAAGTTGTCATGCCCCTACGATGAAAATCATTTCGGTTTTCAAAGGATAGACGACAAGGTTAAGGATAACTAGTTCTAAGTGTCGATTGGAGTTGGAGAGACACTTAGAGTAGTTTAGGACTTTGTTTTTCCTTTGGCCGTACTATTAAGGGGAGTATGGACGGGTAGCTTGACCTAGTTGAGTCTAGTGAGTTAGGTGTGGTGCACACTTGTTAAAACTAGCTCTAGGTAGCTCCTATGAATGCCTAAGATCCTTTGGAGCAAATTTCATTCACATATGATCGAGAGTTGGAAGTGAATGGAGGGTCAAATGCTGACCGGACGCTGGCCCCGGTGCGACCGGACGCTGGCCTCAGGGTCCGGTCAGTTCATTTGATCAGCTGTCTGCGTTCGGTGCGACCAGACGCTGAAGGGGTCATGTGACCGGATGCTAAAAGGTAGCGTCCGGTCGACTCCAGTAAGGTTCCAGAGAAGGGAATCTGCGACCGGATGCGTCCGGTCAGTGCTGACCGGACCATGAGGGTTCAGCGTTCGGTCGAGTCCAGTAAGGTTCCAGTAAAGGTTTTATGCAACCGGACGCGTCCGGTCAATACATTTTTACTGGTTCACGGGTTGAACTAACCGGAGCGTCCGGTCAACACGACCGGAGCGTCCGGTCACCCCGCAGAAGCTCATAACGGTTCGTTTTTCAGGCTGCCTTATAAATAGAAGCTTAACTCGTGTGTGGAGTTACTTTTGCTCATTTCAACAGCTAAGAAACATGTTTGTGAGTGCCAAGAAGAGCAAGGTCCTAGTGAGGTGTTTGTGATTTGAGAATCCAAGGGTGAAGCCTCATTAGTGAATCAAGAGTAGACAAGTGTGCATCCATCTTCTCATTAGGCTTCGCATGGTCAAGTGAGAGTTCGTGCTTGTTACTCTTGGTGATCGCCATCACCTAGACGGCTTGGTGGTGATTGGGAGCTTGGTGTTCACCCGGTGGAGCTTGTGGGTGACCCAACTCAAGTTGTGAGCGGCTTTGGGTGATTCGCCGTGACGGAGTGTCGAAAAATCAACCCGTAGAGAGCACTTGATCCTTGCACGGATCAAGGGGGAGCTACACCCTTGTGTGGGTGCTCCAACGAGGACTAGTGAGGAGTGGCGACTCTCCGATACCTCGGCAAAACATCGCCGCGTTCCTCTCTTCATTTACTTTGAGCATTTACTTTGAGTATTTACTTTGAGCAATTCAATACTTGTCTTTATATTCATAGAATTATCATGCTAGAGTAAGTTTGGAACAATAGGTTGCAAGTCTTTTGTGCGCTAATTTGATAGAAACACTTTTCTAGGCACAAGGGGTTAATTGGGCTATCCGTAGGATTTGATTATTGCAAGAAAATTTAGAATTAGCCCAATTCACCTCCCTCTTGGGCATCTTGATTCTTTCAGACGCCATGGAGCTTCGGCTGCGGGGCGCTGGACGCCTGCCTCCTCGTGTGCGGCCGCTCGACGCCGTGGAGGTCTAGCCGTGGCCGCTCCACGCCCGGCTCACGCGTCTCCCCGCGCCGACCCGCCTCAACGCCATGGAGGTTCAACCGTGGCCCTCCTCCCCGTGCCGGCTCGCCCTCCCCACGCTGGCCCGCCGCGACGCCTATCTCGCTCGTCTCCCTCCTTTGCGCACGGTGAGCGACCTCGTATAGTCGCATATCTCGTCTCCGTCTCCCTCCCCTCCCTCACGGACGCTCGGGGTGCAGGGCAGCTATCTGTACGGGAGGCATGAGCGACCTCGTATAGTCGCATATCTCGTCTCCGTCTCCCTCCCCTCCCTCACGGACGCTCGGGGTGCAGGGCAGCTATCTGTACGGGAGGCACATAGGATCCAATATGGGAAGGGAGGATGATTGGTTAGATATTTGGTTGGACTCTAGATAAAAAAAGTTGTATTGAGAAGAATAGTTATTTTTTGTACAAAATCCTATGCTCTAGAAACTAGGGATGATTTCATGCATTCAGAATGCCCTAAAGCCGATTAGTTACACCAGGAATGACCACCTGAAAAAAAAATCCTGATTGGAATTGCTAGTTAAAATTGTATAAACTTTATGAGCGGGATTAATTCCTGGGCTGTTTCTACTGTAACTGAACGGGCCCTAATCCTAATCTTAACAAGAAATCGCATCGAGATGTGGCAAAATTTGCAACTCACCCGACGAAGCCAGCCGTGGAACTTCTTGTTTTTCTGTCCTAGGCCTCGTTCGGTTAGAGCAAAATGAGGCTAGGATTCTTTCCAGAAAGTTAAGGCTTACATAAATTAGCTAATAGTTCCGGCCAGGAATCCTTCCATGCAGTCATTCCTGGCGAAGCAAACGGCGCCTTAGTGAGACAAACCGGGTGTTTTCCGTGCAGCCCTGATGCGATAGGCTTCTTCTTTCTCCCTGACTGAATTGCGTATCATATTTATTTATTTATCAATTCAACGATTCTCTCACCTGCGCTCCACTATACTGTATATATTTCGACATGAATCTCATGGAATCGGTTCCGAGGCCACCCGTAGAACTTCTTCCTTTCTCACGCACAGAATCGCACGAGTGAATAGTAAGCTGCAGGTTTTCACCACATGCTCTGCTCTGGGACAGGTGGGTAGAGTCGGCCAAACTATGGGAGGCGGATAGACGGCAGAGGAAACCAGCGTGCTCTAGGACATGGTTTCCACGCTGCGCGGTCCCTTTCGACGTTTGCTGATGCAACAGAGACACCTGCTCTCGCCGTCGACGGCCGTTACATGAGTCATGCTGTCATGAGTCATACAGAAAATATCAAATTCGCTAGTGGTGGTGTTACTGTTTTTTTTTTATAACGGAAAAAGTATTGGACTTCGTACCCGTTAAAGAGAAAGTAATACGATCGGACACTTAACACAAATAAATGAACTTATGACAACACAAACTTAAGACCTAATTATAAACATCAAACGACGTCCGAAGGACATAAAGAGGCTCGACGCTGCAATCTTCAAACTATGACAAGTCTCCAACATAAATGCTTGCCAATCTTCGCATTATTGCAAACTAGTCTATCAACTCGTGCTCCCGCACGGGACAACTTTGAGACACTTGACATTATTGCAAATAGGCTTAAAACTGAAGCCAGTGTGTTCTCTTTAAACAAAACCTGTAAAAGAGATTTGGTTTAGCACATGTCAAGCATTGAAATAAAAGATATTGAAAGAGTGGTGTCGTTAATGTAGTTTGGATTAAGTTATTTTTTTTAGTTTTGACTAAGTCTATAGAAAAATATTACTAATATTTATAAGTCTAAATAAATATACTATAAACATACATTTCATAACTAATCTAATGATATTTATTTGATATCATAAATTTCTATTATTTATATGGATTTGATTAAATATAAAGTTGTTTGACTCCTTATAGAAAATAAGACTTGTATTTTCTTCTGCGTAGGGTATGTTGCTGGATGGATCCCAAATTATACAGCACGCCTGCGCCTCAACGATTGATATCAGATTGGGGGTTCTTTTTATCACAGGTTTGGGTTTATTTGTCTTGCTAGTTGGCCTCTACTAATATAAGCCAAATCACATCACCATGGGTAAATTTTAACTCAGAAACGCTCAACTCCCTGCATCGAGTTCAAAGCATTTTATTTCCATGCCAGTACAGTGGCGTAGGAATCCAGACGCTGAAATCGAGAGGCAGAAGTTATTTCCTCATCATCATACTATCAGTTGGCAAGGCAACCAGCAAGGTGCCAAGGTCTCAACTCTCAAGGCGAGCTCGGTTACAAAAACCCGAAACAGAGCCGGCGACCGGATCCTAGTTAATTGGGGGCCAGCAACTGAGGTAGTGAGGTACATGACCGTTCAGTATCAACTGAGGTTTTTTCTATGGCTATATAATCTATCGATGGTTCTGCTGTGTTGTTCATTAGCATGTGTTTTATAAGGTTCAGTACAAAGTTGAAACTGCCAAACTGAACTGAAGACTAAAGACGTCTTATACCATCGATACAAGATATTTGGAGGTTAGGTTCAGTTGTGGCCTGGGCGCCTGGCTACAATACACATGCAGATAGCCAGATAGGCATACCTGTTGGTTTATTTGTCTTGCTATACTTAGCCCCTGCTAATAATCGGACATGGTCTAACAGTAAATTCTGGCGTCATCAAAGAACACATTTCAAAAAGCTTCAGGTTTTTACTGGCTCATATTTGCCACACGCCAAACAACACTGAACTCAGGTTTTTACTGACTCGTATTTGCCACAAGCCGATCCGCAGTAAAACCTTGTTATGAACTGAAAAGCATTCTTTATTTCCATGCCAGCACAGTAGCGTAGGGATTCATAGTTTCAGGCACTGAAATCAAGTGGCAGAACTTTTCATCATCATCATACTATGTTACAATGGGTCGGCAAGGTAACCAGCCTCCAGCCAGGTCTGAAGCAGAGCTCGGTTGCAGAAAGCGGAAACCAAACCGAGGCCTTAGTTGGGGCCCCAGCAGCTGAGGTACATGACGGTCCTCATCCCCTCCTCGGCCTTGTCCGCCCGCCTCGTCTCCGCCGGCGCCAGCTTCTTGGCCTGCACGAGGCTGCTGCGCACGTTCGCCTTGGCGGCCCGGTGGACGGACCGCAGCGCGTAGTTCCAGCGGCAGAGGCCCGCCTGGTCCTTGAGCGCCTCCACCGCCCCGACGCTCATCACCACCATCCACGACGCCTTCGCTGCAGCGGCCATCTGTCTCTTGGTCTTCTTCTCGGGCTCTCGGCGCCTGGCTTGTCGAGCTTGCTTGGTGATTGATTCTCGCTGTGATGAGAGTTGGAGTGTTGTGTTGAGGTGCAGAGAAGAGGGGGTGGGTGTGGGTTAATATACTCGCGGTGGCCGGGAGGGACGGGCGAAACAGGTGGCCGCGGACGTTGGTTTTCCATGATACCGGGGGCTCTCCGCTCCGGTTGGCAGTGGACTACTAGTGGTAGCCCGGGTCGATCTCGTCCCAGCCCAGTGCTGGCGCCCGTCCCCATCCCCTCGCCTGTGGCCTGTGACATTATTGCTACTGGACCACTGTGGCAAGGACGCGTGCCGCCGCGGCTGCAGATAGGAGTGCCACGAAGCACTGTTGCAGAGCTGATTCACCTTGCGGATCCCGAGTTACGCAGCACGTGATCGGCGCGTGTGGGCAGACCACCTCGCTGATTCACCTTGCGGATCCCGAGTTACGCAGAGCTGATTCACCTCGCTGGGCAAGGAGCTAGTAGTCCGTACTAGAGTATAGTAGTAATAGCTTTTACGGTTTTAGGGGGTGTTTGGTTTAGTGGCTCCTAAAATTCATGTCACATCAAATATTTAGATATTAATAAAGAGCATTAAATATAGATTAATTACAAAACTAATTACGTACATGGAGGCTAATTTGCGAGACGATTTTTTAAGCCTAATTAATCTGTCGTTATCATATGTTACTGTAGCACCACATTATCAAATCATTGACTAATTAGGCTTAAAAGATTCGTCTCGTAAATTAATCACAAGTTGTGTAATTAGTTTCGTAATTAGTCTATATTTAATACTTCATGCATGTGTCTAAACATTTTATGTGACAGGGATTTTAGGAGCGCATATAGAAACCAAACAGGGCCTTACCTATCAAGTTAGGGCCCATTGGCTTTGTTCGGCTTTTTTTTTTCAGCCGGAACAATATTTTTCTCTCACAACAATTCAGCCGGAACAATGTTTTTCAGCCAGTTTCAACCAAGTTTCAGACCAGCGAACGGGGCCATTTTGTCTAATTTAGCGCCTGTTAGGTTCCCAGCTAAAGTTTAGGGGGTGTTTGGTTCATCTAGTAGCTCCTAAATTTAGTAGCTTTAGTCCCTTTTAGTAACTTTTTTACCAAATACTTTGACTAAATATGACTAAATAACATTTAGCTAACTAGTAACCCAAAGCTTACTAAAAGGGACTAAAAGCCCACCTGGACAGGTGGTGCCCCTCATAATTGCCATGTTCCGAGCCCGTCCCCGTCCCCAGCCTCCGGCGCCGCCCTCCGCCCGGAGGCCTCCTCCTTCTCCCGCAGCGCCTTGAACTCGTCCGTGGAGGCGTCGAAATGCTCGAGCAGGTCGTCGTTGAGGGCGACGAGCCAATCGTGTGCGTCGTCGAGGTCGCCGCCCCGGGGAACGGCTGCTGCTGCCGCGTCGGGAGAAGCAGGGCCGCGCCGAGCACGCCGAGGGAGGCGTCGGCCTTGGCGGCCGCGGCGCCGAAGGGGGATTTGAAGGCCGGCGCCGAGGCCTTGTCTCGCTCGCCGCACCACCCGCCCAGCCGCTTGGAGGCAGGCACTTCTTCCTTCCCTTCTCCGTCGGCCAGTTCTCCTTCCTCCCCTTCTCCGCCGGTCGATGGTCCTTCCTCCCCTTCCCCGTCGGCCAAATGCCAGGGGCAGGAGCTTAGGGGCGTTTTGGTCATCCTAAACATGCACATGTCAAGTTTAATCACAATTAGTCCACCAAACCAAACGCTGTCTGATTAAAATTTAGGAGGTAGTTTAGCTGACTAAATTTAGGAGCTGGGAACCAAACATGCCCTTAGCTACTAAAATCAGTGACTAAACTTTAGTTACTTCTGTTTGGTTTTAGTGACTAAAAGTGACTAAAGACCATTAAAGCAGGTCAATTAAGACCAAACTAGCTCTAATGAATGCCCAAATCAGGGTGGGGGACCAGCAATAATGAGGTGCAGCCCTTGTCCACTGGACACTTTAGCCCACTTTTAGCTACTCTTGGATGACTAATTTGACTAAACTACTTTAATCATTTTTAAGTCAGTTTGTTTGGTAGTTTAGTAGCTAAAGTGACTAAAGTTTAGTCTAGAAACTAAACTTTAGCAGGGGGAACCAAATAAGATCTTAAGTCTCTGAACTAAACTTTAGTCTAGGAACTAAACTTTAGTTTTAGGGTATTTGGTTTAGATGACTAAAAGAGACTAGAACTGTAAAAAAAAGACAAAAACGTCTCTATTATTTGTCTAGGATCTTTGCTGCTGCCACAGTAATAAGAGGGCATGGGTGTTTTTTTTGGCCCTTTAGTCACCTCTTTGGTGACTAGATGACTAAACTTATTTAGTCACTTTTTAGTCAACTTATTTGATAAAAAAGTGACTAAAAAGGACTAAAGTGGGGTCACTAAACTTTAGTCACCCCAAACCAAATAGGCCCTTAGTAATAGGCTACACTAATCTTTTCAATTAGGGAGCAAACCAGCTAGGCAAGCTTTTTTTACAACAAACGAATTTATTTCAGCAGCAAGAAGCTGCAAGCAGCCGAACAGACTGTATGTTTACATGACTCAGTGGATCCAAGAGAGGGCACCATCTGGAATGGGAACTGTAAAAGCACGCAAGCTCAAAAGATAAATCATGAGGAACAAAGGCAGAGAATGCCTGTCTAGCCAGAGCATCAGCCGTAGCGTTGAGGTTCCTATTAATTTTACAGATCTTTGACTACCTGTTTGGCTGGTATTAAAGCCAACTGATAAGCCGGCTGAAGCTATTTTGTTGTGAGAGAAAAATACTGTAGATTCTAGCTGATAAGTCGGCTGATAAGTTCAAGTGAAGGATTTGATCCTCCAGTCTGAAGGATAACTCTGATCCACTGCATTGAGAAAATGGACTAACTGCTGACAATCTGATAAAAAGGTGGTGGTGTTAAAGTTGAGGAGGTCGCTGATTGTTGCTGCGAGTGCTAGAGCAGCTGCCTCCGCCATGAGCACCGAGTGAACACCTGAGACGCGTGCCCTGATATAGACTGTCTGTGTTGGTTGTACCTGCGGATTGACAAAGAATACTCCAAGCCCTGCCGATCTACGAGGCATAGCCGGTTGATCAGGTAGCAAGGAGGCATCAACATAGCATCTTATACCTGCAATTAGAGCCGGCACCTGAATGGTGTACCTGTCCATCTGGGCAGCAGCACATTGCTGTGTCTGGCGCTCGGGCTTGAGGTGTTGCTGCAGAAATCTGCGTACCTTGGATTGAAGTGGCGCCTTCCCGTGGTAGCTGATCATGCCCCGCCTGCTGTGAAGTAGCAGTTTGGTCACCAGCTGTGTTGGGATCTGTGTTAAATCCACTGTTGGCACCTGCAATGCAAGTTTGAGTTGGCCTATGTGCAGCCATATTCAGCCTGCTCGGCTGGGGCTGAAACGATCGTATATGATCGTGAATTATTATTGCTGACTGATTTGATGTGAGAGAAAAATATTGTTTTGACTGAAAATTTACAATCGTTTACGACCAAGCGAACAGGCTGATTAGTTTTTTTTTCCGATCCAGTCTTGTTAGCTTTACAATCAACACACATGATAAACGGGACAGTAGTGGACACATGGTGATCCGACAAGACATCTTCGCTCATAACCCGTTGCATCCACGAAACTTCTTGCTTTCTTAGCTAGGGAAAAAGTAAGTTAATTCTTTTTTAACGCGCTAGATCACATGGGGGGCTTAAGTGCAGATTGTTCCCACGTGCTAAGGAGTTCGAATCACTTGAACTTATAACTAGTAGAAGCTAAAAGAATTATTCTAGTTCATCAAAACATGTAGATTAGATAGATGAATTGGTTTTTTAATACATACCTCGACTAACTATAGTCTGTTAAGTTGGCAAACCTAGCTACTTGGGATTAATATATGGAATTTTAGCAACAGAATTGCTCTTTAGTTTTCCCTTCTGAAAACTTTGTTGTCTTTATGGCTCAAAGCTTTGCTTTTGAGATTCCCTGGACCGTTTTACGCCTGCTTGTAATAATGAACAGCCATATGCATTAGTCAATACAGAAGCTGGGATATTAATATATTCCCTTTTTTTCTAAAATGGGTCCATAATTTTTTTTATTTCGGGAATGCAAACACCACCCTATTAAACCTAGCTAATGAGACTAAACCTAACTAATTGGGATCAATAAAACTTTTAATTTGAGATGCAAACATCACTTAAAAAAGTTTAGTTGGCCAAACTTTATCCGTCTAATTTTTAGTTTGAATTAATAGATGCTAGTACTAGAAGATCCAAATACCCTGATTGTAAGGGCTTGTTCGGTAGAATTCTCCCCTAGCTTCGTAAAGTTGTTTTTCAGCTTCTCTTACTAAATAGGTTTTGATGAAATAATTTCTTTCTAAAAGTTGTTTTTCAGCTTCTCTCATATGCATAGTTCTCAGTTTTTTTTGGCTATCTTCCCTATGAGATTGTTTTAACAAATGTTTTTATAAATAACTTTAGCTTTACTAGTAAAGTTGCTTTATGAAATCAAAACTCAAAAACTACTTAACTAGAGCTGTATGTGTTAAATCGCTCGGATTCTGTTGAGGGGCCGTTTGGATCCTTTTATTTTAGAGGAATTGAAATCTACATAATGGATTAGGATATTTGGCTTGAAATTTGATATTCCATAACATTCTCAAGCTCACAAATAAGCCTATCTCAAGTTTATAGTGTAGGAGATGAAAATAGATTCTATAGATCACTATAAACAAATATATTATATATATAACTATATTAGCTTAATTAATCTATGTCTAAATTATAATTATTAGAATAAATTTCATTCATGGATTCAAACGGGTCCTGAGTGAAACTGACCCAAGTAAGGGGAGACGGGCAGGGGAACTGTGTAGCCTGTAGCCCGTGTAGGGCGTGGCTTTCAGCCTTTCAGAGTTTCAGGTTTCCACGTCCCACGGCTGCGTATCCGTTCGAGTTCGCTGATGCCTTGTTTACGACAAAATCCAATCCCTATTCGAAGGTACCTTACCTATGCCTATGACTTGCAGCGTGTTCGCAGTGACAAGAAATGGTTCACACAAACGGAATACATCGGGTTTGCAAATTGTTACGGTGGTGCAGTGTGTGAATCCTGCACCCCGTTCGTTTGCTTATAAGCCGTATTTTTCTGTGTCAAAGAACGATACTTTTCTCTCACAATAAATTGGCCAACCGTACTTTTAGTCATGGCTTATCAGTCAAGCGAACAGAACACTGAATCGTACTTGATCGTTTCCTAATTGAGTATATGGACTATGGATCTGCCAAACTGTCCATGGTGGTGCCTCAAGTTGTGCGGTTTGGTGTCGTTAGACAGGTTGTTGTGTTTGAGTTATTTTAGTTGGGTCGTTTCGATCAAGTTGGAGTAAATAGTGGCGTGAATTGTGATAGTTGTCTTCGTGTTAGGATGAGTGGAACACTCTTCTCAGTTATATGATTTTTGACCTAATTTTCATTTAAAAAACTAGGAGGACACTTGTCTTTTTTTTTTGTCTTACTTCGTCTAGTAAAAATCACGGCAAAACTTTTGCCGCCCTTTCTTAAAAAAAAAAAATCTGTCAAACTGATGCGGAGACTCTGCTGTCGTCTCCGTCTTTCCAACACAAACACACTTTTATCCCAGAACTTGAGAGGCCATGATTAGTTTTCTAAACAAGAGAAGGGTGGGACGAATCGAACAAGGCCTGATCCGCGAAGTCCGGAAACTGAATTCGGTACTACACCACCAGGTTCCATGCTTGTCACTTTGTCAGGTAATAAGGGCCTCTGCTGAACATGAAACCGTGATCCCATCAGGCATCAGCATATGAGATGGTGTAGTGTAAATAGCTTGGTGCTGTCAGCTGTCATGAAAGAGGACAGTCCAGGATTTCAGATTATCATGCTTGCCATGACTGATTGCTCTGTCTAGATCTCACGGATAACTTGTCATGAACTCAAAGCTCTTCCAGATTTCACGCCAGTACGTACAGTGTACAGAACAGAATCAGAATGGTCACTCGATCGTACGCTGTGGAATACTCGAATCAAGTGGCAGAACTTTTCATCACCATCGTCGTCATGTATACTCTACATATCTACAATCAGGGGGAGCAACCGGCAAGGTCCCAAGCCCAGCTCGGTCGCTGAAGAACAAGACGAACATCACCGTCGTCCAACTATGGCTAGCTAGTTAGGTTCCCAGCAGCTGAGGTACATGACGGTCCTCATCCCCTCCTCCGCGGCCTTATCCACCCGCCTCTTCTTCTCCGCCGCCGGGGCCAGCTTCTTGGCCTGCGCGGCGAAGCTGCTGCGCACGTTGGCCTTGGCGGTCCGGTGGATGCATCGCAGCGCGTAGTTCCAGCGGCAGAGGCCCGCCTGGTCCTTGAGCGCCTCCACGGCGCCCACGCTCATCGCCACCATCCACGACGCCTTGGCTGCACCTGCCATCTCCTGATGGTCTGGTCTTCCTCCTTCTCCCTCGAGAGCGCGGTCACTGATCGTTTGTAGCAAGTGAGGTTGCTTGTGTTAGATGATAAGCATATCTGTTGGTCTGGGTTCATTGTATCTTAGACTCATGGATGCGTGTATTGTAGATGGGAGGTGATCCTTGATTGTAGGACTCTCCTTGTTTTCTTGTTGTAACCATATATGTGTACATGCCACCGCCTATATAACACGCAACCGTGGACCTGAGAAGGTACCACGTTCCACCAATTCTCACATGGTAATCAGAGCATCTATCCTAGCGGAAAAACATGGCGCTTGCATCCTCTTCCACCGCCGCCGCCCTTGCCGGTTTTTCCCCTCTCGGCATGTTCCCGGTCACGGAGAAGTTGACCAGGAATAATCATCCTATGTGGAAGCTCCAAGTCCTCTCCGGCCTCCGAGGTGCGGAGATGGAAAAGTTCATCGACCCGACGGAGAAGCCGCCGGAGAAGTTCATTCCCCCCAAGGCCGAGGCGGACGATGGGAAGCCGGCCGCAGATGCGGCACCCATTCTGAATCCTGAGTTCAAGAAGTGGGTAGCCCAAGATCAGCAAGTCCTTTCCTACCTGCTTGGATCCCTCTCTCGCGAGATCGGATCTCAGATCACTGCGGTGACCACCGCAGCGGAGGCGTGGACTGCGATTCAGGCGCTTCATGCGTCACAATCAAGAGCCCGAATCATCAGCACAAGAATGGCTCTTGCTACCGCGTCCAAGGGTGCATCCTCGATCAACGAGTTCTTCACGAAGATGAAGGCTCTGGGAGACGAGATGGCATCTGCCGGACGTAAGCTCGAAGATGAGGAACTCATCTCCTACATCTTGACCGGGCTAGATCAGGAATATGATCCAGTGGTGACAGCGGTGGCGGCGCGAGTTGAACCGATCACCGTAAACGAGCTCTATGCGCAGCTTATCTCCTTTGAGCAGCGCATGGAGGCCAGGAGTGGGGGACAGCAGTCCTCTGTGAACATGGCCACCAAGGGTGGCCGTGGTGGCAGCAACTACAACAACAACGCGCGCGGTGGCGGGCGTGGAGGCCGTGGTGGCGGCCGCGGACAGAAAGGAGGACGCAGTGGCGGGCGTTTTGAACCAGACGTCTATTGCCAAGTCTGTGGCAAGGAAGGACACCCGGCCTACCGATGCTTCAAACGGTATGATTCATCTTATCAGGGTCCTCCACAAAAGACTGCTGCTGCTGCCACCAGTTCATACGGTGTCGACACAAATTGGTACATGGACACTGGAGCCACGGATCATGTCACTGGCGAGCTGGAGAAGTTGACCGTCCATGACAAGTATCACGGCGGTGATCAGGTGCATGCTGCAAACGGGGCAGGTATGGAGATTGCTAATGTTGGTCACAGTTATTTGCATTCACCTAATCTTCATCTCCGAAATATTCTTCATGTCCCACAAGCACATAAAAATCTCTGTTCTGTAAATCGACTCGCTCGTGATAATAATGTTTTTCTTGAATTCCACCCCCACCATTTTTCCATTAAAGAACAGGTGTCGAAGAAAATCCTACACACAGGCAGATGTGAGGGGGGCCTCTATCCTTTGAAGCTACCATCCAAGTCGTCTCCAAATAAACAAGCCTTTGGTGCAGTCAAGCCTTCCACTTCACTATGGCATCGTAGGCTGGGCCATGCATCATCTCGGGTCATCCAGCAGGTCCTAAGCCGCCATAAGCTTCCTGTTTCCCATAGTCAAAATAATACTAGGGTGTGTGATGCATGTCAGTTAGGCAAGAGTCATCAATTGCCTTACCCTAGATCTACCAGTGTGTCGAGTCATCCTATGAATCTCGTTTTTTCCGATGTATGGGGCCCTGCCCCCAACTCTATTGGTCGCCATAATTATTATGTGAGTTTCATTGATGATCACAGTAAGTTTGTCTGGATATATTTGTTGAAACACAAATCTGAAGTCTATCAGTGTTTTCAAGATTTTCAAAAACTTGTTGAGCGACAATTTGATCGGAAAATTCGTGCCATACAAACAGATTGGGGAGGGGAATATCAAGCACTAAACTCCTTTTTCAGGCGCATAGGTGTAGAACATCATGTTTCATGCCCTCATGCGCATCAACAAAATGGGTCGGCCGAACGCAAGCACCGACACATTGTCGAGATGGGTCTCACCCTCCTTGCACACGCCTCTATGCCTCTAAAATTCTGGGATGAAGCCTTTCTCACTGCAGTCTTTCTTATAAATCGCTTGCCGTCTAAAATCATTGATGACAAAACCCCCTTTGAGAAACTCTTTGGCCGTCCACCAGAATACACCTTCCTACGCACCTTTGGCTGCGCTGTATGGCCAAATTTGCGCCCATACAATTCCAAGAAACTTGAATTCAGATCCCAGCAATGTGTGTTTCTAGGATATAGCAATATGCACAAAGGTTTCAAATGCTTAGACCCAAAAGAAGGGAGAGTTTACATATCCCGGGATGTTGTCTTCGATGAAGAAGTTTTTCCTTTCTCCTCTCTCCATCCCAACGCAGGAGCACAGCTTCGAGCCGAGCTTGCTCTCCTTCCTGATATCCTTAAGAACCCTTCCTCGGATTTTGAGAATGCAAAAATTGGTGACCAGCATTTGTTTTCTCCTGTCTTTACTAACCGGCCATCGAGCCATGCACCGTATGTTGATGGTACAGGAACAAACCATGGCGAAAACGCTGCAGGGACAAGAAAAACTGCTACTGTTGGCAGGCATTATTGGCTGTGTCACCCATCCAGCAACAGCGCAGCGGCCGAGGCAGATCCGTCTGGTACGACTGTGGCAGCATCAGGCAGTCAGGCGCGATCACCTTCGGGATTGGAATCTGGGGCCTCGCCGATCCTATCCCAGGGCGGATCATCTGTGGCTGAGTCTGTGGCCACACCGCCTGGATCGGTCTCTTCGACACCGCGAACTGATCCCAGCGAGGGGGCGCTGGATCACGCACGGGATTCGATGGTGATCCTCCCAGGTGGATCTTCTGCAAATGAGCTCTCTGCAACCCTGTCATCCACGGGAGCCGGTGCTTCTGCACCTACTTCTGATGCTCCAGCTGCTGCCGCCGATCCTCAAAGACCGGTTACTCGGCTTCAACATGGGATAGTAAAGCCCAAGGAGTACACGGATGGTACAGTACGCTGGTGCATGAACGCACTGATCAAAACTGAGGAGCCGAGCTCGTTGGAAGAAGCACTCCGAGATCAAAAATGGACATCTGCCATGGAAAACGAACACCAAGCCTTGCTGAGAAACAAGACGTGGCATCTTGTTCCTCGGCCCAAGGGGAGAAACGTCATTGGATGCAAATGGGTTTATAAAGTGAAGCGCAAAGCTGATGGCACTGTGGACAGATACAAAGCTCGGTTGGTTGCTAAGGGTTTTAAGCAACGTTATGGCATTGACTATGAAGACACTTTCAGTCCTGTTGTGAAAGCTGCCACTATACGGCTGATTTTATCTATTGCAGTATCAAGAGACTGGTCACTTCGTCAACTTGATGTCCAAAATGCTTTTCTCCATGGGTATCTAGAAGAAGAAGTATATATGCACCAACCACCTGGCTATGAAGACAAGACGCATCCAAATTATGTTTGCAAGTTGGACAAAGCTCTCTACGGGCTAAAGCAAGCACCAAGGGCTTGGTATGCAAGATTGTGCAAGAGGCTGCAAGAGTTGGGATTTGTTCCATCCAAAGCTGACACGTCATTGTTCTACTATAGCCGGGGTGAGTATACTATTTATATACTAGTATATGTTGATGATATTATTGTTGCTAGCTCTTCTCCCAAAGCTACAGCAGCATTGCTTAAGGATCTGCAGAAGGATTTTGCATTGAAGGACTTGGGTGATTTACACTACTTCCTTGGGATAGAGGTGAGGAGGAGCAACGATGGGCTTGTGCTTTCACAGGGCAGGTATGCTGCGGATATTTTGTCCAGGACCGGCATGGACAAGGCCAAAAGTGTTGATACACCTCTTGCTGTTTCTGAAAAATTGAGATTGACAGATGGTGCTACACTTGGGGCAGAGGATGCTACACACTATAGAAGTGTGGTTGGGGCGCTGCAGTACTTAACACTAACAAGACCGGATATATCCTTTTCGGTGAACAAGGTGTGCCAGTACTTACATGCTCCAACTACAACTCACTGGAGCGCCGTCAAGAGGATCCTGAGGTATGTTAGTGGGACAAGGAATTTTGGACTCAAGATCAAGAGATCACAGTCAATGATTATAAGTGCCTTTTCAGATGCTGATTGGGCTGGTTGCCTAGATGATAGGCGGTCTACAGGAGGCTTTGCTGTTTTTCTTGGCAGTAACCTTGTATCTTGGATAGCCAGGAAACAGGCCACCGTATCAAGGTCTAGCACGGAAGCAGAATACAAAGCTTTGGCCAATGCTACAGCAGAAATGATGTGGGTTCAGAAACTTTTGACCGAACTCAAGGTAGCACATCCATCGGCTGCTCGATTGTGGTGTGATAATCTAGGGGCAAAGTACTTGTCAGCTAATCCCGTGTTTCATGCTAGAACCAAACACATAGAGATAGACTTCCACTTTGTCAGAGAACGAGTGGCACAGAAACTCTTGGACATACGGTTCATCAACTCCGGAGATCAGTTGGCAGATGGGTTCACTAAGGCCATCACTGCTGCGAAGCTTAGACAGTTTAGGATCAATCCCAACCTTGTAAGTGGCTGAGATTGAGGGGGAGTGTTAGATGATAAGCATATCTGTTGGTCTGGGTTCATTGTATCTTAGACTCATGGATGCGTGTATTGTAGATGGGAGGTGATCCTTGATTGTAGGACTCTCCTTGTTTTCTTGTTGTAACCATATATATGTACATGCCACCGCCTATATAATACGCAACCGTGGACCTGAGAAGGTACCACGTTCCACCAATTCTCACAGCTTGATGCCGTGTTGAGGTGGAGAGGCTGGTCGGGGCAGGTGGGTTTATATGTACCGGCGGGCGGCGGGAGGCCGGGACGGGGCGGTGGCGGAAACGGATGGGCGCGGACCCTGGTTTTCCTGGATACCGGGGGCTCTCGCTCACTGCCGCCTGCGGCTCGCTTTCTTGCGCGCCGGCCCAGTGGGTCTCCCACTTGACTTGTCGTCTTGTTTATTCGCGGTGGTTCGTCCTGTCCTCCGGCCTCCGCGTCGTGCGCAGAGACAGGGACGCGTGCCGCGCAAACGCAGATCACCGTCATCATCTTTGCATTGTACCTGGACTGTTTGGGATTAGAGAATAGAGATGGGCACACTTCGCGGCGGTAGTAGTTTTATCAGATCTGTGGTGGCCGGCTGTGCATCGTCTTGCTTTCAGCAAACAGGAACGAGGGATCCTAGGTTGTAGCGATCTAATAATGAAATCCATCGCGTGGAACGATGAGCAAGATTCTATGGATCAATCGATGCAGCCGTCCAGGAATCTTCTCACGTCCAGGAATCTTCTCACGTTCTTGGTGATCGTCGTTGCTTATTAAGAGCAAGGCTAATAATACAGCCGGCTTGCTGGCTGTAAGGTTTTTTTAGCCTTCTCTTAGCCTACTCATACAGTAGTTAGCTCTTTACAGTTAATACATGGCCCACTTGTCTCTCTCACAGACTTTCTTGGTTCTTGTGCCCAAGCCGGCTGTAAGCTTACAGCCTGCTTCTCCTCTCTCTCCTCCCCTCTCTCCTCCGCCTCAGCATTTAGTCGGCTTACAGCCTGCTATTATACTTGCTCTAAGACAATCCATCCGTTTTTAACACGCCTGGCGCTGAATCACACGGGTATAGCTGCAGATTGTTATTGTTACCGCACAAGTGCACAACACGGTGTTGGACCGAGCAGGGCCTGCAGAGTGTGAGACAGTGAGAGTGACGTTTTTGGCATAACCAGACGCCACAGCACATGGTTTTTCCTTGATACCACTGCCTTATCCTTTGGAGCGTTTGCTAACGCAACTTTTACATACATGAATGTTCTCCGTGGTGTGATTTGTGTGACACTGTACCGTGATACTGGCTCATATCATATCGTCTCGTTCTTACGCCAAAATAAAAATATCATGTCGTCCATCAATATGTTTCAACAACTAAACAAGATTTTACGCTTCGATTCCCGTGCAACTTTGGTCCGCCAAACATTTTTTTTTTTACAAACAGCTCTGGTCCAAAGATCAAAACAACTAGACAGAGACCGACCATGCAATCACCCAACACCGCGAGTGGCTGAGGCGTCGTCCCCACCCCTGCACCGGAGGGGGACGGAACGGATGGGCGCCGGGCGGGCCGGCGGCGCGGCTGAAACAGGTGGCCGCGAGCGATGGTTTTCCTGCATACCGGCAACGAGGGCTTGCTCGGCTGATTGGCCGAACTCGTCTCGTCCCGCGTCGCTTGCAGTTGCAGAGAGAGTGGGCACGGCCGCGCGGAACAGTGACCACCCTTCGATTCTCAATTTGGTGCCAGTAGCAGCAGCAAGTTTCAGTAAACAGGATTTGGTGCTAGTAGAGATTTCAGATTTACTACTTCCAAACTACTAGTACAGCTGACGCGTGGTTAGCTGTTTGTAGGAAGGAGCACAAAGTAGGAACTATAACCAAACTGAAATGGAGCCATGGAGACCCACTTTGCATAAGCACAGTTTGTCCTTGAACCTCGGAGACCATGATTAGTTTTCTCTTCGACGATGATCACGGTTGAGTAACGTGGACTGCGTGTCTCGTTGTATCAATTTTGTCCTCTAAGAGGTACTCCTAAACTGCTGTCACGGAATAGTAGAGATCTCAGAACCTGAAATTGCCATTACCGATCGTTCTGCTTGAGCACATGGTGGTACGAACAACACCGAATTCTTGTTTTGAACCCAAAGAATCAAAATTCCGATGCAAATCAGAACCATTCATATTACTCGTGTGAAGTAAAAGAACTTTTCGTCATCATCATGATCCTACTGGACCTATTTCCTACTTTATATTACAATCGCAGGAGCCAACGAGCCAGGTCTCAACCCAGGCCCCGGTTGCTGCCCTGCAAGCCGAGACAGAGACGGCTGAACTCAACACTGAAGCCTACTTCTAGTTTGGGCCCCAGCAGCTGAGGTACATGATGGTCCTCATCCCCTCCTCGGCCTTGTCCGCCCGCCTCTTCTCCGCCGGCGCCAGCTTCTTCTTGGCCTGCGCGAAGCTGGGAGCGTTGGCCTTGGCGGCCCGGTGGACGGACCGCAGCGCGTAGTTCCAGCGGCAGAGGCCCGCCTGGTCCTTGAGCGCCTCCACCGCGCCCACGCTCATCGCCACCATCCACGACGCCTTCGCTGCAGCGGCCATGTCTTGCTAGAGAGTGACTTCTGGTCGGTGATCGGTGCAGTTGCTGTGACTGAGTGAGATTGTTGTGTGTGTTGGGGTGGAGAGGCGAGGTGTGGCGGATGGGGTTATATATACCGGAGGGAGGACTGCAAACAAGCGGCCGCGGGTGCTGGTTTTCCTGGATACCGGGGGCCCTCGTTCCGCACCACTGATTGCCTTGTTTACGCCGCCGCAGGTCGCTTTCCCCGCACCGGCCCAGGTGCTCAGCTCACCTATCTCGTTCTCGTCGTCTTGTTTATTCGCGGCAGAAACGGCCGGTCTTCCGCGTCGCCGGCACAAACGAGGAAGAGCGTCCGCGCAACCGTTTCCGCCACAGCATACGATGCATCTTCTCTGTATCAGGACTGTTTGGGCTAGAGATTGACTGTACAGTTTGGTCTACCAATTACAGTACGAAGGAATCAAGCAAAGTAGATAATTTTTTTAATGTTTTATTATCCTACCAAGTGGTGGCCGCCCGTGAGTTGTCTGCGAACATGAAGAGGGAGGGAACTGCCAGATCTAGGACACTCACTCGAGGCGTCCAGCCGTCCAGGAATCTTCTCGCTTTCTTGATGAACCGGCAATAAGCTAATCCGTTTCTACGCACCGAGTCGCATGGGTTAGCTGCAGTGGTTACCGCGTGCTTTTGTAGCAGCAGTGAGAAGAGCCCGAGGCCGAGAGCGACGTAACCAGACCGCAGACGCTCTAGGACCTGGTTTTCATCGGCCCGTTCCCTTCGCTGAAAAAACAAAACATTATTTCAACTAATTTGTTGTGAGAAAAAAATACTGTTCCAGCTAAAAAAACAAGTTGAAAAATACGAATTATAAGAGAAGCGAACAGGGCTGAGCGATTGCTGATGCATGCAGTTTATGTGGGGGGAGATGGTATTTGAACATACGCTGTGCTGTGGTCGTCTGTGAGACTCTGACTCAGCTTCTCTGCAGCTACATCAACCATACGTTCAGTAATGGGCTATTGGCTCTTCTTCATCCATCTCATTTGTCTTCCATTAACCCTTTTCGAGAGCCAAACGCTATTACAAATGAAAGAACTTGCTTTTGCAGTTGCAGGTTTCATCAACCCGTCAAGATGCCCTCTAAACTTCTTCAGCAGGTTGTTTGGGAGTAGAAAGTACTAGAAACTGTCAAACTGGAATGGAGACCGTGCTGTTACTGTTACTATGCTTCGTCACAAGATAAACGCCGCAATTCCCTAAATAAAACGTTGGAGCTCAGACCCGAGATTAAGCTAACCTCTGATCATGAGTTAGGCTGTCAAAGATTTGTTGCTATCATTTTGCTTCAAAGGGTAATTAAGGAGCGGGGTTCAGAACCGGAGATTATTACCATCTCAAATCTGCCATGATCCATTGTTCTGCCGTAGCACATGGAAGCAACGAACCACACAAAGCTCTTGTTGAGTTGTTGTGAGCGCAAAGAGATCGAGGAGAGCACAGAAGGCAGTTTGTTTCAAAAAATAACAGAAAGCAGAAGCATTCATTCATATACTCAAATGAAGTAACAGAACTTTTCATCATCATCATCGTGGTCATATATTTACAACCAGGGGATCGGTCTGGGTTTCTGAAAGCTGGAACAGAGCTAGAGGACCTATGCAATGAAACTATACCTAATAATTAATTAGGGCCCCAGCAGCTGAGGTACATGACAGTCCTCATCCCCTCCTCCGCGGCCTTGTCCGCCCGCCTCCTCTCCGCCGGCGCCGGCGCCAGCTTCTTGGCCTGCGCGAAGCTGGGAGCGTTGGCCTTGGCGGTCCGGTGGAGGGACCGCAGCGCGTAGTTCCAGCGGCAGAGGCCCGCCTGGTCCTTGAGCGCCTCCACCGCGCCCACGCTCATGGCCACCATCCACGATGCCTTGGCTGCGCCCGCCATGTCCTCCTGTTTGGCTATTGGCTTGAGAGGATCGCTCGCTGATCGTTGTAGACTTGTAGTCTTGTACTGAGTTGCGTGAAAGAATCGTGATGCTGTGTTGTTGATGCTAGGCGAGTGGGTTAATATACCGGGTCAGGGCCGGCTGCGGCGGGGCGAAACAGGCGGCCGCGCACGCTGGTTTTCCAGCAAACCGGGGGGCTTCAGTTCAGGCGCCGCTGTCCGCATCCACACACCTCACTCTGCCGTCTTGCCGCCCTCGACCTGCCGTTGTTTTTCTTCTGCACCGGCCCAGCAGCTCGCCCATACCCCGTAACGGGCTAGCTACTGGTACATGGGCTGCTGCATGCGATCGAGCCGCTTCCGTCGCAATCGAAGGCTTCTTCCTGGAGACCCTCTAGTCTGATGCTGGGCCCTCGTCGCCAGAGCATATGGTCGCATTGCAGCGTTATCCGCTCGCCCGATCCCGCGGCCGCGTCCTTCTCTTCCTCACCCTCTCCAGTCTCCATCCGATCCGAGCACCAGAGTCAGACCAGAGCATAGCAACGGAGGTGCTCTGCTCACGTGAGAAGGATCGATCCAGCTGCAGGTCCAGAGCTATGCAGCACATAACCAGCGCGTGCAAGACGAGTCACGCCTCGTGCGCAGCAGCAGCCGCGCCTCTGCCGCCCAGGCCATTGCTCAGACGAGCAGCCGCCGTCCCCTGCCGTCGTGTTGCAGGTCGAGACCCAGTGACCAACGGCGTCTGGCTGGCCGGAGCTGAAGCCAGATAATTTGATCCGTTGATGCTGTAATCAAGCAGTGACCTGATCACCTGATCTGATTGCAGCTAGAGATGCAGCCTCGAGACTGGCGGTCCGGAGGAGATGCCAGGAGGAGGACAAGCAGCAGCAGCAGCAAGAAGAAGCGGCGACCGACGAACAGGAGAAAACGACCTTCCTGAGCCTGGAGGAGGCCGGGCTGGTGGAGATGTCCGGCCTCAGCACGCACGAGCGCTTCCTCTGCCGCCTCACCGTAAGTCCGCATGCTCCCACTCCCGTTCATGTCAGCTGCCGAGTAACGATTGGACGAGCATCGACGAGCAAGGATCGTTTACAGGGCTGTGTTTTGCTGCTGCTGTGTTTGTTTTCAGATATCGTCACTGAACCTGCTGAGAGTGATATCGGAGCAGGAGGGCGTCCCGATCGAGGAGCTCAACGCCGGCCGCGTCTGCGACTGGTTCCTCAAGGACAAGCTCAAGAGGGAGCAGAACGTCGGCACCGCCGTCCTGCAGTGGGACGACCCTGGCTTCTAGTTCCACTTCCACTTTCATGTTCATCCTACGCAAAACCATTTCCAGACCCCTGAACGAAGACTACATGACAATGCCATTCTATGGACGACTTTGGTGGAGCAGAGTTTTCCGTGTCAGTGCCTTACTGCCTTTGCCGGATGCTCATGGTTGACGAAGGAGACGAGCTTGAAGGCATGTTCACCTGTTCAGTCTTCATCGTACCTGTATTCTCTAGTTGCATCAATTCATCACCATGTCTGAAGGGGCATTAGATTTGTGATACGATAATCATACGATACATCCATGGTTCAGGGCTTCAGGCCCTTTTTGGGTGAGCAACCAAAGCTGAAAATTTCACTTCAGTATTTAACGAGCTGTACCAATCTCTGAGTATCTCAGTTTCAAGAATTCTGACTATAGAATGATAATTTCACGCGAATTCATCGGAACTTGGATTTGGATTCATCTTCGCAAAGTTTCTGTAGCGTTGGATAATTTCCCATGGGAAAAGAAGAGTACAGGCAAACTGACACTCGGTCAGTGGCCGAACCGCCGAAGCCAAACACCCCAAACCAAAGACGCCCTGCCCGCTCATTTCGTCGAACACCTCTCCTTGCCGCCGCCGCCCTCGTACGATGCACCGCTTCTGCCACGTCCCTCGCGGCCGGCGGCCGGCCGCCGCGCCCCACGACCACCAGCCGCTCCCGCCGCCGGAGTGGATCGATCCGTACCCGGACCTCGCGGACCCGAGCCCGTACGCCTCCGCGTCGGCGGCCCCGCCCACGCCGTCGCCGTGGCTGCCCCGCGTGATCTCCCTCGTCCTCCGCTCCCCGCCCGCCACCCTCGCCGCCGACCTCCGCGCCTTCTGCAGGACCTTCCTCCTCCGCCTCTCCCCGGCCTTCGTCGCCGCCGCGCTCCGCTCCCCGCAGCTCACCCCGCACCCGCTCCCGTCGCTCCACTTCTTCCGCTCCCTGCCCAACGGCGCCGACCTCCTCGCGCACCCGCAGCACCTCCTCAGCTGCTACGTCTCCCTCCTCCACTCCTTCGCGCGCTCCAGGGAGACCGCCGGCCCCAACGCTGCCGGCCAGGCGCGGCAGCTCGTCGCAGAGCTGCGCGCGCACGGGGACGCTGTCCTGAGGCACCTCGCGCCGGCGTCGTCGGCCTCGTTGATCCGCAGCCTCGCGGCGTTCGGACTCTCCGAGGAGCTGCTGTGGGCGTGGCAGGCCATGCGCCTCGCCGGCGTTGAGCCGTCCAGGCTCACCTACAACTGCCTGCTGGACGGCCTTGTCAACGCTGGCCTCCTTGACACTGCCATCAACGTGTTCGACGCAATGTCCACGGAAGATCGAGTGCGTCCCGACGTGGTTTCCTACAACATTCTCATCAAGGGGTACTGTCGCGCGGGGAGGACGCAGGATGCGATGGCACGGCTTGCGGATATGAGGGAACAGGCAGAGCTCGCGCCGGACAAGGTGACATACCTCACTCTCATGCAGCGCCATTACAGCGAGGGCACGTTTCCACAATGCGTAGCACTGTTCCAAGAGATGGAAGAGAGGGGAATGGGGAAGGAGATACCTCAACATGCCTATGTGCTGGTGATCGGCGCCCTCAGCAAGGACGGGAAACCATTTGAGGCGCTGGCTGTGTTTGAGAGGATGTTGAAGCGAGGTTGCCCAGCCAATGCAGCCATGTACACTGCGCTCATTGACTCGATGGGTAAGTTCGGGAGGGAGAAAGAGGCAATGGCACTCTTTGAGAGGATGAAGGCCAGTGGAGTTGAGCTTGACGCGGTCACATATGGTGTGGTTGTTAACTACTTATGCAGATTTGGCAATATGGATGAGGCACTTGCGTGCTTCAGGAGTTGTGTAGAGAAGGGTGTTGCAGTGAATGCCATTTTCTATACAAGCCTAATTGATGGCTTTGGAAAAGCTGGGATGGTTGACCAAGCAAAGGAGCTCTTCGAGGAGATGATTGCTAAAGGATTTGTGCCTGACTCGTATTGCTACAATGTTCTGATCGATGCATTAGTCAAAGCAGGACGAACAGACGACGCGTGTGCTTTCTACAAGAGAATGGAAGATGATGGCTGTGATCAAACAGTCTACACATATACCATTCTAATTGATGGTTTGTTCAAGGAACACAAGAATGAGGAGGCACTGAAGTTCTGGGACAGCATGATTGATAAGGGAATCACCCCAACAGCTGCAGCTTTCAGGGTCCTCGCCAATGGACTCTGCCTTTCTGGTAAATTCAGCCGTGCATGGAGGATATTGGATGAACTGGCTCCAATGGGTGTGATTCCTGAGACAGCTCATGAGGATATGATCAACGTGTTGTGTAAGACTGGCAGATTCAAGCAGGCCTGCAAATTGGCAGATGGCATTGTGCAGAAGGGCCGTGAGATACCTGGGAGGGTTCGAACGATGATGATCAACGCGCTTAGGAAAGCAGGAAATACCGATCTGGCATTTAAGCTGGTGCATAGTAAGATAGGCATTGGGTATGAAAGATCTGGCAGCATCAAAAGAAGAGTGAAATTTCAAACACTGTTTGAATGATGATCAATGCACTAAGGAGGAAAGCAGGAAATACCGTTCTGGCATTTAAACTGGTGCATAGTAAGATTGGCTTTGGGTATGAAAGATCTGGCAGCATCGAAAGAAGAGTGAAATTTGAAACACTAGTTGAATGAGTTGCCGATATTCTTTCTCAAAGGATGAAGGCATGTGTCCAGTTTCACTCATGGCTTCATGGGTTGGCCACATTTAGATTTGTGCGTCTCCAGCAGTAGAAGAAAATCTCAACCTAAAACTAGTTGTTAGGGGAGCTACAAACCTTTTTTTGAGGGTTTTGAAAGGCCTCATCTCCAATCAATAGAATGAGAAAATTCCATCCCCAATATCTCTTCTAACATGTGGGCTCCATTTGTCATTCAATATTTTATTTTTTCCCCGCGCGTTTGTTTCTCTTTCTCTTCCCGCTCCGAGCGACGTATCTGCTCCGCCGCCGCCCGCCGGAGAAAATTGGACCGCATCTGCTCCGCTCGCCTTCGCGAGCACTCCGCCGCCGCTCCTCCGAACAGTGCCAGTGGGGGCGCCAGGAGCATCGGCAAGGCAGCACGAGAAGCTGCAGCAAGGCGGTTCTTCCCCGCCCACGGTGATGCCCCCCGCGGCCACCATCTTGCCGTCGGCGTCCCCTTCCCCGTCCCTGGCGCCGGCAGTTGGAGCTCGCGCCAAACTACAGGTTTTTCTCAGGGGTGGGAATTGAAGGACTGGTGGAGTTGATCTTAATTACTTCGGTTATCGGCTTCGGTGTCGGTTTTCCTAGCACACCGAACCGATATACCATCTACCGAAGGAACCGAACTATGCAAAAGGGAGGAGGCAGTGAGGCACATCGCAGACAGCGACTAGCCCAGCTCACAAGGGCACCAGCGCCGCACTCCCCGTCAGGAGTCACTCCCCCGACTCCCGCACCAGCGCCGCACGGCACCCTAACCCTAGCCACCACATCGGTCGCAGCGATGACGGCGGCGGCGGGTGAAACGACGGCGACGGCGCGGCGCATCGGGCTCTGACGGCGGCGGGCCGACGGTGCGGGGCACCACGCAGGCTCCAACAGCGACGGCGCGCGGCCGCGCAGGCTCAGCCCCACCCACGTGAAGATCTCCTTCCAGTACAATGTCGGCAGCTACCGAGGAGTCCACCAACGTATGTCTTCTACTCTTCTTCTCTTAAGTTCAGACTTCAGTTATCCTTTCTTGGTTTCTTAGATCTTGCACAAATTGACCAACCTAACCTATGCTTGATCTTAAGTGGCGTGTTTCATGTTTTATTGGGGACACTGATGAAACCGTTGCAAATCAGGTGAATGAAATGATAGAGGTTGACGAAGAGGACGATCAGCAGAGCGAGGAGGATGAAGGCGAACAGCAAGAGAAACAGAAAAACAAGAAAAGGAAAGCGATCGCTCCAAGTTCAGATATTTGGGATCATTTCACCAAGGTAAAAATTGCAAATGGGGAGGAAAGAGCCAAGTGCAAGTACTGTGGGAACTTGTGTCGCTGTGATACAGAGACAAATGGAAATAGCCAACTGCAACCTAGTCATGGAAATAGTAGTGTTGGTACTCTATCTACTTCGGAGATTGATCTTGATGACCTTAGAAACAGTTTTGCTGAAATGATAGTTGAAGATGAGCAACCATTTGCCTTATCTGAACGCCCTGGCCTTAGAAAATTTTTGGCCATAGCATGCCCACAATTTACTTTACCCTCTAGAAGAACAGCCACTAGAGCTTGTGTCGAAGTGTATGATGTCCAGAAGGAAAAGCTGAAGAAGTTTTTAAAAGAACACTGTGGAAGGGTTAGCCTCGCAACTAACACATGGACATCTAATACCAACCAAAACTACATGTGTGTGACAGCACATTTTATTGACAATGATTGGAAGCTCCACAAAAAAATCATTGGTTTTTTCTTGGTAGAGAGTCATAGAGGGGAAGATATTGGAAAATCCCTAGAGAATTGCTTGGCAGCATGGGGAATTGATAAGGTTTTTACAATAACAGTGGACGATGATAGTGCAAACAACGATGCAATAAAGTACATGCGGAGGGTCTTGAATGAATCAAATGGTAGCATTGCTAAAGGAGAGTATCTACACATGAGATGTGTTGCACACATTGTCAACTTAATAGTTAGTGAAGGCCTAAAGGAAATTGATAGGTCAGTGGTTCGTGTTCGTGCTGCTGTTAAGTTTGTCAAGGGTGAAACATCTAGATTGGCAAGGTTTAAGAAATGTGCTGAATTAGCAAAGGTACAGACCAAAGCCTTTCTGACCGTAGATGTTTGCACTAGGTGGAACTCTACTTACCTGATGCTAAACACTGCACAGCAGTATGAAAAGGCTTTTGGAATGTATAGTGATGAAGACCCATACTATAAACTAGACTTAAATGACGAGAAAGATGGTCCAGGAGTTCCTGAAAAATCAGATTGGGATAATGCTAGGAAGATGGCTGGATTTCTTGAACATTTTTATGAACTTACTCTCCGTGTTTCAGTCACAAGTTGTCCAACATCAAACACTTATTTTCATGAGATTGCTGATCTGTTGCTTTTGCTGCGAGAGTGGTGTGACAGTGAGGATAGGTTATGTAGTGAAATGGGTAAGAGAATGCTAGTAAAGTACTACAAGTACTTTGGGGAGAAATATGGAGAGAGGCTGGGAGACGGAGAGAAGCGAGGAGAGAAAGATAAGGGGGATCAATTGCTGAACCTGAACTTCGTTGTTTATTTCTGTGTTGCAATTGATCCAAGGTACAAGCTTTCAACTTACATAAAGATGGTTATGATGATCTTGTTTGGTGATGAGATAGGAGAGAAATTGTGGGAAACAGTGAACACTTCTTTCCATGCTTTGTTTGAGGAGTATAGAAATATGTATGCTCCAAGTGATAATGCACCACAACAGCCCACTGAGACTCAAGAACCACCTCCAGAGAGCAGAAGGTCGTTCAAGTCTATAATTGCTGAGAAATTGAGGAAACGTGGGGGTGCAAATGCCACTACCAAATCTGAACTTGACAAGTACTTTTCAGAAGACAATGAAGAGGATAATGAAGGGTTTGACATTCTTAAGTATTGGAAGGGCAATGCTAAAAGGTTTCCAATACTGTCTCGCATGGCCCGTGATCTCTTAGCAATTCCTATCTCAACTGTCGCTTCTGAATCAGCCTTCAGTACAGGTGGACGTGTTCTTGATGATTTCAGGAGCTCACTCACACCACCAATGGTTGAGCGTCTGATTTGTGCAAGTGATTGGATTCGTGGATCCAATATTGTTAGTGTTGAAGAGAATGAAGAAGAATTGTACAAGCTTGAGGAAGGTACTTGTTAATTTAAAAGCTATCGTTCTTTTATGTTCTTCATGATTCATTTCTATCTACTCATGACTAATGTTGCATTTCATATTTCACTTGTCGTAGAACTGGGTGCCCTCACTATTCCTAAGGAGACAACAGAGTCTTGAACAAACCAAAAGTTTGATGTTGTTGCTGTCTGGAAGGAGTGTTGGTGCACTCATCTTTGATTTAATCAATTTGTGGTCACTGTGAACATGTTTGCTTGTAATAATTGAAGTTTGAACCACTGCTAGTCCGCCATCTGCTACTGGACTTTGAACTTCCATGTATTGTTGCCTTGTTGGCTTGGTTATTGTAGTATTGAAACATGAACTGCCGAAATGGTTATTGTAGTATTATTTACTGTGCTAATCAACTGTCTGTGTTTCTGTCAGTGTGCTGCAATACTCATTCGGTTGTGTTCGGTGCAGACCAAACACTGAACCGAAACACCACGGAACATGTCGGTTTTTGGTATTTGCCAGCACCGATTGCCTTCCAGCACCGAAGGTTTTTCACAACGAAAAAAAGGATTGCCCAGCCCTACTCATGGATCACTTTTTCAGCACAGGCTATCGCTATGAAGAAAAGCCTCCCCTCTCAGAGTTTGTGTTGAATCATGCGGTAGCTTTAAGTAGTTAAGAAAGCTGCCGTCACACTAGTTTTAAACTGATAATGTAGTTACATCTCTTAAGGCTTCCTCTGATTTCTGGTAGGACTGATCCAAGACAAGATTTATAGATAATAACACACTTGTACACTACTAGTGGCAAATTCTAGCACAGTTTATTAGGTTGATGAGTCTGAAACAATTTTTGCAGGGCCAAAAGGTGGACACTGAAGCAGCATGAGAACTGTGAAGGCGATGAAGAGCTGTAGCCGTCGGCAGGGCACTATTTTTACCCGGTAGCACCAACGCACGATTCACACAAGACAGGACAATATCGATTCAGACTCTTATGAGATACTTACTCGATGGGGTGTTCTGTTTAATCAGAACGACTCCTGTATTCGTTGGACGGATAAGCCTTGGAGGCAACTCCTGTCGCTAATTAGAACAAATAGTTAATTATAAAATTAATTACATAGATGGAGATTAATTTGCGATGTGAATTTATTAAGACTAATTAATCCATTATTAGCATATTTTTATCGTACCACATTATTAAATCACAGACTAATTAAGTTTAATAGATTGTCTCGCAAATTAGTCTTCATCTATATAATTAGTTTTGTAATTAGTCTAATACTTTTTTTGTAATTAATCTATTTTTAATACCCCTAATTAGTGTCAAACATCTCATGCCCGACGGGAACAAATTTAGTCATGGGAATGAAGCACCACCTGACCCAGGAAGATGGCCTAGACTCGTCTTTGGAGAATGTCCTACCTTCGCTATATTTACTGTTCAAAACAATTAGCATAAGTAAATAACTATTCAGGGAAAAGCGTTTATTTTTCAAAATAATTAGCATTACATATCTAGAAAAGTCAGAACATAAGTATTTACTATTTAGGGAATAGCGATTATTTTTCAAAACAATTGCTAATTGACTAATAATTTTAGATGCTAATTTTATATCTGAAAACAGCACTCTTTAAGTGATCCGATAATAAAACAACAGCATTACAGGTACCAAACTTGTATTATATCTTGCTGTATAAAATCATATCTTGCTGTATAAAATCTGACCAAATTGTCAGGCATGACTAATCAAATGAGAAATAGCCCTCTTCGCTTCTCTTATGATACGTCTTTTTCAGCTTATTTTTTTTAGCCGGAACAATATTTCTCTCTTCCAACAAATCCAAACAAATCAGCCAAATCAGCCCCGTATTTCAACTTATTTTTTCAGCGAAGCGAACGGAGCCGTATATTTGCTTGCCATTCTCACTGATTACAAAGATTCGGTGGGAAGATTCGAGACATCAAAAGTACACAAATAATCACAGTACAGGTCTTTCCCATTCTATTAGGAAAAGAACGCTACAATCTCTTATCTTCCGGGGAGAGGAAAGATGTGTATAAAAGTCCAATGTGCTTGGTGGCTCCTCTGTGTAGATATGAGTCTGCAATATTCAGAAGCCACATAAAATTGAATTTCAGCTTCAATATTTAAATTGCACGGTAAAGATCAAAGAATGTCAAAACACAAAATCACTTTGCTTCCATGAAACTTAGAGAAAAATGGAACTAAAAGAGAGAAATAAAACATAACAATAATGCAGCAATACTATCTCAGTCTCTGAATTCATGTCATATTAGATGCTGTTTCTCCAAGTAGGTTCTCCCTGAAGCAGGGACTGGATACATAAGCACATCCATTTTGCGGACAGAAACATCACTGAAAGCTTGGATTCTGATATGACCTCAACCAAGCTTTATGATTAAGCACAACTTTCAGAATAAAAGGAAAGAGCACGAAGCAAAAACTGAGAAGGAAATAAGGTTCTTCTGTAATGCCTCAGTTTTATCAAACGATGTCATATTTTGTACCATGTTTCCTCAAGTAGGTTCTCCCTGAAACAGGGACTTGAGTCCACAGGACATCCACTTTGCAGACTAATCATCATTGGCAGTCTCACAAGGTAATTTATTTTGCTGATGATAAAACATTAGCCAGAAGAAAAGGCATAAACATCTCACCAATGGATAATCATTACATCAGCAATAACATGCAGCTAAAGAATCAATCTGTCAACAAAGCACATCTCACGTAGACTAATGCATGCAACAAACTAAGACAAGACATTAGGTTTTATTATAAACCTCAGTAAATGCCCATGGATTTCATTTGAATGTAGGACCCCAAGTAGGTTCTCCCTGAATCAGGGCTTGAGAGTTACCTACACCTCACATGTTGGGCAACTCATCATAGGTTACTGTGAAGCCGTGAAGGTGAAAGGCATTTGGTTCATAAGCTTTCAGATATAACAGTGAAAGATAAGAAATAGCTTAACATAACATAGGCAAATATTTAATCCAAAACCACAGTGCACCAACAAAAAAACACCTCAGAAAATGCCCATAAATTTCATTTGAATGTAGGACTCCAAGTAGGTTCTCCCTGGCAAGCAGGGGCTTGGAGCTGTCTACACCTCACACATTAGGCAAATCATCATAAGCAAGATAATTGTAAGCACATTTCTCCATCTATGTTCTGCCAAATAAAATAAATATGGACAATTTCATTCAAGAACAATACCCACCAGGAAAAAAAATGCATATACAATGTTCAAAATGTTGTTAAATGATTTGTTCATAAAGCTCAGTAAAGCCCACATATCTCATTCCAATGTAGGACCCCAAGTAGGTTCTCCCTGAAAATCAGGGACTTGGAGTGATCTACATCTAATTCAAAGGGCGATTTTCATCATTGCTTAGTACAAGATTTTCATATCAATAAAACAGACTTGCAAATACAACAAAAAAATTAAAAGCTGATGCTAATAAACTTATCATAACAATAATCATCGAATATTAATCGAGCTGAGGACAAGCAACCGCAGTTGGTTGATTTAGTGAGAGATTTTAGAAGCAATACCACAGCAAGAAACAGTAAACTTCCACGTTAAACTCACCAATAATTGCTATATGCCTCCATGACTGGGCTGCCTTGAGAGTGAACAATCTCAAGAAACCAAAGGTGAGGAGAGGCACATTGACATACCACGAAACTACAAATTTGATCTCTCAACCATAATCACAGCCTAATCAAAGCGAACTGCGAGGTGACAAGCAATATATTAGTAGAGAATATAACATCAAGAGCTTGCAAGGAAAAGCTTACCCCATGTCAAGTGTTAGCCTTCTTATCCGGCGAACTAGAAGACTGAGAAGAACCAGTCGCCGCCGCAGGTGCGTCGTGGGAGCAGCACCCACCGGGGCCGTGGTGGTGGTGGTGGTGATGGTGATGCTTCTTCGGCTGCGGCTGCCGGAGAGGCTTGCGCATATCGTACGCGTCCTCCCCATCGGCGTAGTACTTAGACTCGATGTCGTGGATCTGGTACCCGAGGGTGGAGGTGTAGAGGTTGAAGGCGGCGCGGTTGGATCGGCGGACGTGGAGGGAGACGTACTCGGCACAGAAGACCTGGTCCATGGCGGCCTGCGCGGCAGACATGAGCTTGGTCGCGACACCGAGCTTGCGGTGAGAGCGGAGGACCGCGAGGGAGGTGATGTGGCCGTGGCAGGGCTCGGAGGGGTCCTCCTCCATCTTGGCGAGCACGTAGCCGACGATGCGGCCGCCGTAATCCTCGGCGACGAAGAGGAGCTGCGGCCACGAGAGCATGTGGTAGAGGTAGTACTTCATCTGGTAGTTCTCCGGCAGGCACATCAGGTTGCACGCCTGCATTGCCAGCAGGTCATCGATGGTCGCCTGCCGGATGCACACCATCTTGACCTCCGCCTAATTCTAACCTCTACTCTCTCCGATGCGGTGGATTCGGTGGTTCTCCAGCGATAGGTAGCGATGGTGATGCGGACGGCGGCGGCCGCCTGGCCTCTATTAATATAGGGAGGCTCGGGGAATTCTTGACCTAACCCTAGAGGGTAAACGGGCCGAAATAGGCCTGGTGGGCCGAATGATTTGTTGCTTACGACTATAGTCGTGTTGGGCGACCTATCTCATTCTATTTACTGTTCATTAACTACTACTGTCTTCGTTGAATTCATTTATTACTACTACTACTGTCTTCCACTAAAAAAAAAAACTACTACTACTGTCTTCGTTGGAAGGATGAGCCTCAGAGTTAGAGGATGATGAGTTGATGACCTAACTATCTTAGTTCTATTTACTGTTCATTGCAGAATGGCTAGCAACTTCTATTTACTCAGGGAAAAGCGTTTATTTTTCGAAACAATTAGCATTGATGACACCGAATTCTCAAAACTGGAGTTCTAATCGACTAATAATTTTGGATGCTAATTCAATCTGAAAACAGCAGAATGGCCTAGCTATCTTCTATTTACTCAGGGAAAAGCATTTATTTTTCAAAACAATTAGCATTGATGATGACGACGCAGAAATCTCAACACTGGAGTTCTAATTGACTAATAATTTTGGATGCTAATTAAATCTGAAAACAGCACTCTGTAAGTGATCCAATAATAAAACAACGGCATTACAGGTTCCAAACTTGTATTAAATTCTGCGGTATAACATCTGGCCAAATTGTCAGGCATAATGACTAATCAAATGAACTGTGAGAACCAGCGTTGGAGCACATGTTTTTACAAACACAATACCAATGTCAAGTATATTGTCAAGTATATTTGCTTGCCATTCTCACTGACTATAATCTTTGACCTTCTGGGGAGAGGAAAGATGCGTATAGAAAGTCCAATGGGCTTGGTGACTCCTCTCTGTACATATGAGTCTGCAATATTCAGAAGCTAGTTAAGTACCAAAATTGAATTTCAGCTTCAATATTTAAATTGCACAATGCAGATCAAAGAATGTCAAAAAAACAAAATCACCTTGCTTTCATGAAACTTACAAAATGTATCTAAAAGAGAGAAATAAAACATAACAATAATGCAGCAAATATTATCTCAGTCTCTCTGAATTCATGTCATATTAGATGCTGCTTCTCCAAGTAGGTTCTCCCTGAAGCAGGGACTTGGATACATAGCACATCCTTTTTGCAGACAGAAACATCACTGGAAGATGATTGCATGGATTCTTATATGACCTCAACTCAACTTTCAGAGTATCAGAATAAAAGGATAGAGCACAAAGCAAAAACTGACAAGGAAATAAGGTTCTTCTGTAATGCCTTAGTTTTATCAAATGATGTCATATTATGTACCATGTTTCCTCAAGTAGGTTCTCCCTGAAACAGGGGCTTGAATCCACAGGACATCGATTTTGCAGACTAATCATCACAGGCAGTCTCACAAAGTAATTTATTTTGCTGATAAAACATTGGCCAGAAGAAAAGGCATAAACATCTCACCAATGGATAATAATTACATGAGCAATAACATACAGCTAAAGAACCAATCTATCATCAAAGCAAGTCTCACGTACACTATACATGCAACAAACTAAGACAAAACATTAGGCCTTATTTATAAACCCCAGTAAATGCCCGTGTATCTCATTTGAATGTAGGGCCCCAAGTAGGTTCTCCCTGAATCAGGGCTTGGAGTTACCTACACCTCACATGTTGGGCAACTCATCATAGGTTACTGTGAAGGTGAAAATTGGATGCATTTGGTTCATAAGCTTTCAGATATAACAGTGAAAGATAAGAAAGAGCTGAACATAACATAGGGCAAATATTTAAACCAAAACTACAGTGCACAAAAAAAACACCTCAGAAAATGCCCATAAATTCATTTGAATGTAGGACTCCAAGTAGGTTCTCCCTGGCAAGCAGGGACTTGGAGTTGTCTACACCTCACGTCCTCACACATTAGGCAAATCACCATAAGCAAGCCAAATAAAATGAATATGGACAATTTCATTCAAGAACAATACCCACCAGGAAACAAAAAAAAACGCATATACAGTGTTCAAAATATTGTTAAATGCTTTGTTCATAAAACTCAGTAAAGCCTGTATATCTCATTCCAATGTAGGACCCCAAGTAGGTTCTCCCTGAAATTCGGGGACTTGGAGTCATCTACATATAATTCAAAGCGCGATTCATCATTGCCTAGGAAAACATTTTCATATCAATATTACAAACTTGGCAATACAACAAAGGGAATTGAAAGCTGATGCTAATCAACTCATCGTAACAATAAAAGGGTGTATCCAGTGCAGAGAGCTCCCGCTCTGTGCGGGGTCTGGGGAAGGGTGTCAGTGGCAAGCCTTACCCTCGCCTGTGCAATGCGAGGAGACCGCGACTCGAACCCGGGACCTTCCGGTCACAGGCGGTAAGACTCTACCGCTTGCACCAGGCCCGCCCTTCCAACTCATCATAACAATAATCATCGAATAATAAATAAGCTAAGCACAAGCAACTGCGGTGCTAGTTGATTTAGTGAGAGATTTTAGAAGCAATACCACGACAAGAAACAGTAAGCTTCCACGTTAAACTCACCAATAATTGCTACGTGCCTCCCTGATTGGGCTGTCTTGAGAGTGAACGTTCTCAGGAAACCAAAGGTGAGGGGAGGCACATTTACATACATACACTAAACTACTAATTTGATCTGTCAACCAAAATCACAGCCTAATCACAACGAACTCGGCGTGACCTGTCAACGATATATTAGGCGAGAACGTAACATCCAGAGCTTGCAAGGAAAAGCTTACCCTCCGTCAAGTGTTAGCCTTCTTATCCGGCGAACTAGAAGGCTGAGGAGAAGAACCAGTCGCCGCCGCTGGTGCGTCGTGGGAGCAGCACCCACCGGGGCCGTGGTGGTGGTGGTGGTGGTGCTTCTTTGGCTGCGGCTGCCGGAGAGGCTTTCGCATGCCGAACGCGTCCTCCCCGTCGGCGTAGTACTTGGCCTCGATGTCGTGGGTCTGGTACCCGAGGGTGGAGGTGTAGAGGTTGAAGGCGGCGCGGTTGGATTGGCGGACGTGGAGGGAGACGTACTCGGCGCCGAAGACCTGGTCCATGGCAGCCTGCGCTGCGGACATGAGCTTGGTGGCGAGCCCGAGCTTGCGGTGGGAGCGGAGGACCGCGAGGGAGGTGATGTGGCCGTGGCAGGGCTCGGAGGGGTCCTCCTCCATCTTGGCGAGCACGTAGCCGACGATGCGGCCGCCGTAGTCCTCGGCGACGAAGAGGAGCTGCGGGCACGACAGCATGTGGTAGAGGTATAACTTCATCTGGTAGTTCTCCGGTAGGCACATCAGGTTGCACGCCTGCATCGCCAGCAGGTCGTCGATAGTCGCCTGCCGGATGCACACCATCTTGACCTCTGCCTAATTCTAACCTCTACGCTCTCCGATGCGGTGGATTCGGTGGTTCTCCGGCGAGATGAAGAGGATGGTGAATTGATCAATAATCCCATGTCTTTTTTTTGCTGAGAAATCTTGGATCCAAGACATACAAGGCAGCAGTGGTCAAACATAAGTCGCGATGGTGATGCGGACGGCGGCGGCCGCCGGATCTCCGTAGGCCTTGTTTAGATCCGTTTACTTCGTATCGTTTAGGCATCGAATATTAAATATACACTAAAAAAATAACTAATTACATAGTTTACAACTAATTTATGAGACGAATCTTTTAAATCTAATTAGTCTATGATTTGACACCGTAATACTACAATAACATATGTAACAAATTAATTAGGCTTAATAAATTCGTCGGATTACTCACAGATCTGTAATCAGTAGGGGGCTTCGCTACATGTTTTTTTTATAAAAAATAAAGGATATAAAGAGTCTTTTTTTTGGAGTTGCTCAGATAGCAAAAATTATAAGAATATAAATGCATAAAAGTGAGACGTGTCAATTTCCTGATGAGCGCTGCTGTTTCACCACCAAAGTTTGCAGCGAACGGCGTGCGTGCATGACCGTTAGATCTCATTTTGTCCTTCTGTTCTAAAGCAGAACTGCACATAATAAAACAGAACTCGTAGCATCAGAAAAAAAAAGGAAAGAAAGCGGAAGTACTCAGCAGCAGCACGTTAGCAACCATAGGGTCGATTTTTTAAGTTGCAACAGTGAAATTATAGTGTTATCACCAACCGGTACAACTAATACACGAGAAACTAATACACGAGAATGGAGTTCTTTTTTTTCCAATGGGACATTGTTCTGAGGGTGCTTTGAGAGCACGGTTCTAGTGCAAGCTTATGCTCCGTCCGCAAGGAAAGGATTGGTGATCTCATCAGTTCCATCGGTCGGTGAGACCAGCATGACAGCCGTGCCTCTGCACACCTGCAAGAACCAGAATGGGATGCATGATGTTCAGATCTGCAGTTGTAAAGCCCATAAAAAAGGACCATCGCATATGCCAAAAGTAATTTATTTATCAGCGTTCAGACAATTATGTAGTTTCTTAACTTTCTTCAGGTAATGCCTGGGCCTAATCGCTAATTATTATTAGAATCATTCATCGCTAACAAACTGAGTACAAGCTTGTTAGAAGAATACAATGGCACACTTCAACATCAGCTCCCCATGCATTACTCAAATATCATAGGAATGACCGAGTACAAAGGTTAAATCAACAATTGTCAGAAAGGAATACTTACAATGAGGCCAAGCTGTCTGGTTTTCCCTGATAGCTTCAATGGATCATCTTGCTCTACAAAAAAAAATGACAAGATTATGGATCATTCCATTAAGCACTATAAACAAAAATTTAACATTGTTCCATCTGCACATGAAGCATATGAGCTTCAGACACGAGGCACATTTTTTTGAAAGACAGATATGGGGCACTATGACCCTGTTATTTGCAGAATATATAGTCCATTCTCCATTCAGTCTTTAACACTTAGTTCAGTGCTAGTAAACAGTTATTTTATCCCCACAGCTAAATTTTAATTAAACAATTAGCTTGCAAATGCTAACTGCCCAAAATAATTGAGGCAAAATGTGCTTTTAAATTGTTTCATAAGTCTTAACCCTAGCCAAGTTCAATGAGCAAACTCCGTGTTACACAATAGAACCAAAGGAATCAGAAAATACCTCTTTCATACTCGACTGCTTCATCTAGCACTAAGTTGAGTAGCTGGTCATATCCCTTTAGAGTTCCTGTCACTGGATGCATGAATACGGTGGCAGGTCAGCATTACAGAACAAAAACCAGAAAAACTACAAGAAGTTCCACGGCTTTAAATCACTGAAGGAGCTTACACAAACTTCAGCAACTAGCACAAGGGGACAATATGCCTAAGATGGATACATGAATGATTCCAACATAAAAAGGAAGTTGCAAGCCAAGAGATTGTGTAAATGACTGCAGTGAACATTCCACATTCAGGCTTCAGCCTGTTCGCTTGTTGGTTTCAGCCAGGGCTTATCAGCCATGGTACAGTATTTTTCTCTCACAACAAACCAGCACCAGCCAGGCTTATCAGCCCAGAAACCAACCAGCGAACAGGCTGACTTGTAGAACACAAAATGGTGACAACATTACTAGTTCGTTTTGATTTTCCAATTTATATATCCCTTTAGTGTTCTATAAAGACAAGCACACAAACACATACCCAGTCAGAGAGCAAGCACACACTATGTTTTAGAGTAAATTTCACAAAAAACCTAGGATTACGATCCCAAGTGTCACAAAACCCAAGGCTTTGGCATGTACTACTAATCCCAAGTTTTGTGGTTCACTAATGTACCGTCAGACAACAATGACTTATATATGACTCTTGGTATAACCAAGCACTGGGATTTGTGGTGGGTTTTGTGAATTTCACTCGATAATTTATCCAAAACAACAATACATCAGCACAAGTTCGCACAAATAAGCGCATGAACAAGGTATTTATCCCTCCGATTCATATCACCAGCTGGATAGAGACTATCGTAGGACTCCACTTAACAGTAACCAATAGCTAAACCCTGCTCAAGGAGAAGGTGCAAATTCGGAGCACCAAACTGTCCTGATAGTTACAGTTAGGAGGAAGGAATGAACGAGGGAGGGAGATGTGAAATCAACCTTGGCGGCCGCCGGTGAGCTTCACCTGGACGCCCTTGTCGACGAACTTCGCCAGGTCGAGTGCAGTCTCCTTGCGCCCAGCCTGACCATGAAACAAGCAGCACCACTCAACCTCGCATCACGCGCCACTAGAGGAATCTAAACAAGTTGAGTGTTCCGCGCACGCGGAAAAGTGGCGTCGACGCTTACCATCTCAACACGACACTAGGATGCAGCCAAATCCTTCCCGCGGATCCTCCTGTCTCCCCCTGAGAGCCGGAAATCGCCGGGAGAGTCGAGCGGATTTTCGCCCTAGCAATCGATGCGGCCGCCGCAGCTCGGGAGGACGGGGAGGGGGAGGTGGAGATGGGGAAAACTAGCAGCGAAGAAAAGCAGCTCCCCTTCCTTTTTTGGGCCGATGATTTGTTCCTGGTCAGTTATTTTTTTGGGCCACCTGTTCTTTTTTCGCGGCAATCAGTCCGCGGGGATGGGCTGGCCCACTCGCCGTTTGTGTCCACGCACCAAAGCAGCGTGGGAAAAAATCCACAGGACCTAGACCAAAATTCCCACAGGACCTTGACCAAAATTCACCTCTGCGTCTTCCTCTCCCGTTCACCTCTGACCTCTCTCGTGGCGACGACTGGGCGACCCCCGGCCTCTTCCGCCCTAAACCCTAAACCTTTCCCTTGCTGCACCTGCCAGGTATGTTCGCCCCTTCTCTTCCCTTGCTGCTTTGCGAAACCGAGCGCCCAAACCCAAACCTAAGCTATTTGGGGCTACTTGTATTCGGAACTGATTTAATCGCAAGTTGTATATACATGTATTATGCCTACTAATAACTTTGTTTTGTTTTGGAAAAAATATCGAGTCGTCCGCCCCTGTTATTTTAACTTGTGCAATGGTTGCTTTTGCAGTGCATTAGATTTTACAGCAACGGATTGATTTGGCCAAGACGTTGAGTTCGGGGTCCAATGTCCGAACCAGCACAACCTAGGTGAGTTATCCTGTTCATTACATCAGTAGACCTTGGTTTCAGGTTATGCAGAGGATTGCAGCTCTCTTGTGGTTGTTCTGTTCCAATTGCTTCCTTTGTGAAATGGACTAAATAGCTGCATGAAGCGATCAGTATGGTTGCCTGTTGTTTGATGCTGGGTTCAGGGTTCTTATACTATGTTAACTTGTCAAATGATATTGCAGGGGAGGGGAAGGCGATAGCAACACACTCCGAATACTTGTAGCAACCGACTGCCATCTAGGCTACATGGAGAAAGATGAGATACGTAGGTTTGATTCCTTTCAAGCATTTGAGGAGATTTGCGCAGTTGGCGGATCAAAACAAGGTTTGTGAGTCATATTCTGTTGACATCACTTGTTTTCCGCAGTTCTGGCGAGCCCATTCGTTGTTTAATATGCGAGAATGCATTGCAGGTAGATTTTATTCTTCTTGGCGGTGATCTATTCCATGAGAACAAGCCGTCGCGCTCAACCCTGGTAAAAACGATTGAGATTCTACGGCGCTACTGCCTAAATGATCAACCAATAAAGTTCCAGGTTGTCAGTGATCAGACAGTCAACTTCCCAAACAGGTTTCATAGATCTACATTAAAGACAACTACACCTTAGAAGCTCTTGCAGTGATGTTGTTAACTTCTGAAATTCATTTGTTTCACATACCTTTTGAGGACTTCTGAAATGTGTAGAAATGTGTGTGTGTGTGTGTGTGTGTGTGTGTTTCTCATTTTCATACGAAAATTTCTTATTGCATTCTCAGATTTGGTAAGGTAAATTATGAAGACCCCAACTTCAATGTTGGTCTGCCTGTGTTCACCATCCATGGAAATCATGATGACCCTGCTGGAGTGGTATGGCATTGTTTCTTACCATCTGAATTTTGTTTATTATACTGAAATTGTGCTTATGATCAATGACAGCTTCCTTTCATGAATTTATGTTTCTGACTGTAGGATAATCTCTCTGCCATCGATATCCTTTCGGCTTGCAATCTTGTAAATTATTTTGGAAAGATGGACCTTGGTGGCTCTGGCGTTGGTCAGATAGCAGTTTATCCTGTACTCGTAAAAAAGGTGCAGCACTTTAGCTACATGCAATATCTTAATGTTTTATGCGCTGATTCATTGCTTTCCTATTATTTCAGGGCATGACTTCGGTTGCACTATATGGTCTTGGCAACATTAGAGATGAACGACTAAATAGAATGTTTCAGGTGCCTTTCCATCTTTTTCCTTCATGACTTTGAAATAATTTTGACACTAGGACAAGAAACTGCTTAGATAATTCAAATATTACATGCCAGCTTCTTCTTACTATTGATGTCATATTTTGTATTGCAATACTTCAGACGCCTCATTCAGTACAGTGGATGCGACCTGGAACTCAAGATGGGGAATCAGTGTCTGACTGGTTCAATATATTGGTACTTCATCAGAACAGGTGGACATAGCAAATTAACAACAAAGGAAAATAGCTTGTTCAATTCTTGTTGGCCCTTCATTTTGTTTAATGAAAGCAATGTACAACTGCACTCTTGCAGGATAAAGTCAAACCCTAAAAGTGCCATCAATGAGCATTTTTTACCACGTTTTCTGGATTTTGTTGTATGGGGCCATGAGCATGAATGCCTCATTGATCCTCAGGTAACAGCTTGAGATTTTTTTTTTTTACGTTATTGAGGACTAAAAACGCTTTGTTGAGTTGTTGTTGTATGTTTTTTAAGGAAAAAAACTGGCCATGCACTCATTGTATATATACTATTTACAGGAGGTCCCTGGAATGGGTTTCCACATCACTCAACCAGGCTCCTCAGTTGCGACGTCCCTGATTGATGGTGAAGCAAAACCAAAGCATGTTCTTTTGTTAGAAATCAAGGTTTTCTTTTGAGACAACTCTCATTCTTTCTTCTTAGTATAATGATACGCAGCTCTCCTACGTGTTCGAGAAAAACTAAACTCTCAGTCATGATTAATGTGCTTGGTGTATATATTTTCTGAATCCTTACATGTTTCATAAACAGGGAAATCAGTACAGGCCAACCAAAATACCTCTGAGATCTGTCAGACCTTTTGAGTATGCTGAGGCAGGTCACTTTCGTATTTCATGCTTCACATATTAGTTAGTGAATCTCACTATTGATATTTGTAGGTTGTGTTGAAAGATGAAGCAGATGTTGACCCAAATGATCAGGCCTCTGTGCTTGAACATTTGGATAAAATTGTGAGTTTGCGTTTTTGCATTCTATTACTGAATTTTGATCCATGTTATTGCGAAACATTCAAGAATAGTTTGTTTGTTAATTTCTCTTGTCTAGCAAGATTTTGTTGATAAATATTAGTTTCAGTAAAAAAGTTGTAACTGGCTTTTCATGGGTGTTGCATTACTGAATTGCTTCAGGTAAGAAATCTGATTGAGAAGAGTAGCCAACCAACTGCCAGCAGATCGGAGCCCAAACTTCCGTTAGTTAGAATCAAGGTAATAAAACTCAACATATGACTGGGTCTGGGTGCAAAGTCATCAAGAAAGAAAGAACAGGTGATATTGCTCATTTTGTTCTGCAGGTAGATTACTCTGGGTTTTCAACAATAAACCCACAACGTTTTGGTCAGAAGTATGTAGGAAAGGTACTGTGGTACTACTGAAGCGTGCTGCCTCAATCTTACTTTAATGCTTACTTGCATGAACTTATATTTGATAATTTTGTAAGGTCGCAAACCCTCAAGATATTCTCATTTTCTCAAAATCAGCAAAGAAACGCCAGACTACAGGAGGTATTTCTTTTTTTTTCTCAAAATCTGATACTAAATCTGTTCCAAATTATGATTCGTTTGACTTTTTTGACCCCAAGTTTGACCACTTGTCTTATTCAAAAATTTGTGCAAAATATCACTTCTTTGGCTGTGGCTTGCTTTTTTAACAAAAATTCTTCAATAATGACTTAAATTTGACTATGTTTGCACAATTTTTTTTTGAATAAGACGAGTGGTCAAACTTGGTGTCAAAAAAGTCAAATGAATTATAATTTGGAACGGAGGGAGTATTTACTTATTGAGAACAAGCTACAAATAACTTGTTCATTTTCTTAATGATGAGATGGCGTGCCTTTTAACCATGCCTATCTTGTAGACCACATTGATGATTCTGAGAAACTTCGTCCTGAGGAACTAAACCAACAAACAATCGAAGCTCTGGTTGCAGAGAGTAACTTGGTACTTTTTGAACTGCATATACTGTGTCCATTTGCTCTCTGTTTGAGGATGGAATAAATGTTGTTATCCATTCTATTCTTACTGGCTGCTTCTAATTGTGCGAACTAAGCAAAAATATAATTCCTCTGTTAGTTACTTAGTTTAGCATACCAATTTGATTCAGTTGGTATATTAATTTAATTCCCATAAAGATGTCTGGGTAGAGTTTCATTTCTAGGCATCGCATAAATTCCCAGTCCATAATCAGGCCCTCTGTGTATCACATGGTCTAGATATGCGCATGATGTGCTGTGAGGATTATTTCATTTTCAATCCCGTTTCTCTGAAGTCGTTATGTGTACTTAAAATGTAATCTTTACAACAGCACACATTCCTTCCTTTGGTTTCAGAAAATGGAGATTCTTCCGGTTGATGATTTGGACATTGCATTGCATGATTTTGTGAACAAGGATGACAAGATGGCATTTTATTCATGTTTGCAGCGAAACCTTGAAGAAACCAAGGTATGATTCCCCACCATTTTCTATTGTTAGCTTTAGCTGCAGTTGGGCATATGATGCCAGAGAACAATCATAACCTCTAAACCCCAAAGCTTGATAATTTTTGCAGAATAAGTTGAGTTCTGAAGCAGATAAATCCAAAATTGAGGAAGAAGACATAATAGTCAAAGTTAATGAGTGCATGCAGGTGTTAAAGCCTTCTACTTTTCTACTCTAATCACACAATAATGTCCTGGCTCATATAGGTTAACGATTCCACATCTTGTACCCTCTAGGAACGTGTTAAGGAAAGGTCCCTACGCTCCAAGGATGGCACACGCTTCCCATCAAGCTCTCAGAACTTGGTGCTTAATTATCTTTGAGCCTTAATATCTTTTTATTTTTATTTTTGCTTTTTGTATTTTTCCACTGGGCTGGATACTGGACAGCTAATAACTCTTGTGACATTTAACTAGGATACTGGAGGTAAATCTTTTACAGCTCAAAGCAGCCTGAACTCATTCAGTGATGACGAAGACACCAGGGATACGCTTCTGGGTGCAAGATCAACTGATGTTGGACGAAAATCATCTGGATTTACTAGACCCTCCAAAGATACTTGCTGATGTTGCTAAACGTGGTGCTTCCAAAAGAGGCAGGGGAAGAGGCACCAGCTTCAATGAAGCAGACCACTCTTAGTTTCAGCCAGTCGAGGTTGTTAATTCAAACCTTTATCATCTTTCCATCTTTGAAGTTTGAACACTTTAAATTTCAATAGAATTCTTTGTTGCCTGTGGAGAAAAGTAGCTATGCAGCCATGTCCAATTGGAATAGCCACGTCAAGCCTAATTTTGCACTCAAATGCACTTTATGGAAGTTGCTGAATTTTTGCTGCCCTGCTTTCAGGCTTCAGTAAAGCTAAAATGCTCTTCTTTTGGGAAAACTAACTTCATTGCTAATTTACTAGTCAACATTTGCAGGTCAACTACTGTTATCCGTAGTGAGGATGTCTCCTCAGAGGACGAAGCAGATGCAAATGAAGTTGTTGAAAATTCAGTATGTCTATTTCCACAATTTTTATTGGTGCAGGTCTATGAAAATAAACTGGACTGCCTTGTATGCCTGCAAATCATCTCATGATCTGTTTTTATTCTTAAATGCTCTCAGGAAGAGGAGAGTGCGCAACAAGTTGGGCGTAAAAGAACAGCTCCTAGAGGTAGAGGCAGAGGCAGAGGTTCCACTGCGAAGAGGGGGCGAAAAACAGATATTGCTTCCATCCAAAGTATGATGAGCAAAGATGATGATGATTCAGAAGATGAGCCACCAAAGAAAGCTCCTCCTCGGGTCAGAGAATATCACCTCAGTGTTCTTAGTTCACATATTGTAGCCAAATTTTGTGCTGTGCTACATCTGAAAGGAAACATATTGTGTAAAATGAGTTTGTTTATTAAGATTTTTTTGGTCTTTCGCAGGTCACAAGGAACTATGGCGCTGTCAGGAAGAGATGACCCTTTAGGAAGTTCTTGCTCATGAGAGTTTAGGCTAAGGTATCTGTCTTAGAAGAGCCGGCGTGTTTTCATCAACCTGGACGTCGACAATAGTTTGTGTTGCCGTGAACTGACTGTATCTTGTGCACGCCCTAGTGTAACGGATTTATACATCCTTTAGCTGCTAAATTCCAGCGGTTGCATTGTACATATTATGCATGTCAAATGAATTTTGAGAAATCATGGTGTTCGTCAAAGCTGAATTGCACAGCCCAGGTTAACGTATCTTATCATGCAAAGTTCTCGATACATGACACCAAATAATCAAATAACCACATTTCTAAAGAAAAAAAAGACGTACCCAGTGTAGAGAGCTCTCGCTCTGTGCGGGGTCTGGGGAAGGGTGTAAGTGGCAAGCCTTACCCTCGCCTGTGCAATGCGAGGAGACCGCGACTCGAACCCGGGACCTTCCGTCACAGGCGCCCTTCAAATAACCACATTTCTGAGCTCCAGAATATTACGAGTGAACTATTCATGAATCTACCTTCCTCTGTAAAATTCAGAATGATATCCACCAAAATGAAAACTTTTGAACAAGATAATCCACAAACGTGCTGCTAAAGGCATTGCTTTGTACTGTACATAATAGAGGCAGGAAGGTTCCCTAGAACCTGAACCCTGTGATTTATATGTATCTCGTGTTATCTATAGAAAACAAACTAGCTGCCAGCAAAGCTAGTTCTACCAAGGGCTCCGCCATTCATTCATGTTGTTAGGTGCAGAACCGTGAGGATGGCTCGGAGGTGGCGCCAATGCAGCATTCGGCGGTCGGTGCACATCTGCCATCAGTTGAAGAAAACGTGCGTTAGCAGAATATTAATTACCATATTCAACAGGATAGTACTAAAAGCACGATAAGATAAGGGTGCATCAATGATTGTTAAATTCAGGCAAAACCAAGTGACATGCAATCCTGAATAGTGAATAGCAAGTAAGCTAAAACAGATTAGCTAAAGGAATGGTAGCTGTTGGTTTTTATGGAAAATGCACATGGTTTTCAAGAATGATTGGTAAAATGCAGAAACTGGACTACAAGGCGATCACTTACCATGAGACTGTTGTCCATAGTAGGGCCTGTAACTGTCAGAACTCCATGAGCAAGAACTGCCTTGATTTGGCACCCACTGAGCAGCTGCTTGTTGACCATGTGCTGGAAGAGTTGATGGTGATGACACGTGATGTGGCCTCCCAATCAGATTTGCAGCTGCATAGCCAGGTGCCCTATAGGCTTCTGCTGACCCAGGTGCCTGGTAGAGGTTCCTGTTACTCATGGGAGCCTGAATACTTTGGTGCATCTCGGTATTGTAAGGATTAGGATTGTAAGGGCTTGGGTTCCTATGGGAACCATATGTACTCTGTCCATATCCAGGAAGTGGTGTACTTTGGTAGCTTGCACGGACTTCATATTGGTTTGGGTTACTCAGGTAGCTTGAGGGCATCTGATATTGGTTTGGAGCACTTGGATAGCCTGAATGGATTTCATGTTGGTTTCCTGCTGGACTCTGGAAACTTCGAACACTGCATGGTGCCTGTCCATGTGTTGTGTTGCCTGCAGTATGCACACCTGTGCTGAAAGTAGCAGCACTGCTAGGTAGGGTGCCAACTCCATATGAATTGGCCATTGGTGGGTAAAAGCCTGGCATTGATGACCTTGCACTAGGATCAAGTGGAGCAGCAGTCCCAGCATATGTTGAACTAGCCTGTAAGCACCCGAACATCAGAACATTGCTGTATAGCTTTGCATATTGACACTAATCTGATCCATGATTACACAAAACATACAAGGTACTATTTCAAAAATAACAATAAAGGCACCATTACATGATTTTGATTGCTGGAATTTCCATAGCTTGGGGTCACAATTCTCGGCAACACACGCTGCATTTCATCTAGGGTTCTCTGAGCCTCATCCCTAGAAAGCTCTGTGAAGATTACCTGAAAAATGTTTTTAAAGCTCAGTGAGCTAAGGAATCATTTGAGGGTAGTCAGAAGATGCTGTACAATTATTATATCAAAATTTGAGTATACCTCGTCAAAAGGCTCCTTCGAATGAGGCATGTCCTTTGAGAGTGGTAGGACAAAATTGGCTGAAAAAGGTAATTTAAGGTAACTGGTAAGTAATGGATGTAGAGATACTGAAAAAAGAAGTTGGACAGCGAACATGTTACTTGAGAGTAAAATAACGTGTGTATGTCCAGGTACCTGTCATTTCGTTAACTGCTTCAGCTGGTACTTCCTTTCCCATCTCATCGAATCGCTTTGCTGCCCTGGATTTCAGTTCACTTGGAGTTGGGAACACGACCACAGCAGTCTGTTGCATAAGGGAGTATGTGACATTAGACACCTTATGATCCAATCCAGTGCTACCATACAGAAAACCTAACATCTCTTTTTCTCTTTTGCAGCTTACCTTGTGGTAGTTAGCAAATGGCCTCAGCTTGCGGATACGTGCATTCTTGTAAACATTTGTTTGATCAATAATGAAGTTGCGAGGGGTGTTTGCAGCCCTAGTCAGTAATTTGTTGAAAATCCATGTAGCACAATCCATCAGTCGATCAAAGCGCTCAGCCATAGTTATTCTTACGCAACAATCCTGGCACCTGCAATGATCAAGGCTGTCATATATTGAAAAGGCAGCATGATTAAAAGAACACCATACTATTGCCACCAGAAGGAAAACCAACCTTCATTTGCTCCAATGCAAGGTTAGTTCCGAGAAGGATAAAACGTTTCTCCTGATGCTCCTTGACCCAATTCTCTGCCCATGTTGACTTGCCTGAGGCCGGAAGACCAACCTGTCATCATGACCTCACATTTATTTTGCTCAAACGAAGGGCCAAATACTGCATTCCCATGAGTAAAAGCCGAGGCCCAGGGTTCATAACCATCAACCGGCAGCAGCCCATCCTCTCTGCCGAACTGCATCTCCACGGCAACATTCTTCAGCAGGACATGGGGAAAGAGTGCGGATCCCCATTGCATCGGCCTCAGAGGAGCGTCAACCAGACCAAGCCCTTTCTCACCCGCGTCAAAATGCCTCGCGATACCAAGCCATTCGCCGTTCCTCGCGAACCCGATCGACGCCATGGGCTTGGAATCGAGGTCCACGGCACAGACGACCGTGTCCCCGACCCCGAACTTGACGCCGTAGTTGACGAACCTGCGCTGGTGGGAGAACTTCCCCGTGCCCCCGAACCCGAAGCTGTGCTGGGACTCCCCGAGCGCCCCTACGGGATCATCCCCTCTCGAGACCCCAATGCGGCAGAGGTGGCGCTCCTCGGGGGTCGTGAGGTCCATCTCCACGGGTTGCTCGGCGACGATTTTGCACCCGAAGCAGTACCGCCCGCCGCCCCTGGCGCCCACCGTCGCGCGCGCGCCGGACCAGCAGTAGGCGAACGCGCCCTCGTGCAGCGCGCTCCCCCGGAGACCGCCCCCGCCGACATCGAAATCTGGACGGACGCCGCGGCGAGAACACGATTAGAGACGCGCGTAACGGGAACCCAAGCGCAGAGAAGACGTGGGGGTGTCGAGTGCGTGAGTGCGTACCGAGATCGCAGTCCGCCGGGTTGAGCACCACGCGCGGCGATGGCTCCGCGGCGTCCGCATCCGCTTCGGCATCTCGCCGGGGCCGCTTCGACGGTGGCTGCGCGGACTCGTCGTCGCGCGACCGCGACGCCATTGGGTTTGCGAGGGGACAGACGGAGGAATTGCTGCACGGTTGGTTCGTCTCCTGCTTTATTGCCTCGTCGACTCGTCGGCACGGAGCGGAACGAGAGCGAGACGTTGGGCCGCGAAACGGGCCCGCGTAGAATTCGCGTTTTACTTGGCCCGGCCTTGTCTGCTTGAGTCGGTGCCCGATATGGGAATTTTCCTTACCGACCTGTTTTTTATTTGGTGATTTCACATGAGTATGAGCATGGTGTAGATTGTACCAAATATAAAATCATGCGAAATCCAGATTCATATATATTTTATGATGGATTTTCTTACTAGATGGAATTAGATTACCAACCTAGATCACAGAGAAAACCAACGTTGTCGGGATCACAGGTCATACATTTTTAGCAATCTAATAATCACCGCTTTGACTTTAGTCACTGATTGCAGCAAAACAGCACTGCACCAACTCAAGCTACATTCGTGTTATATTGATGCGATTGGCTTTTGTTAGTTCCAGTAGGGGACACCACTCAGAGCAAGTATAATAGCAGGCTGTAAGCCGACTAAATGCTGAGGTGGAGGAGAGAGGAGAGGAGAGAGAAGAAGCGGGCTATAAGTTTACAGCCGGCTTGGGCACAAGAACCAAAAAAATTTGTGAGAGAGACAAGTGGGCCATGTATTAACTGTAAAGAGCCAACTACTATATGAGTGGGCTAAGAAAAGGCTACAAGAAACCTTACAACCAACAAACCAGCTGTATTATTAGCCTTACTCTCACATAGAATAATTCATTATTGTGGGCTTGTGGCGTTGTAGCTTCCCGAGGCCAGTGTCAGCGGTGCGTTATAGTGTTGTTATCAAGATTGTTATGTCAGTTTTTTTTTTTGTTAGTAACCATAACAACGGGTTTCATTCAAATAAAACCATGTGAAACTCTCTCTCTTTTTTATAAGTAACCTGCCAAGTCATTAAAACCATTGATGTATCATAGTATTAAATGCAAATAAAACCAAAATAAAATTCCGAGACTAACACGAGGCATACTAACACCATTTAGATGTACGACCATGGCTGGCTCATCGACCGTTCAAGGCGCCACAGCATGCTAAGTTCTCATCTACGAGTTCGTTTTCAGATCTAAAGCACATGACTCTCTATAGCTTTCTAGTTATTAGATTAGGATTACTTTGAATCGTTGAAGGGATTCGGACAAAAAAACCTCGTATATGGCCTGCATATGTATTTTATTTTAGGCTTATTTCATGAGTTTGTTGGGTTGAAATAAGACTACGTAGGGCTAATTCTATAGTTTAGGTGATAGCCTCCCAGAATCTAATAAAAAAAATCTGAAAGATGAAGGTTGAAGTAACGTATGCTAAGATAGTGTTACAAAGCTCCTACTCATAGTTTTTCTTAGGATTCTATGCAGCTCCTACTCATAGTGTTAGTATGTCAAATGCAAAGGTGTATATACGAAGCGTGATTAGGTGGTAAAATTTCCGTGAATAGCATTTTGCAATGAAATGGTTCAAAGGAAACTAGCTAGAAGAAGACATTGTCAATGTGCCCATTCTTACCTGTCTTCAACATGCGACCTTTTAGGTAACCAAAAACTTAAAATGGATCTCCAACAGAATACCTATAGTCTTCAACAGAGTATCTATGTAGAAAACCTATTTTGAACGTCAGGTGAGGTATACCTTGACCAAAAATAGATATTGAACCCCTTATTTGTAGCGCTACCTAAATGTGAAATGGATCTTGTATTTTGGATAACGGTTGTTGGAGACAGTCTTATAAACCTCAATTTGTCAAACACTACACCGTTTTTTTCCTAAAAAAAATAAAAAACAACTTCGTTGCTTCGTTCCCACGGTGAAAGAGAAACTGAGAAAGCATCGACAAAGCGGTAACTTTGTCCATTTGGATCTGAACGGTGTCTGGGTTTGTTTAAATCCAGAGCGCAAAGGGTCATATCGAGTGTCATATTGGAGTATCATATGGGATGTTGGGATATTAATAAAAAATAAATTACAGAATCCATCAGTAATCCACGAGACAGAATTTATTAAGCCTAATTAATCCATCAACACATGTGTTATTATAGCACTATATTGTTAAATTATGAATTAATTAGGTTTAAAAAATTTATCTCATAAATTAGTCGTAAATTATATAATTACTTATTTTTTAGTCCATATTTAGAGATATAGAGTAAACATCAGTGAGGAACTAAATAAGCCCTGAGGCAGGCAGGCAGATCAACAAGTCGCAGCGCAGTCAAGCAAGGCACGTCGGTCGTCGGTCCAAGAGCACGAGCACACGACGCTGCCGGCCCGGCCGCGCTGCTACGAGTCCGAGCGAGATCTGAAGGCGCAGGAGGAAGGAAACGGGCGAGAGGATCCAGCAGCCCGCGAGCGCGCGCGGCGGTTAACGCGTCCCAGATCCCGGCGCGGCGCGGCGCCTCCCGCCCGGCCCTGCTGGCGAGAGCAGCGGGGCGCGAGGTCCGATGAGGCGGCGGCCGTTCCTGGACCAGCGGCGGCCGTCGTTCAAGCGCCGGTGGCAGCAGCGGCCGTGGTGGGTGCGCCTCGCGCTCTCCCTCCTCCTCGCCCTCGCGTGCGTCCTCCTCCTCGCCGTCCTCCTCGGCTCCCCCGACCCCGGCGCGTCGCCGTCCACCTCCGCCGCGTCCTCCGGATCCGAGACCACCTCCTCCCCTCTCCTCCGTCAGGTAACCACGTCGCATTTTTCGCATTTCGGGGACCGTTTCGTCGTCTGGCCGTTTGACTACCAGCATGCCAATTTTAGTCAGTAGCCATGGCACCTGCTGAATCTGCTTAAGCTATGTCTAGTGCTACCTTTTGTTGAAAGATGATAATGAGTGCTAGCGAGTAGCATCTGAAAGTTTATTTTTTCAAACCTCTCCTCTTTCGTGCAGAGAACTTACCTGGAGGGAATCACGGATGCGCTCAACATGACTGACGAAATGCTGAGCGCCCGCTCGTTCTCGAGGCAGCTCATGGACCAGATTTATCTAGCCAAAACTTATGTCGTCGTTGCCAAGGAGGCAAACAACCTGCAGTTCGTGGCGGAGCTTAGTGCCCAGGTACTGCGGGCGCAGAGCATCCTTGCGCACGCTGCAGCCCATGGGGGCACGGTGATGGAGCAGGAAGCAGAGAAGGCGATCAGGGATATGTCGGTGCTGCTCTTCCAGGCGCAGCAGCTTCGGTATGACAGCGGTATCACGATCATGAAGTTGAAAGGCCAGATTCAGTCCCTAGAGGAGAAGTCGAAAGCCGAGGCAGAGAAGAGCACAAAATATGGCCAGATTGCTGCTGAGGAGCTCCCAAAGGGACTTTACTGCCTTGGTGTTCGGTTAACCATGGAATGGTTCAAGAGTCCTGAGCTTCAGAGGAAGTTTTCAGATAGGAGCCCAGCAGTGCAGAGCAATCTAAGGGATAACAGCCTCTATCATTTCTGTGTCTTCTCAGACAACATCCTTGCTGTTTCAGTTGTTGTCAATTCTACGGCTATAAACTCGAGGCACCCTGACAAGGTTGTTTTTCACCTAGTGACTGATGATTTGAACTATGCTCCGATGAAGGCGTGGTTTGCCATGAATGACTACAGAGGGGTCACTGTGGAGATACAAAAGGTGGAGGACTTTACCTGGCTCAATGCATCGTATGTTCCCGTTCTTAAACAGCTACAGAACGCTGCTACCCAGAAGTTCTACTTCTCCGGCAGTGGTAATCGTGGAACACCAATTAAATTCAGGAACCCAAAGTACTTATCAATGCTTAATCACTTGAGGTTCTACATTCCGGAAATATATCCCGAATTGCAGAAGGTGGTGTTTCTTGATGATGATATCGTTGTTCAGAAGGACCTATCAGAACTGTTTACTATCAGCCTCAATGGTAATGTGATGGGTGCTGTAGAGACTTGCATGGAGACATTCCACAGATTTCATAAGTATCTTAACCATTCCCATCCTCTAATCCGTGCTCATTTTGACCCTGATGCTTGTGGCTGGGCATTTGGTATGAACGTGCTTGATCTGGTCGAATGGAGGAACAAGAATGTGACAGGCATATATCATTATTGGCAGGAGCGCAATGCTGATCATACCCTATGGAAGCTTGGGTCTTTACCACCTGGGCTTCTTGCTTTCTATGGCTTGGTTGAAGCATTGGATCCCCAATGGCACGTCTTGGGACTTGGCTACACAACTGTGGATGCTGCTACTATCAAGGAAGGGGCAGTACTGCACTACAATGGAAATATGAAGCCATGGCTCAAAATTGGAATGGAGAAGTACAAGAGCTTTTGGGATAACTATGTGGACTATTCACATCCTTTGATTCAGCAGTGCTTCATGTGTTGATTGCTGTGTATCACATTAGAAATTTTTGTAAGCTCTGTGGTAGATATGTTCCAAGCGCATGCTCCAACTGCCGCACGGAAACATTGTAGTTAAATCAACTGGCTTCGCTCTCAAGTTACAATCTCTGACAAAACATCAGTGGCTGTCTGTAGCACCTGTAGTTGATGAAGCACAGCAATCACATATCTCCAGCCACAGGTAAACATGACATGAGCTAAGACTGCGATGCAGTAGGCTGCTACTTGAACTACATCCACTACATACATTCATAACTTGCGACCATCAATGTAATTTTTCCATTTTTAATTTTTTGGGTGAAACAGAACCACAGAATGGAGATGTAGTAGAATTGATTTTAAATTATTGAGGTGTTACAACAAGTTTTGAGTTACGTATCCATATTTATTGGATGCTAAAGACTTACAACAGCTAAGCCTTTTTCTGTTTATTTCTTTATACATGTTGAGAAGTAAAGTCACATATCTCATTTGCACCTCTACCTGAATTTTGTTTCGTCTTTCTTGCTGTTCAATGTTTTCACATCTGTTGTTGTTGTGAGGACGGTAAAGCTTATTTGCAAATACATATCTTGTGGGAAAAAGTTCATCGATACTATATTTAATATGAGGGAAGTCTGTGCATCCATTCACTGGCGGAGCCTCTTAGAGGCCAACCTGGGCTCCGCCCCCCCCCCCCCCCCCCCCCCCCCCCTTCCTTGTTACACATATATACATATATTATCCTTCTCTAGTTGTTGCACGTATGCATGTATGTATTGCTACTACCTGCTAGTTATTAGTGGGGAAATAGATATAAGTTGCTTATTATATATATACATGCTTCTAAGTTTTAAAGTTTACAATACAAATCTAGCTAAAGTTCAAGGAAGAGCATATATGTACAAGAATAGAATCTCAAAGTCTTGAATTTGAGAGAAAACATAAGAGGCTGCAGAAGCATTTTGTTTGTTGTAATAAAAAGAACATAACCTATGTATGGTTGATACTGAACATTTTGGCCCCCCCTTATTTCATCTCCACGCTCTGCAACTGCATCCATTTATGAGGAGAGACTATGTATGACTTCATTACATGTGGTTGAACTTTAGATGAGCTACAACGCAGGCAAGTGTTTACAGGAAATAAAGTGTAAATACATTACATAATCAAGTCCACAGAAGGAATCCATTTATAATATGAAAATAACTGTTACTTATGCTGCCGTCAGCTACAAAATGACAAATGTAGTTGCATATATGTTATTCTCTTTCTTCTCTACTTCTCTTCGGAGTATGCCGTTTCCAATCCAAAGTTCATGGGTTTGCTGTGGCATCTACCTCAACAGTGGCCTTCCTATTCCTTCTAGATCTGGACCTTCTCCTTCTATGTCTCTTGTTTGTTTCTCTTCTCTCCTCATTATTTGTGGATGTGCTGGGGTTTACATCTGTGGGGTCTACAACAGGTTCCACTGCTTGCGTTTTGTTTTGGTTGGCTTCACCTAAGCTGTCTTCTGAGCTCGTGCCCTCAGGATTTCTTTCTTTCTCATTTTCCTTCTCCAGCAATTTAGTTTCTCTGCTGTTATTGCTGGCCTCACCTTGAGGGTCCTCCACCTGTCTTGTGCCATCTGATTCTTCTTTGCTGGCTTCCTGATTGTCTATCAGTTTTTGGTTCCCCTGCTGAAGCTCAGATTTATCTGAATGGCTTCCCTCTGGAGCATCATCTGAATGCTCATTGGCATCACCTTTGTTCTCTTGAAGCTGGACATCTTCTATGTTGGTTGTTAACTTTAAGAACTGTTCTTGTGAGGAACTGTTATCTTGTTGGTTGCTCTCCCATGTAGTGGTGTTGTAGGAATTTTGTTCTTCTGCTACAGGTACAGAACCATTGGTGTTTTCAGATTTGTCAAGTACCACAAGATCAGAAGTTGCATTAACGTTTTTTGCTTCCACTACAATGCCCTCATCTTGGTGGCTGCTATCTGATGGATTAGTGTTGCTTGAATTTTCTTCTGCTGGAGCAGACATGGAATCACTGGAGTTTTCAGATTTGTCAAGTACCACGGTTTCAGAAGTTGCATTTTCGGTGTTTGCTCCCACTACAATGCTCTCATCATTGTGGTTGCTCTCTGATATAGTAGTACTGTTGGAATTATCTTCTGCTGTAGCAGGAATGGAATCACTAGAATTTTCGGATTTGTCAAGCTCAGGCTCAGTTTCTTTCTGCTGCAGGAGTTCCTTTATAGTTGTCGTCTGATCTGGGTTTGAAGCAGCTGCATTCTCTTTCATTTGGTTGATATGGCTCTCTTTCTCCACAAGAGCTGCTTCCAATTCTTTCTGGGTGTTGGTAAGATATGTGGTGGTAGTTTCTGAATCCATGAGCTTGTTTTTCAATTCTGCCCTCTCAATACTCAGGACAGATGTTTTGGCTTCCAGTTCGTCAACTTTCCTCCTCATCTCTTTATTAATTTCTTTTTCTTTCTGCCAAAAACAAGACAGTAATATTTGGTTGTTGAGGTGTTCTTGAATAACAGGCTGGATAGATAATTCATAGAACACACTAACAGAAAAGGCAGATAGAATGCTCTAAAGTGCTACAGCTATTGCAGTTTACATCAACAATTGGACCATACGGCAGAATATTCTCAGTATTTACTTGCAGAATAAGAGGATGTTCAATTGAATATAGTGACTTAGTTGGCTACTTGCATTTTAAAACTAAACTGTGATGTGATGCCTCCAGATAAATATATATCTGCAAATAGTGTCAATATTGAAGTCCTCTCAGGGGTGATTTATATGGACTAACTTATGAAGGCATGATTCTAGGTTTGACACTATCTTCATGGTTTGGGTATGGAAAGATTTCGCATGTGCAACACTGTAGTTTTGTTGTATCCATCTTTCTTCCAAGGCCCTGTTTACAATGTGGGAATTTTTCTCCTGCTCTTCTGTAAATCGTCATGAAATTTGTGCTTACATACACCCTAAATTGGCAATATGATGGTTTTGTCATGACAATACTGAATGCAAATAGAATCATACTTTGCATGATATTGTACTGTTTCTTATATTTTACTTACTAGTGGTAACAAGAATTCCCTAATTTAAACATTATAGGCAATTCTCAATTGATAGATCTTGACTTTTGAAGTATTATGTACCAATGCATTTTTAATCTATTTGATGATGAAACGTTTCAAAGAGAACTGATGTTGGCTAAGGCCCAATAGGCCCTTGACTCCTCTAACAACTGATGTTGTGGTATTCCATTAACTCATATTTTTGCACTCAGTTTAGTGCACTATGCTTAATGTAATCCAGAGACCTGAAGGTGTTTGAAGTTAATTGAATACTTGTAGTCTGAGACCCTTGTTTCGATTAAGAAATCTCTGTATAAGGGCCAAAATTTATCTACAATGTGCTGAATTGTTACTTTGAGCGCACAATATTCTGTCATGTATTCGGGGGACATAAAGTTCTTGTTTTTTGGTAGTGTTCTACATAGTGGTTTATTAGTGTCCTACAGGTCTTCAGTACAGGTGGAACTATGTTCTTCAGAACTTCAGATGGATACTATGAGCATCAATTTCCTGTTGCAGCTTGTAAATCGTTGAAAAATTTCAACTGATAGCCTATACTTAATTAGTTTATAGTCCAGGACTCCAGGTGACAAAAGCAGGGTATCCATTATCTACTGACATAGTCGATCAAAAAGTGCAGGCACAAAGAAACAGGCATTCAGGCAAGCTACAGCTATCTATTAGAAGCACAATTGGTGATGCATGCACACTTTTTTCTCGAACACGGATGCATGCAAACTAATCATGCATATCCAATACCTCGAGGAGGACTTGGAAGGAGATGAGCTGCTGGTCGCGTTCCTGGAGGAGGACGGTAAGGACGTGGCGCTCCCTCATCTTGTGCAGGATGCCGACACTCACCGCAGCGGCTCCAATGGCCAGCAGCACCAGCAGAAGGTACGGGGGCACTCTCTTGCTGCTGCCCATTCTGTCGTTTCTTGATCTATGCTTGCTTGCTTCCATCTCCTCTGTGCACGCACCCTCTTATGGGCACCCTTTGCAAGATCCTGTGATGCTGTTTACTGCAGAATGGGGCAAATGCTGTGGCAGCAGCTTGAAGAAACTGGGGTTTCCTTTTCGGTTGCTTCGGTTCTGGAAAGAGAAGTAAGCTTGCTTAGGAATGGTGTAACCAGGCACTAGGTGGCGCCAAGTCTTAGGGCTAGTGTACATTGTGTATACTTGATGCACATGCTCATCTCAGTCTAGCAGTAGCTGATTTGTTCGAGCCATAGAGAGGTATAACGCCTGGCTCTCTTTGACTTTTGATGGTTATCGTTAGATTTAGGCAATATTGACTACGATGCTTGTATTTGCATCTGATCTCACAGTAAAGTATCATTGTTCATGTTCGTTGCCCATCAAACTCAGCATTCTATATGAGGCCACTGGATCAGGAAATCCCCAACGAATGAAAGTGACCAGAATGACAAAAAAGCACATCACCATCTTCTACAACCACAAAATCTTCTGTCAACAGGAAATAATGAGCTCATGATGTTCTCCAACAAAATTTTCAAGTGATTATTCATGAACGGTGTTGAGAAAAATGCATTATATAGAAGATGACTACATGTCTACATGAAGTACACAACTTAGGTCCACCATCTTCAAAGAAATTCCCATAATAATAAGAATACTGTTTTTGAGCAATGTGTATGGGAGTATATGATTCTTATCATTCGTTGGCACATTTTTTTTTTGTATTAAAAAGGAAGGAAGAGCACTAGCTGCCAATTCATTGACATTACACATGGAACAACGGAAAAATACACACCCCAAACAATCGTAATGTGTAACAATCTCGTTGTAACCCTTTGTCATCGCGATGTTAAAATTATTTTACAGAAGATAGACACCAGAACCCCCATTGATTCACAGATCAACACTTTTACCTTGCTTCAACCAATAACTTCGAACAAACCTACAAAATAGTCCTGGAAACACAAGGATAAATAGAAGTGAAGGTAACAACCAACATGAAAATAGAATGAAAGATGCAGTCGCAAACAAAAGAAAGTAAACAATGTAATACACGGGACGCAAATGGTGACTATTCGTAAAGCTAGTAACATATTCGCTTTACAGCTTTTAGAGGATCGAACGAGTGTACAAATCTGACAGGACATTTAGATTAAGTGACCCTAATAACATGTCCTGGTAATGGCAGTTGCACCCAGTCTATCTGAACTCGCAAGTTTTGTTTTGATTAAGTTCCATGGGAATCACACACAACAGATAACTTTTAGCTGAATTTACTTGATGCACAAGTCAAGAACGGTAGCTGAGAGAGAGTGCTTATGGCACAGAATAAGTCCACACTTGTCACTGCAAACTGACAAACGCCATACACATGTCTGCCCAATTCGATGTACATAACCATTCCACTCACGAAAGAGAAGATGAAACCACTGTATATATATTACTTTTAAAGGGCCTGCACATTTCACTCACAAAGGGAAGATGAAACCACCGTATATATATTATTTTTAAAGGGCTGCACATTTCAATGGAGTAACACAGATGGGACTTTTCAAGCGAAGGCTGCAGGGGACATTTCGAGAGAGAGGTCTGCAGGGTAGCCGGCTGCCTCTTTATTTTCTTTACAGATACTTGACGAGAAGCCAAACAATGACCGCAAGAATCACGATGGCGACGACAGATAGAAGCAGGCACATGCATGAGCAGCCCCCTTTGGTGCGCTTGTTCAGAATTGCAAGCCTCTTTTGCACACGCTGAATGAAAGAGAATTTTGTATCAGTGTTCCATTGCAAACTTGAGAAGTTTGAATAGCATGTGGCAATGAAAATTTCTACATAGTACTCCCTCTATTCCATATTAGAAGTCGTTATGGGTTTTCTAAGTAGTACCTAGACATAGTCACATAGTGTATCCAGACATTACAATTTCGAATGGAAGGAGTAGCAGTTACGTAATTCTACGTAGTAGTAGTAGTAGTTTAAGCAAAAGCAGTGTCTTAAATACTGATACTAATTGCTAACCTGAAGACGTGAATTTGTAATATCAACATGATCTTCAAGGTCATCCTGCAAACAAAGATAAAGAAGTTATCATCGAGTGCAAAAGACACAAATACTACTGGTTTTTGTTAGGGGGCACTAACTATCAATCTTGTGTGCAGGGTGAGTTCTTCATTGACTGCTAATGCAATATGCTTTGTGCTCAGCACTGTCTCTTCCAGCTTCTCAAGACCCTCATCTTGCTCTGCAAAATGTTGATACACAACTCAAATAAATAAAGCACCATGAAATGGTCCTTGCTCCCACAACTGTCATTTCCAAGAAACCTAGATCTGTACCAACCAAATATGAAATGCAAATGGTGTGAAGAAACAGTGCTACATGATCCCATGCAACAGTTGATTGCACCCTTTTAGTAAGGTCCATCGAGCAAAACACTACTGAACAAACCACAATAAACCAATACCTTTCATAATTTGCCTCTGAAGGCCAACAATTGCTTGGTTATCTAACCCAGCAACTCTGCTCATGTCATCTGCCTTTTTACTCTGACCAAGCAGATCCTCCCTAAATTGGAAAAGAAAAAAAAGGGTACATATTCACATATTAGTTCTAACAAAAAATCATAATAATACTTGCCTGAAAACTTGAACACAGTAAATTAATGTGTTTAAAAAATAGATTAAGATTTAGGAAGGACGAGTTCCTATAGAGATCACTGCTAACACGACAGACCTGTTAGCAAAGTTTGACATGTTGAAACTTGTCGCCATCTGCTTTGCTTTAGACTTCAAACTGGAAAGCATGTCTTGGCGCTTATGCATCTCCTTGTCAGTGCTGCACAAGTCAAAAGAAATCAATTTCAAGCAAAAACGTTTGAAGAAGAAGAAGAAGAAGAAGATCAGAGTAAATGTCTGGACATCAAACTATGAAGTTCTTTGTCAAGGAATAATATCTTTCATTGACACGCAAAACCTTCTCATAATGATTTTTTTTTCTCAACTTATACATACAAAACATGTATCTAGTGAAATGCTGTCCACAGCATCCTAGTAATCAGCAGAGCAAAGGAATCATGTTTTCATTTGTAAGCAGGAAACCATTTACTAGTATAACTAATAAGTTACACTCTTTTCATGTAATAACTTATGGGCTGTTTGGATCAGTGCCCCAGCAGGCATCCAAGTTTTGGCCCTGCCCATGAAATTTGGCTGGGCTCCAATGCTGATGCATCAGCTGGAGAGTGATCCAAGAAGTGCCGCACATTTTGTAACAATCTTTGGACTTCTATTTTCTAAACTATGTGCCCAGTATGTGATCTATTTATACCATTAACGTACTTGTGATTTAATCTACACAAAGACCCATGATGGATATATTTCGAAATTTTAAAAATCACTGGCATGTGGGCCCCACATGACAATCACTGTTTTAGAAAAAAATTGCCATGGTTGCAACCAAGTCCAATTTTGGCTTGGTTACAAACCGAACGCTGTATTTATAACACAAATTTGGTATTATCCTAACTTTGGCCATAACCATTTTTTGCGTCAGGCCTCCTGGGGTCTAGAGTCTACAAGAAAACAAACTATTCTGGAACAATGTAAAATTGTGCACAGCACATAAGTTAAATAACTCAATTTTTAGTACAGTGCCTGACATAGCCAGCTTCATAACATTTCATTTCATCACCTAAGGTGTTTATCTTTATTGATTCACTTATTCATGGCATAGTTCAGTGCTCAATCATTCGAATACCGCTTTGCATCCCTAGATCTAGTATCAGCCATCGTTAACACCTTAATCCTTCATTTACGGCCGCATGCAATATTGTTCAATTTTGATTATAAGGACACGTCAAATATGGAATTGACAGAACAGACCATCGGTTGAAACAAGTTCTCCAAGATTCAATAGCTATATGTTTCATTGCTAAGTATTAGACTTGAGAAAAACACATATGGCGTCATTGCAAGAACTCCACCCATCATCAGTATCACATAATTACAAAAGTAGTTGCAACAGCACATACATTGACTTTGGAGGAATTCTGCCAAGCAATGACTCCAAGCTATCCAGTCTAGTCCCAAGAATAGTTATTTTTCTCCGGATGGCTGAAGTATGCCGCATAATTTCTGGGCCTGATTGTGGAAGAGACCCTCTATCGGCAATCATGGAACTGATGTCATCAGCAAGTCTGGATGCTTCATTGTACTCCTTCATCCATGGGTCCGAAGATGATGCCATTGCTGGTTAATTCAAAATGACAGAACACGTCATGTGAGCAGAATTTGGATAACCATAATAGCATAAACAACAACGTTGTAACCCATTATCATACAATTTCATTGTAATAAACTAGTATCATGCAGAGCCCTTTCATATCCATGTAAAGCACCACCAGAACTGTGGTTGAAAAGGCAGGGAGCTCTTACGAGCAAGTTATCAACATACAGTTTCTAGGCATTTCTGTCTATCAATGCCATTATTGAGTACAACAAGCTTCATAGAAAAAGATTTGCATATGTAGAAGAATTTTGTTTGACTAGAGCAAATGATACATCATGAATCTGCGAGAATAGTATTTTTTTTTTCCAATGACCACTTAAGCACGATAGAACTAGACATGGGCTAAAGTACACCAAAGTAGCACTTAGGACAAACAAGATTACTCAAGTTCACAATGACCACTGCCAAAAAATTTGCTTGTCTCTGCTGCAGTTAACCCCAACATGAGGATGACTATAGCATGCTGTCTCTTGCTCCCAGCTTGTGGTCATGGGTCAGTATTTATTATTTAATCATGATGGTTCTCAGATAAGCTGCAACATCCTAGGTTCAAACCACATTTCTGACCTGTAGAACTGCAACAAGATAACTCCCTTCACAACAATTACTAATCCTACTGCACTAAATTCGTAGAAGCCTCGCGCTGAACGCAGAAAGACCAAATCAAAATGCTAGATTCGCCATGAATCCAAAATTCCCCCATGATATCTCTTCTCCCCACCGTTGAATCATGCTATCCATCTACAAAATCACCAAAATCCCCAGCCGCCGTCACCAAAATCCCAGCCGCCGTTCCTCAGAAAGACCCTACTAAGATCCCAATAGACCCGTAACCTCACCCAGCCGATACCGATGGGGAGGAAATAGGACATAGAGGAAAGATCAGGGCACGAATCGACGAACCTGGTAAATCTGGAAGCGCAAATCGCAAGCTGGCCTCGGTCGAGTCGCCTCCCCCTTTCTCTTCTTTTCAGCGTGTCTTTGACGAAGCTGTGGCGAGCAAGATTGAGGGGCAATAGTTGGACCTTTTCTTCTTTTAATTTATTTGATGACAAAATATAAAAGACGGGACGCCGTTGCCGTGGGTGCCCGTACCTGACGCGGGTAAGGAAAACGGCAAGGCTAGGATGTCGGGGCGCCGGGCGTCCGTCGTCGGTCCGCTGGGCCGTCCGGGCAGCCGCCGGGCGGATCCGGCGAGGCAGCTCCGGGGAGGCGGAGGGAGGGCGGATCCGGCGAGGGATGGGGCGGGAGAGGGCCGGCAGGCGGAGGGAGACCGGAGGCCGAGTGCGGGGGACGCGGGGGTAACTTTCGTGCCTATATCAACCGTCGAAGGAAGATCTGATGGCTGTCAGCATTTTAATTTTTATAACCGGAGACTTCGGTTTTCCTCCGTGAAGATAAGCTGGAGCACCTCCTTATTACGGGAGAATTTCTCGTGTGTCATTAAAAAAAAGATTGTAATATTTTGTGTGTCTCTAAAAAAGTTCAGCGATCTTTAGTGTTACTATTTTAATTTTTTTTTTTTTGCATTTCATGCCACTGTCGTCAGTTTTGGTCTCTAACACCGTCAAACTGCATATATAAAAAGTCAAAAATACCTTTAAATTTAAATATGTCATTAATTTTTTTTGAACATCTTAACCACTTCAAATGAAAAAACTCAAAACTAAAAAGTTGTAGATCTCGTCGAGATCTATAATTTTCATATAAAAATTATCTTCATTTAATTTCGTAAAAAAATGATTTGATATGATTTAATCCCAAATGATTTGATATGATTTAATCCCGTCTTGGCTTCCAAATGGCCTTGGCCTCAGACACAAATCCGCTCCCTCCCGGAGCTCCCTCTCTCTCTGTCCTTTTTTTTAAACACAAATAGATGAGTCTAAGACAGACGAGGGGTTAAACGCAAAATAGCAGACACAATCAGCGTTACAGTGGCGTGCCACGTCAGATAAAATTGCCAACATGGCTGGTGTGGACCTGTACGATCTAGACTATACTTATTTTATCAGGTTTTTTCGCACAGTTAACAAGTTTAGTGATCCAGAAATACATTTTTCAAGTTCGTGGACCTAAATGGCACCCCTTGACAAGTTTAGGGGCCGCTCATGCATTTAACTCATGAATTTAACCCCTCCACAACAATCACAAGCCATTAGTACCTAGCACTAAGTTCAAATATATGGTAAGCACAAATACCTCTCCAGAGTTAACGAATGGGTACATGCGTCATTTGTTTTATCCTATAATCTATCCTAGAATTGGTAGATATCTTATATTTCAATATGAAGTAAGGAGCCTAGAAATTTCATGAATTTATCCCGAGTTCTCGTCCTAGTTCCGGTAGTTACAATTTATACGTTTCGCTCCCTAAACTTGTTCGCTCTCATCCTAGTCTTGGTACTTATGAATTGCACAATTGGCACCCTTGTATTACTATAGCATCTTGGTCATCAACCCCCGTCCCCACACCGCGCTTCACGCGATGGTCACACCCCCGCTGCCGAATTGTTCTGCACCGTCGCGACGCACACTCACCCTCCCATGTCGTCTTGCCCTCTGCCACATGTCCAAGCGGAGCCACTGTTGCCGAGGTCCTCCTCACTCTTGCTTAACTCGCACCACCCCCGCCTCACTGTTGCCGAGGTCCTCCTCACTCTTGCTTAACTCGCACCACCCCCGCCTCACTGTTGCGTTGACATAGGCCCCAGCCTCAGGGCAGACACACTTGACACCGACATTGCCACACTCCTTCCTCTCTCCCATCGAGCAGGCGCTCGTGCTCGCCATCTCCTCTTGCACCGGTTCTTCCCCACCCTCGCAAGCTTCCTCATCTCCCTTGGCAAGGGTATGGCATGGCGGCATATGCGGGCAGGCACGTCACTGTGGTGTGGCATACCGACGCAGGCATGTGTGGTAGGGCCTGATCTGGCAGTGTGGATGCGGCACTGCGATGGGATATAGGGCAGTCAGGCGTGGGGTGGCGGGGTGAGCATGGCGGCGTGGGTGAGGTGGGTGGGTGTGGCGCGGTGCTAGGGGGTTGGACTAGGATGGTAATACTACAAGTTTAGGAGGTGGAATGTACCAATTAGGGAGTGGAACGTGCCAATGGCATGTAACGTGACTGTGATGCGAGAACTGAAAAGTTCAAGAAGCACCAATGAAAATTTACTCTAACATATATATGAGCATGTGGCCTCTTTCTCATAGGTTTGTGCCAACAAATAAGAACCGAAGGAGGCAGAGCCTAAACTTGGAACTCCGAAATTCTTTGCGCAAGTTGATCGAGATCAATGGAAGGAAGTGTGAGGATGCAAAAAATTTGCTCGGGTTGATGCTGTCAGCTAGCAAAGCAGGGAGCGAGTTCAGAATGGACATTGAAGAGATAATTGAAGAGTGTAAGGTATTTTACTTTGCCGGGAAGGAAACAACGGCTCATTTGTTGACATGGGCTACACTTCTTCTTGCATCGAACCGAGAATGGCAAGACAAGGCCCGTGATGAGGTTCTTCGTGTGTGTGGTAAACTCGAGCACCCTAATGCAGAAAACCTGAGCAATCTGAAAATTGTGACTCATATATTTTCCTTGAATGACTAACATATACCTGTACGTATATTGTGGCACCCTTTCTCCTCTTGACTTCTAATAATGCTCCTTACAATGTTGGCATGAGAACAGGTAGATATGGTGTTAAAAGAAACACTCCGATTGTATCCCCCAGGTGTGTCTGTCAACAGGACTGCCACTAGGGACGTCAAGCTAGGCAAACTTGACATCCCTGCCGGCACACAGCTTGAATTCCCCATCGTCGACATTCACCATGACACCGGCAGACGCTGATGAGTTCAATCCATGGAGATTTGCTGATGCCCGCAGGAGGTATCACCTCGGTGCATACTTACCCTTTGGCATGGGCCCTTCGGTCTGTGTTGGTAAGAATCTTTCCATGGTCGAGGCGAAAGTGGCACTGGCAATGATCCTTCAGCGCTTCACGTTTGTTGTCTCACCATCCTATGTTCATGCACCAATACTCATGATCAACCTCCGGCCACAATACGGTGCTCAAATTCTTGCTTGTAAGATTTGAGCTTTCCATCGATAGCACATATATAACTCCACTCCGTGTTGATATGGTGAGCCGCTTGTTTTGTTTCTTGTGTCAAACTAGTGTTGAATAAAAAGTCGTAAAATAAGCAGCTTGTTTTGTTCCATGATCTATATATATACAATACAGCAATTTGCTGGAGGCTATATAAATGAAGCAAAGCATTAACGAATGTACTCCAAAATGAAGTGATTTTAAAGTAACCACTGTATGGCATCCTGCGTCCCTGCGCATTCTAACCACTGTATGGTTACAACGCAACAACTTGACTGAAGCCCTTCTGTTCTTGTCACGCTTCGTGGGAGATGTTCGTCAGGTAGCCTTACTGAACTTTTCTCTTTGACGATTCATTCTACTCCTTATGCCATGCTTTAACTCACAAACCATTTTCATTTAGATTTCGTCATGTAAGATGTAACTGTAACCCACAACTAGGCTAATTCATCTGCCCTTTCAGCTGATGCATGTGGGGAGCAACAAGGGATTGGCTCGTAGACCTGCAAAGTTATGAAATTTTGCAAGGAAATGTTCAAACAATTCATGGCCAATGCTATGTAAAGGGAAAATTGCAAATTTGCCACACAACTGTTACACAATATCAATCATTCCCCAGTAAACAAGTAAAGCTAGGAACTTAGGATAGGAAAAGAGCACGTCCATACCAGAAATGTGACTATTATCACACCGCAATGTTATATGACCGTCAGAACATCACTGAGGACAAGTGCCCACTGTGTCCAATGTGTTCCTCCCTGTGCCAGTACATTTCAATGGTGACAAGCAGTGCAAGTATGAGGAAAGATTTTATTTGCTATCTCAGGGCTAAGATTCTCAGCACCAGATTAAGTATTGGAACCACTTGCATGCAAGAGGGCAAATAAGAGGCTAAACTCGACACAAATGGCCATGAGTGAAAATTACATGAGGATCTCAGGCTCTCAGCTTACCTGGCAGAAGACAGCATATGGATCTCTCAAGGGCCCATCACATGATAGTTCACTTGTGCTTCCATCTATGAATGTCCCGTCAGCAAAAATGACCTGATTTAAATGGGTTAGTCACTTTAGTAGTTTAGTTTGATAGAAAAACAAGCAAAGTATGCAGTTTAACAGTGGAGCATGTGATATTTAGAACATGTGTATATTTCATCAGAATATAAGTTCATGAAATAAACTATTTATACATTGTAACAAAAACAACAGCATGAAGTGTAAGAGTGATGCCATGATGGAAGTTATAAACACACCTCTGAAGCATAGCCAGGGGTTTCCCCAGCAGTTGGTTTGATGAAAGATCCTACTGGACAAGTTTGTTGCACTACTTCACAGAATGCTACGAGTCTTTCCCTGCTGCCAAGCTCCACTGCCTGCAATTTTATTTTTCGAAGTTCTCATCATCTGTTCATTGGCCTTAAAAAAGTTTAACACACGCTATCGCTAAGATGTGCAGTATGAAATATTGTAAAGAGGGTTGGCCTTCTGTCTGAGATTGGATTTCATAAATAGAATATTCCTTCAGTCTGTATTATCATGTTCTCATCCATTTATCTTTATTCTGCAGTCTGTTTTCCCCTATATCAGCATTGTCAATGTGTTACACATTACAACTACCTGGTCCTTTTTTAAAAACAAAAAAGGAAGAAAAAACTTCAGACCTACAATGTCATGCTTGTCTTTAAGGCAAGATTTAACCTGCACAATGTCACGGCGAGGAACCCTCGGAAGTGGTTGAACTCTGTACCCCTTGGCTGACATGACTTCTGCAATTAGCAAACCTCCCTGTGGATCATATTATATCATCAATTGCATGCATTGTATCTCCAACCATTTGCAATTAGCAAACCTACTTTTACTGCTTCTCCAACCGTTTGTGGAGCAAGAAACAAGCCTTGAAACAATGCACGCATAACATGGCCAGGTGTTGACCCAAATTCCACCCCAAGCCCAGGTGCAGATAGACGAGCTGCAGCTGCTTCAACTAAATGTTTCTTCCCAGCAACATAACCACCACAAGGCGCAATAGTTCCACCTGGATTCTTTATCAAACTGCCAGCAATCAAGTCTGCTCCCTGCCATGAAAACACACAATGAAATAGAGACCGTCTTCAAGAGTGTGGTTCTTCACTAGTTTTACAGCTTTTTCATTCTTTGCTCTTTTCATCAATGATGTACAGAACTACAGAGGCAACGCCAAGCACACGAGGACAATCCATAGTTCTTCACTAGTTCTAGAGCTTTTTCATTCTTTGCTCTTTTCATTACCTTGTAAATATTCAGACTTTGCTATCTACTGAATGAAAAGGCAGCGCACCTGCCAGTTCTGTTAAAAAAAAGTGTGGTTAATCATGGACATACCACCATTGCAGGTTCTGATGTCTCAACAAATTCACCATAGCAATTGTCAACCATCACCATGCAGTTTGGATTTTGCATCTGCAATGAGATCAAAACCAGAAAAAAAAAACTTATCAGCACATAGAAAAGCTGCTATAGATAGAGAACGTTGCTAGTTACAAAACACAACAATCTTGCCTTGATCAAATCTATAGCTCTGTGAATATCTGCTACGCTGAAGCTCTTGCGCCACGAATACCCACAAGATCTCTGTATGAAGGCACATCCAGTTTCCGGCCTGATGGAGCAAGCAAGAGCATCCCAATCAAGGCCACCGTCTGCTGCAAGCTATAACTGAAACCTCATCAGTAATCATCCAGACTTCCACAGGCCACAGCTCCACCACAGCACAAGGCGACACACACTAGGCACTACTGGGTTGTGAAGGGAGAAATTGACGCACGGGAACTTCTCGGTACGCCACTCCGAAATCCTTGAGTGACCCTACATTGGACGACCCCCTGATCCCAATCACCTCCTCTAAGGTGTCGTACGGAGGCCCAGCGACTGCCAGGAGCTGCAGGAATCCAACATCCGTCAGTCTGAAATGTCAATCAGAAGCAGTGCCAAGACCTGCTCATTCAGTTCGTCCTGTTCCCTACCTCATGCCCAGGCCTCAGAAGCGCAAACAGCGCACAGGCAATGGCGTGGGTACCGGAGAAAAACTGGGCACCAGTGGAACAGTGGTCAATTAGTTGATTCATCAGAAAGGAGAGGAACCCAGTTAAAGTTGTGTGTGGAGGTGGAACCTGGGGGCGCACAATGGCAGCCTCCGCTCCAACGATGTCGGCGAAGACGGAGTCCAGCGCCTCCCGCCCGCCACCGTCGTCGTGGCCGTACCCCGTGGACCCGCCAAAATGCTGAAACAAACGCACGCAACGCACGTGACTCCGCGTTCACAAGCGGAGTGAGCTCGGACGCCAAGCAGAGAAAGCTGTAGCTGTAGTAGGGGTGAAACCAAGGGGAGAGGGAGTTACGTGCGGGGCGACGCGCGCGCGGCGGAAGGCGGCGGCGACGCGGGAGGAGTTGAGGGCGATGGCGCGGTCCACGGCGCGGAACTCCGCCTGCAGCGACTCCGCCGCGCGGGACACGTCCGGATGGAACGCCGCGTCGGGCGCCGCCACCGCCACCGCGACCGCGGGACACCGGCCCACGCGCAGGGCGGCCGCGCTCGCGCTTGCGGGGGCGGTGCGAGGCCACGCCCACGCGACGGGGCTGGAGCAGCAGCTGGCGGTGGCCGTCATCGCCGCGCGGCGGGCAGCAAGCGAGCGAGCGAGCGAACCAACCGCCGGCTGGCAGCGCCGGATTTGGCTCGGGCGAGTTATCCCCGTCGGTCGCTTCTCGCTTCGCTCGGTTGCCGTTTGAAATGGGCCCAACATAGTGCCCTCTGGAGTCTGGACAGGCCCATTTGATCATCACCTTGCTTAGGCTCGGCCCAGTATCTGTTGCGTGGGCGTGCACATTTGCAAGGCCAGCCACTAATGGCCTTGCAACTTTCAAAACAAATCTTCTAATGGTAACGCTTGCAGCATCAGTCATCACGTCCCGTCCCTGTTGCTTATCCCGGGATGCCAAGGCCAAGCAGTGGAAGCAGCGTTGGACACAGCTGGTGGAGAAAACTGAGAAGAAGACGACGCAACCGAAGCACGCGAGTATTGGCGAAACGCGAGCCACAGCCACCGCCATCCGCCGGCCAGTCAGCAAGTGTAGGGAAGCATTGGAGCTAAGCAAAGCAATGTTGAGCATGGCGAGGAACGGCCCTGAAGAAGAAACACCATGCTTGCACGCAAAAGACTAGAGGCCGCTTCACCGTCCGTCCATTCCATTCCACCGGCTATATCACCGTCCCCAAACGCCGCGGCATTCAGTCGCTCGCTCGTCTCTGCCAAGCTCCGCTCCGGCATCGATCAGGCACTGCGAGCAACGCCACTTGTCGTCGTCGATGGCCACCGTCTCGCTCCTGCGAGCCGCGGCGCTCGGGCTGGTGGTTCTCTCGTCGGCGCTGCCGGCGGCGCGGTCGTGGAGCAAAGAGGGTCACATGCTCACATGCCAAATCGCACAGGTAAAAATCGGATCGTTTCACGCCCATTTCTCATTTTCTCATCTAGGATAGCTGATGAACAGAGGACCTTGCGCGCCTTTGACTTGCAGGATCTGCTGGAGCCTGACGCGGCGCACGCCGTGAGGAACCTGCTCCCGGACGATGTGGGCGGCGACCTGTCGGCGCTGTGCGTGTGGCCGGACCAGGTCAGGCACTGGTACAAGTACAGCTGGACAGGCCCGCTCCACTTCATCGACACCCCTGACAAGGCCTGCAGCTTCGACTACTCGAGTAAGCTCTTCAATTCCAAGCCGACCGTGCAGTTCAATGTCCGTTTATGGATTGCTCGAATCTCTCGATGTGTTGTGATGTGAAACGCAATGGAATGGTGTTGGTGGTGAGCAGGGGACTGCCACGGCCCCGACGGCGCCAAGGACATGTGCGTCGCCGGCGCCATCGCCAATTTCACGTCCCAGCTGCTGCACTACAAGCACGGCAGCGCCGACCGGAGATGTAAGCGAAGCAATGCTGCTGGTGGTGTCAACCAAATGTTCCGTTCGTATCTCTGTGTTTTGTAACCGTACCACTGTCTTGTTGCAACGCAGACAACCTGACTGAAGCCCTTCTGTTCCTGTCACACTTCATGGGAGATGTTCATCAGGTAACCTAACCTGCCTAATTACTTGTTGCCAGTTACCACGAATGCATACCATGCCATGCTTAGCTCATACTATAAGTGACTGACATGGCTTAATTATTTCCTGTGTTGTTTGCTTGCAGCCGATGCATGTTGGATTCACCAGCGACCAAGGCGGCAATTCCATAGAGCTGCGCTGGTTCCGGCACAAATCCAACCTCCATCACGTAACTAACGAGCTCTCCGGCTCTCCCCCACGATCCTCTTGCTTGCATTGCACACGATTCCATCAGTGGGATTAGCCTAATCATCCCGCACTGTTGAATTAATGTTGTCCGATGGACTGTTTCCAGGTGTGGGACAGGGAGATCATACAGACTGCTCTCGCCGATTTCTACGGCAAGGACATGGACGCCTTCGGCAAGCAACTCGAGCACAACCTCACCAAGGCAAGTGAAGGGTACCGGAAGTCCGCTCCGGCCGGGACTATCTATCTAATCCTTCGTCCAATCCAAGCAAAGAAACATGCCAATGCCATTACTCTAAATTCTCGACAACGTACGTGTTCTTCGCAGGGTACCTGGTCTGACGATGTGTCGGCTTGGACAGACTGCGAAGACCTCTCGTCTTGCCCTACCAAGTTAGCAACAACAGCCCATTCTGAAACTATGGATTCCTTAGTTAACTCTTTTGGATTGTGCCTACTAAACAGCGCAAGCAAACACCAGTCCAGTTGATCTGACTGTGGGCTTTGCACCCTGCCGGTCACAATTCGAACCTCCTCGAGGGTGGATTTGTTGGCCGGAGGAGGCGCAGTTTATCTGCGCGTTGAAAAAAAAACTTCTCGTCTGTACCACGCCATAGCATAGGTCTAAAAGCTAGCCCAGTCTCACGAGAGCTGCGGTGCCGCTGTGTATGGGTGGGACAGAAGTTCGGGGGTTTTCTCAACCTGTGTAAGAAGGTCTTCTTTTAAGCACAATACCTGGGGCTGTCTTAACCCGCGGGTTGAGGTGATTTTTTTTTTCCTACTAAACAGCCATTTACCAACTTTCGGATGCAAATACGCAATGCAACAGGTACGCGACCGAGAGCATAGGCCTGGCGTGCAAGTGGGCGTACAGCGGCGTCCGTGAAGGGGAAACACTGTCCGGTAAGTTACCGTGTATCTCTCTGAATCAAACAGCCAAGACCTGCTGACGGATAGATAATCCATTTTGTCACCTGGACTGGAATCGCCTGCAGACGACTACTTCAACTCGAGGCTCCCGATCGTGTCGCGGCGGATCGCGCAGGGCGGGGTGCGGCTGGCCATGTTCCTCAACAGGATCTTCGGCGCGCACAACCGCGACGTGCCGCCGCCGTCTTGATGGACCCGGACCCGGACCCGGACCCAATCGCGCGCGACGCGACGCGGCTACTTTGTAACCTTAAGTTAACCTGATCGACTCCTGCTGCGTCAGTCTAATCCATGTTAACCACGTCGTGTGCTAATTACCTAGCTGTTGTCATATGATTATTGATTTAAGTCTGATCTGAAGAAAATTGCACGTGGACAGCAACTTGTGCAGTGCAGATATTGATTGATGGCCCTGTATCCTGACTCCTGTTGCGTCTAATCTCTGTCTGTCTATAAACTTATATATGTCCCTAAATGTGTGTCGGCACGGTTTATGTGCAGTGCAGATATTGATTGATGGCCCTGTATCCTGACTCCTGTTGCGTCTAATCTCTATCTGTCTATAAACCTATATATGTTCCTAAATGTGTGTTGTCACGGTTTACGTGCCGATAAGTTTGACTCGATTTATAAAAAAATATGTGTAACATTTGTGTTTCTAAATAAATTTGTTAAAAACTAGATTTAAATATCTATCAATGATACTAATTATGTACCATAAATATTAATATTTTTAATATATATTTAGTCAAAGTTGATTTTTAGGAAGTGAAAAGGACAAATATTTAGGGACGGATGGAGTATAAAACACTATAATAATAAAATATAAAAACTAGAAGTGAATCGCACGAGCGGCACGCAGTCCCAGCCCGATGGCGTCTCTTCCTACAACGGGTCCAATGTCCGATCGTCAGCCCTCTGCTGCGTGCCTCGTTGGCATCGCATCGCTATTGGTTAATCGGCTGGGATTTTGTGTTCACCGACGGGGGTGGGGGCGGGGGCGGGGGCGGATTGAAATTGGAGACAAACCAAATTTGGAGATGTTTGCACGTGGGTGGGGTGGGATATAAGAAAGGGGAGGGACACCCATGCCATGGAGCTCTTCGATCCCGTATGTCCTACTTGTCCAAGAAAGGAGCCTCACATCTCGAGACGCATCTCCATATCCAGAGACGAGAGAGAACCGAGCCGCCGGCGGCTTAGGGTAGGGTAGGGGAGGCGTGCGCTTGTTGCTGGTGTCTGTTCTGCATGGCGGTGGTGGAGAAAGAGGATCCGGAGCAGGTTTGCGCTACGTAGATTCTCGTTAACATCCGGTACAGGAAGCTTCGGAGGCGGGCGGAGTGGGTCCCGATGCAGCTGTCGGGTGAGGCCTCCTCTTTGCCACCCGGGACTACGGCGGCGACGAAGGTGATGCCGCCGTCAGGTGAGGCCTCTTCTTCGGCCGGGACTGTAGCGGTGACGGTACCGCTCCAGAGGCGGCCGGAGCGGGTCTCGATGCAGTCGGGTGTGGAGGTGGGGGTGCTGGAGCGGTGGCCAAAGGCTAAGAGATCGGGGTCGCGTGGTGAGACGTCCAAGGAGCTACCGAAGCAGGGCCATGCCGCTGCCGCTGCCAAGGGATCCGACGCGTCGCGGTCCAGCGAGCAGGAAAGGTGCGCCGAGATGCCAGCGGCATCGGCGCAACATCGGGCGGTGGTGGCGGCGCTATGCTACGCCGTAGTGGCTGGGTCCAGGACCGGCCCATCGACTAGAGCCGCGCCTGCAAAGGAGCCCATGAAGACGACGAGCCCAAATACCCCGCTGGACTACGACGCCGGTGGGTTTGGCGCGCCGTCGAGCGCGGACGACATGGCGTCGGTGCGGTCGTAGACGAAGCGGAAGGGCACCGACGCCCAGGGATCTATCGGCGGTGACAACGACGAGGGTGCAGCTCGCCGGCGAAGCGTTGGCCGGTGGCCCAAGAGGAGAAGCCGATGCCGATCTTGGTTGAATCAAATGTGCAAAGCGAAACACGTGCGTCCAGCGGCAAGGGCACACCAGTCCCATTCCTGTTCGACCTCAACCTGCTTTCGTGCCCACTAGACGAGAACACCACTTGATCTCGGGTTCAGTTTTGTTGACAGCAAGTCAGGGTTTTTTTGAGAGGGACAACAAGTCGTTATTAGGATCTGGTTCGTACTCCGTATGTGGTGAGTTCTATCGAGTCGTACAAGTTATATGTTTTATATAACATTTGTAATATGTGTTAGGCTGATCTCTCCACCAAGATTGGCCCAACAACCAATTTGGGCCTAGATCCCGCGACCTGGTCGGGGGCGCCCAACCTACAAGTTGGTGGGCCCCCATCACACTACGCTATATAAAGAGGTGGGGGCTGGTGACTCGTAGTACGAGGTGAACCACAGCCAGTACCCCACCAACACAACCCTAATCGATCAAGGGTGCGCAGCAGCGGGGGGAAGCGCCGCCATCGTTCTTCACCGCCTTGCCATCGCCAGGACGTCTGCGCCGTCTAAAAGGTCCTAATATGGCTTGAGGGGATGAATAGCCTATTGAAAAATCTACAAACCGACTAAAGCAATTTGATTATTATGACAAATAGCGAAAAGCAAACTTGCTCTAGCTCTACAAGGGTTGCAAGCCACCTATTCAACAATTCTAGTTACTATAATCACTAGACACACAATTTACTAAGTCACTACTCACTAAGAGCTCTCACACTTGTTACACTAAAGAGCTCCACTAAATGAACTTAAGCTACAAAGCTAGCTCTCAATTCTAGCTACACTAAAGAGCTTACTACAACTAGTTTGCGGGTATGTAAATGAGTAAGTAAGGTGATTATACCACCATGTAGAGGAGTGAACCAATCATAAGATGGATACTAACTCAATCACCAGGAGAATACCAAAGGGCAAGAGACAACCAATTTTTTCCCGATGTTCACGTGCTTTCCAACACGCTACGTCCCCGTTGTGTTGATCAACACTTGGTGGTTCGGTGGCTAAGAGGTGTTGTATGAACCTCGTCCACACAATTGGACACCACAAAAACCTACCCACAAGTGAGGTAACCAAATGACACGAGCAATCCACTAGAGTTACCTTTCAGCGCTCCGCTGGGGAAGGCACAAGACCCCTCACAATCACCGGGAGATGGTCACGAACAATCACCAACTCATGCCAGTCCTCCACCGCTACACCAAGCCATCTAGGTGGTGGCAGCCACCAAGAGCAACAAGTGAATCCTATGGCGAAACACGAACACCAATTGCCTCTAGATGCAATCACTCAAGCAATGCACTTGGATTCTCTCCCAATCTCACAAAGATGATGAATCAATGATAGAGATGAGTGGAAGGGCTTTGGCTAAGCTCACAATGTTTCTATGTCAATGCAAATGGCCAAGAGAGTAAGCTTGAGCTGGCCATAGGGCTTAAATAGGGCGACCGAACGCGCTAGTCAGATCGACCGGACACAGGACCCCAACGTCCTATCACGCGATGCACGCTACGTGGCCCCTGCTTCAAATGTTGATCGTCTAATCTCAACGGTCAACAGTGCACTTAAGTTGTGACCGGACACGCTACTCGAAGTGATCGAACGCACCAACACTAGCGTCTGGTCGTTTCTAGTAAGGTTCCACTCGCGATCGAACGCGTCTGGTTGATCACGACCGAACATAGGACCCCAGCGTCCGGTCACTTCCAGTAAGCTTCTAGAGGTGGGAATTCGCGACCAGATGCTTCCAGTCATGCCTGACCGGACTCGCCCATCGTTCGATCACTCACGGTCTTGTCTGTGTGCTGCCACATTAGTGGAACCAGACGTAGCCAGCCAGCGTTCGATCACGAAGTGACCTAGTGTCCGGTCGAAGACCGACACCAGTGTCTTCACTGCTTCCACTAACTGTACAGGACACTCCATCGGTGAAGTTTCTTAACCTTGCTCCCAAGCGCTAAACACAATGTGTATCACCTTTGTGCATGTGTGTTAGCATATTTTCACAAACATTTTCAAGTGTGTTAGCACTCCACTAGATCCTAAATGCATATGCAATGAGTTAGAGCATCTAGTGGCACTTTGATAACCGTATTTCGATACGAGCTTCACCCCTCTTAATAGTATGGCTATCGATCCTAAATGTGATCATACTCTCTAAGTGTCTCAATCACTAGAACAAAAAGTTCCTATCAAGTTTCACCTTTGCCTTGAGTTTTTTGTTTTTTTCTCCTTTTTTCAAGTTCAAGCATTTGATCATCACCATGCCATCACCATCATCATGTTATGATCACCATTGCTTCACCACTTGGAGTAGTGCTACCTATCTCATAATCACTTTGATAAACTAGGTTAGCACTTAGGGTTTCATCAATTCACCAAAATCAAACTAGAGCTTTCACCGTCGTCGGACTCCACTGCTACCCCTACACCAACACCCGTTCACCTACACTGACGCTATGGCAAGCTCCTCCGCCAAGCCCACCAATGGTATGTGCCTCTACCTCTCTCCCCTTCTCTCTCTTGTTCTCTTTCTAGTCAATCTAGGTTGTTTTATCTTGAATAGAAGAGGTTCCACCCGCTAGATCTATGACTAGTTGATCCTGCTATTATAACAATGGTATCAATCGCCTCACTAGTGTGTAGATCTAGTCTTTGGGGTAGAAATTCGAAGAGCGGCGCCACCACATCCTCCTGTCACGTGCTCGCTGGTCGTCGGCGTCGACTCCGGCGGGGTGCTGCGGCACTGAGGGAAATGGGGGGAGGAAGAAATGACTTTGGGTTCAGGAAGGAGGCCGACCGTAGTGGGTTTTGTTCCATCGAGCAGCGTGGACGACTGTCAAATTGAATTCAACGGCTAGCGACGGTCGGGCCACTTTAGGCCCAAGCAGGATGGAGAAATCCTGGCCTAGGCCCTTGCGGCCTAGGCAAAGGGAGCGCGCCACGTGCGGCTAGGCCACGAGCTTTTTCGCTGCTAGGCCGCGTCCTGTGTTACTGCTAGCCCGTATGAACAGTACTGCTTAAGAATTAATTTTATTCTTTTTTAGAAGCAATTTTGATGATTTTGTCTAGTTTTCAATCTCTACTCAAATTTGAACCAATGGGATAATTTGTTTAGAGAGTAGATGAGTACGCTGAGATGCTTGTGATCAAGAATTATTATTTTTCAAGCTTGTTCATGTTTCCGCTGCAATGAATATGTTAATCCTCTAATTAAATTGGAACCAAAGGAAAATATTTTAATTAGAGGAGTAGTCCTATTTGTCTAAGTTAAATTATGATATTGTTATTTTTCTGACCAACGTTGATGATAACAATATTATAAGTTTATTCATGAGTTTTTCATGCATTAATACTATTTCTACCCAACGGTGATGTAGAATTAATATAGAAGAATGTTGTATTTATGATATTGCTATTTTCTGACTAAAGTTGATGATAGCAATATTATAATTTTTTTCATGAGATTTTATACATTAATTCTATTTCTCTCCAATGGCGAGTAGAATTAGTGTAGAAGAATGTTGTATGTTTTAATTTTGATCAACGTTAAATTAAGGCATGCAATTATTATGTTAAATATTTCTCACTTTCTCTGACGTTGTTTTCAAGCTATAACCCAATGATGTTTATCTTGTCCATTCCGTCTCTCAATGGAAGCAACTATAACACATGGCGAGAGAAGCTTGAGATAGCACTTGCGCTCTCTGACAATGATCTAGCACTTATCTCTCCATGTCCCACTGAACTAGTGGACCCGGTGAGGGAAGCAAATGAGACTGATGCAGCTTTCGCTACTCAGCAACGTGACCATACAGAAGTGAGAATGAAGTACGATCTTAATCATGTGAAGTGGGATAATTCAAATCGCAAGTGTTTGATGATGGTTAAGGGCTCCATTGAGGATCCAATAAGGGGATCAATCCCAGAATGTACCACGGCCACTAAGTATCTCAAGAAGGTGGAGTCAGTTTACTGACTCTTCAAAGGGTTATGCAAGCACTCTTATTAAGAAGTTAGTTAATAAGAAATACTGTGGTGGAGGGATTAGAGAGCATATATTGAAGATGAGCAACATGACATCTAAGCTCAAGCCAATGAACTTGGGACTCAAGGATGAGTTCCTAATTCATTTGATTTTTGCTTTTTTGCCTAGAGAGTATGAGACTTTTGTTGTGAACTACAACTTATAGCCAGATAAGTGAGACATTGAGAAGCTCATTGCAATGTGTGTGCAAGAAGAGGAGAGGCTTAAGATCTCACATGGTGACTCAGCTAACCATGTGAAGGAATATAAAAGGAAGGACTTTAACAACAAGAAAGACAAACCACAAGGAAAACCTCAGTGGGACAATAGCTCCTTCTCTAAGTCACAAGGAAAGGCACCACAGAAAGATCACCATCAGAAATCCAACTATGTTCAAGTAGACAAGGACACCTACAAATGGTGCAAGAAGACTGGACACTATTAGAAGGATTGTCTAGATTTCCTAAAGCACCTGATGAGAAAAGGTGGGGACATTATTACATTCGTAGATGAGTCCTTGTATTTAAGTTATGAAAAATCTACTTGGTGGATTGATTCAGGTGCAACTATTCATGTTGCAAATTTATTACATGGATTTCATACGAGGAGGACCTTGCAAAGAGGAGAAAGACACATTAAGGTGGCAAATGGAGTCCAAGCTGAAGTTGAAGCTATTGGAGAACTCCCATTAAAATTAAATGATGGCTTTGTACTTAAGCTTACAGATATCCTTTATATATCCTCTTTGCATAGAAACTTAATAAGTGTTTCAAGTTTAGATGATGATGGATTTGATTGCCATTTTGGTAAGGGCAAATGTGAGATAATGTTTAATCATAAGTGTGTTGGTCTTGCCTTCTGACAAAACGAGCTTTATTTGTTATCGCTTTCTGAAAATGTGAATGCTGTGAGCACTAAGAATGAGAATGCATCATCATCTATGAATGCAAGAAATAAGTGGAAGAGAGTTCATGATGTATCATCAAAATTATAGCACTATCGTTTAGGCCATATTTCGAGGGGGGAAATAGAACGATTGATTAAGAAATCAATTCTTCCGCCATTAGAATTTTCAGACTTAGAACAATGTATTGATTTCATTAAAGGAAAGTATGTTAAGAAAATAAAGAAAGACGCTAAACGAAGCACGAGAATTTTAGAAATAATTCACATAGATATATGTGGTCCTATTCCTATGAAAAGTATGGATGATTATGATTCATTTATAACATTCACAAATGATTATTCTCGTTATGACTATATTTATCCAATTAATGAAAGATCATAAGCATTGGATAAATTTAAGATATTTAAGGCTGAAGTAGAAAATCAGCATAATTTAAAGATTAAGATAGTAAGATCTGATCATGGGGGGAGTACTATGGTCGACATACCCCATATGGCCAAGTTCCTACACCTTTTGCAAAGTTCTTATAGGACTATGGCATAGTTGCCCAGTACTCTACACCGGGTGAGCCTCAGCAGAATTGAGTAGCTTAAAGACACAACCGTACCTTAATAGATATGGCGAGAAGAATGATAAGTTGCTCCATTTTACCGATAAGTTTATGGATGGAGGCGTTAAAAACTGCCATTCATATTCTCAATTGAGTACCAAGCAAGTCGGTGCCCAAAATACTATATAAGTTATGGACAGGAAGGGAACCCTCACTTAACCACTTATGTGTGTGGGGCTATCCAGCTGAGGCTAAAGTATTTAACCCAAACATTTGGAAGCTAGACTCCAAGACAGTTAGTTACATTTCGTTGGCTATCCAGATAAGTCAAATGGTTATCGTTTCTACTGTCCTGACAGACATACGAAGTTTGTAGAAATAAGACATGCTATGTTCTTGGAGGATGATATGGTCATGGGGAGCATGGTAACACGGGAAATTAACTTTGAGGAGAAGCGGGTATACGTGCCCACTTCGATGGTCCAGGAGCCATTTTTCTTTCTATCTGTTGCTACTGCACCAACAGTATAAGACACTATAGTGACAACACCTGTTGTTAGTTCTAACATGGCAACAATAAATGAACATGAGGAACCTGTCCTTTAGGATTCTATAAAATCTATTGTCGCACATGAGGAAGAGCAACAACAGCCCCATATGAAGCAAGTGCCAACTAATGAGGCCCATAGGAGGTCTCAAAGATCTAGAAAACCAGTCATTCCTGATGACTACGAAGTCTATGAATATAAAGAATTTCAAATGGAGGGTGATCCCACCTCATTTGAAGAAGCCATGAGAAGCGCTCACTTATCAAAGTGGCTTGAAGCCATGCAAGATGAAATGAGATCAATGAGCACCAATGGTGTTTAAGACTTAGAAAGAATTTCTAAAGGAATCAAGACAGTAGGCTGTAAATGGGTCTACAAAACTAAATATGACTTTAAAAGGAATGTGGAAAGATTTAAAGCATGACTTGTGGTGAAAGGTTTTACACAAAGAGAAGGAATAGATTATAATGAGACATTTTCTCCAGTCTCATGTAAGGATTCTTTTAGAATAATAATAGCGTTAGTGGCGCATTACGATTTAGAATTACATCAGATGGATGTAAAGACAGCTTTCCTTAACGGGAATTTAGATGAAAATGTTTATATGGCACAACCAAAAGGTTTTGTCATGAAAGGAAAAGAAAGTATGAGATGTCGCCTGAAGAAATCCATTTATGGCTTAAAACAAGCCTCTAGACAGTGGCATTTAAAGTTTGATAGAACGATAAGAAAGTTTAGGTTTAAAGAGAATGTAGAAGACAATTGTATTTATACAAAGTTCAAGAATGGTAAATTCATTTTCCTAATCCTGTATGTGGATGACATCTTACTTGCTAGTAGTGATGTTAATCTACTACTAGAGACGAAGAAGTTCTTGTCCTCAAATTTTAACATAAAAGATCTCGGTGAAGCTTCGTTCGTTTTAGGGATAGAGATTCACCGAGATAGAAGAAAGAGGGTTTTAGGATTATCGCAAAAGGCATACTTAGAAAAGGTTCTAAAGAAATACAATATGCATGCGTGTAAGCCTTCACCTGCTCCTATAGTCAAGGGCGATAGTTTTGAGAAATTCTAATGTCCTAGGCACCAATATGAGATCGATCGAATGAAAGTGGTTACATATGCTTTAGCTATAGGAAGCTTACAGTATGCTCAAGTATATACATGCCCTGACTTACCTTTTGTTACCGAGATACTTGGTAGATATCAGACTAATCCAGGAATAGAATATTGGAGAATGGTAAAGAAAGCTTTGCGTTATTTGCAAGGCACAAAAGGTCTCATGCTAATGTACAAAAGATATGATTCCCTCTATATAGAGGGGTATTTAGATTTAGATTTTTTGGAAGATTTATATGATAGAAATCCACATTAGGCTATGTATTTACTCTCGCCGGGAGAGCTATATCATGAAAAAGCTCCAAGCAAACCATCACTGCATCGTCCACGATGTATGCTGAGTTTGTAGCGTGTTATGAGGCCACGGGGTAGGTGAACTGGCTAAAGAAATTTATGCCTGGGTTGAAAGTGGTTGATGACATTTATAAGCCACTCAAGTTGTACTGCGACAATGAGCCAGCAGTATGTTATGCTCACAATAATAAGTTAAGTGGTGCTGCTAAACACATTGACATAAAGTTTTATGTTGTGAAAGACAAAGTCTAGGACCATTCTATTAGTCTCGAGCATATAAGTACAAAGAAAATGCTTACGAATCCACTTACAAAAGGCTTATCACCCAATGTGTTCAGAGAACACTTAGCTGGTATGGGTTTACGGGAAAGCCTATGATTCCTAGACAATGAGGGTCTAGTTGAGAATATGTTTCAAAATAGAGGTGCATTGTAGCTGTTAATCCAATGATACTAACTGTTATGATGAGGCACGCTCTATGCACTAATCTATGATGGAATGGGAAAAAGAGATAAGTATTTTAAGTTTAAGACAAAAGGTGAGATCAAGGGGGAGAATATTAGGTTGATATCTCCACCAAGATTGGCCCTACAACCAACTTGGGCCTAGATCCCGCACCCTGATCGGGGATGCCCAACCCTACATGGTTGGTGGACCCCATCGCACTGTGCTATATAAAGAGGTGAGGGCCAATGGCTCACAGTATGAGGTTGACTACAGCCATTGTTCCCCATCGACACAACCCTAACCGGTCAAGGGTTCACAGCAGCGGTGGGAAGAGCCGCCACCGTTCTTCACCGCCTCATCGTCGCCATGACATCTATGCCACCACCAGACTCCACTACTACCCCTACATTGACACCTATTCACCTACACTGACGCCATGGTGAGCTCCTCCGCCAAGCCCACCGATGGTCTGTGCCTTTACCTCTCTCCTGTTCTCTCTCTAGTTCTCTTTCTAGTCGATCTAGGTTGTTTTATCGCGAATAGAAGAGGTTCCACCTGCTAGATCTATGATGAGTTGATTCTGCTATTCTAACAATATGCTGCAAAGATTTAAGTTTATAGAATTGATTTACGATTAATTTATCCCATTTTTTAATACATTTATAAGTGTAATTCTAGGCATTATTTTCGAAGCCCCTTCATTTTAAATGGTGTTTTATCACAACTGAATCATTTGAAAATCCATGGTTGGCAGAATCTCATTTAATTCGCTAGGTTGACCAGTCCCATAGGACAATCGGGGCGTATGGTCTGAGGAAACACTGAAGATGATTTTCTTGATTATGCACCGATGATGATTGTCCTTCGAGGAGAGTAGATTAGTACTAAAGGAGACTTACAAATCATTTTCATGCTTACTCTCGAGCCTTGATTAGAGTGAGCTGATCGGATTGACTTCAAGTTGAACAGGGCTTCGCTTGGGTTAATGGCTTGCTTCATTAGGGCTTCTTTGTTAGGGTTAGAGTTGAGATATATTGAAAGGTCCTTAAAGACAATCTCCTCGATTGAACTTTGCTCAACACAAGTAGAGAGATTAACACCACGTTGACAAACCTTACTATTGCAGGCAAGAGAGGAGGAGCTGGCTTCTAGGTATGAGAGACACCGAAGAACAGAGAGTGTAACATCCCAAAAATTCAATTCTTAAAAATCACTCGCTCAAAAATATTTTCAAAATCTATTTTGAAAACTAAAGTCATTTGAACTCTATTTAAATCTCCTTCCTACTTATTGCACCTCACGTATGTCCCTTTGTTCCCCATCCAAATATATATTCTTTGTGTCGCACCAATAATATCTCCAGCCATCCCCACCTCTTTCTCACGTGCGCTTAGCTCGCCCTCACCGCCGCAGCGCACCCATGCCTGGACCCCCTTGCCGACCGCAGCTATCCGCATGCCACCATGCCGTATGGGCCCCACCCTGCTATCATGTCGTGCATGTCGTGGGCCCCACCTACCACTCCCCCGCCCTTTATCGGGTTTATAAACCCAGGGTCCCTCATGGACCAGCTTTCCAATAAAGGCTTGGCCCAATGGACAATGTTGCGAGCAAGGCGCAACTCATGGGTGGCCCAAAATACCTAGAGGATAGGCCAGACAGACAATCCAATCTCTGACCAAAAGGCCTGGTCGAGGAGGAACGGCGCCTGTTTCCAACTCCGGCCCACCTCTCCGATCAGAGCACTTGCTCCGATCTCTAGCCCACCTCTAGACAACCTCTCCGACCGAAAGGCCTAGCAAAACATCGCTTTCAACTCTGACCCACATCTTCGACCGGGGATACGCCGAACCCCTGCTTATAAGCTCCTTTCCAAACTAGCGCAGTCAGTGCCGAGTGGGGCCAACTGACTAGGGACGCCCACTCGGTAAGGACCAGGAAACGGATGGAGAAAGTAAGGCAGGGCTCACAAGTCAAACTATAATACTAGGGACTATACCCTGTGCACCTGCCAGGCAGTACCCTATGACCCTCTTGGCATGATAGAACTCAAGTAGTATTGTAGGCGCCGACATTTTCTCCTACAGTGTTGTGGGTGCCATTAACTTCCATACCAGACAAATACGGTAAGGCTCTCCCCATATGCCTCTGGGCATCGACAGTATTGTGGGCGTTGGCATTTACCGTACCAAGCGAACATGGTAAAACCCCTCGCATGCCTTTAGGTATCAATAGTGCGGCAGGCGCCGACGTTTGCGATACCCGAAGAAGACAACACAACCTCCCACGTGCATATGACATTCAATAGTATTATGGGCGCCTACCATCATCCTGTACCCATAGGCATGGGCAACATGACTTAAGTAGCATACGTACTCTCTCCCTCTCACTTGTAAGGCCATCCCCTTCATCTATAAAAGGGGATGCACTCTCTCCCAATAGAAAGGTGGATTCAGATCGATCGGTTCACTAGTACACAACAACAGAACCACCAGGTTCAAACCACGAGCACATGCTCGAACACATTAGCACATATTGGAGCCCCCATCACTCTCTGCCTCTTTGACCAGAGTCCGACCAGACCTCTTGTACCCCCCATCTTTCTTCTTCTCATTTGTAACCCCACTATAAACTTCGAGCACCTGGGCTCAGGAATAAAGTCACCGACCAACTCAAACTGGACGTAGGGCACGTTGCCTGAACCAGTATAAACCCTATGTCATTGAGTGCTAGGCCACCTTCGATAATAACGTACGACAAAACTACATATATTTACATGTTGGTCACTTTCTACACCGATAGTTGGCACCGTCTGTGGGGAAGACGTTGTACGTTCAACACTTTTTGGTCATTGGATGGCCCACTTTTCCGCCACCTTCGCCATGGTAGGCTCGAGCGATAGGACTCACTTCGGCTCACTAGAGTTTCCCACATTCCCACCTATTTGGATGTGGATTCCACCCATCTTCGAGCCATCCCGGGCCTTCCTCTTCGAAAGCCTAGACTTCATCACCGACCGACTTAGCATACTACACCTCCGCGAGGAGGCACTCGTTCTGGTGCCCATCGGAGGGGCACCGTCCATTGGCTTCGGGACGCATGATGACTTCACCGACGAGGCGCTTGCGCTTTATTCTGAGCAAACTCTCTGCTCATACCCTGCTATGAGTAATATACGTGATGTTGTTTACTCGCTATTCACTATCTTCCATTGATTATTTGGAGAGACCCTGTTGTCCCTACCGCGACCGCCATACGACTAGTTCCCCTATGGCCTCGCATCCCCATGGATGCGTATGCCTGGGGGCTTTGAAAGATGCCAGCACCGCCCCCTCTCATGTCCAAATTCATAGGGATGACGAGCTATGCTCCCACCTGTTTCCTCAACCTCATCGATGATGATATTGAGAGTGATGGCTCCAGCATCAGCGGCGTGGCACCAAGCCATTGTCCGTCCTGGGAGTGTGCTATGGTAGACGCTTCAGGATAGCCGCCGGTGGTAGCGGAGTCCTTACAAACTCACACCCCTCTAGACCCTCATGTGAGAACCCTCGCGTTCACACAAGAGCACAGCGAGGAGCTACAACAACTACGGCAGAACCAACCGCCACCTGTGTCGGCGCGCTCGGCGCACCACGGTGCGCCCTGTGCGCATAAACCGGTGAGCAGCACCAGGGGTCATGCCTGCCAGGTTCAGCACAACATCATGGACGGGGGGAACGATCCTCCACAGTTTGTTCGGGTTGACCAAAACATCGCCGCTGCAGCGATACTTCTGTGCAGCCTTCCCGAGCCAAACGACCCTCAGGAATAGGTGATCCACCGGAACCTCCAGGCACTGGTGGAAACCACCGCTGTTCAACAGGCGAAGAGCTCTGCATCGTGACACTGACTCATGGCCTCTCTCCCCACCATGGGAGTGGGGATGCACTAGACGAATTGCTCCACCTGCTCACTGCTATAGCCACCAAGCACGGCATAGGAAGCCGCATTTGTGCCTCGACTTGACTTGTCGCCCGCTCTGCACCGACCGCCTATACATGAGTAGCTTGGGCCGAACCAAGACACTCACTTCAATGGAGGCCGAGGCAAAGGCAAGACCAAGTGCGAGGATTAGGATGAGGGCCCCTCCATGTAGAGAGACAAAAAGAACAGAAAAGATTGCTGCCGACCGGCCAACTCCGTGTTGGTCGCCACGGCTGATCAAATGGACAAGCAGCCCTAGCAGGGCCTTTCGAACCACTTCAATGAGCTCGTGGAGAGCCCATGCTCCAACCACGCCTACCCCGTCAAACACCTCTACAAGGACTATGAGCTCCTCAAGTGCCTTCTGCGATAGGCCGGTGGGCCGAAGGAAGAAAAAGGCAAAGAAGTAGTGGCCAAGAAAGGGGGCGTAGCGGTCAAGGATTCGAACGATTGAAGGTCGAGGTGATCTAACCGGATGCCTACCGACTGAAGGACGACAATGACAATGTTCTCACCAACGCTTGGAACAACTATGTCGTTTCTTCCCCTAAAATTCAGTCTTACCATTATTTACTTAACGTTTGCTCCTATAAAAGTGCCCTGACCCAAACACTTTTGGCCCGGGTCGCTTGGGGGTCCCACGGGGATGCAACATCACCCCTCTTTTTACTTTCACATGATAAACACATTTTTCCTCAAACGAAAGGGCAGTCCATTCCTTCAATTTCCTTATGTAACTTTGCTTAAAATATTTCAACCGATCATGCCCTGCCTCTACCTACGGTTATGAGCGACTTAGCCTTGTGGGCCATGCCCGGGCTCTTAAAGTTGCAGCCTACGATGCGAATGGGCAGGTGCGAAAAAGAAGAGAATAAAAAACAAAGTTATGCTAAAGAAAAAAAATAAGGAATAGACGGAACAAGCTTCCCTGAACGGAGTAGTTCCATCACAAAAACAAAGTTATTGTATTCATAAATACACAAAAAATGCTTTACACAGGGGGCTCCCCACGACATTATCTTCTAACAATTGCTAAAGTATTTCTACTACTTCTACTATGGCTCCACGGCGACATCGACCATCAGGTCGACTGGCGAGGGAAGGGGCTGCTCGTCCACCGACTGGGTGACATTCAACTCGGTTGTAGGCAGGGCGATGTCCACCTCTAACCCAAGCTCCACGCCATCCATAGGCTGGGCGACATCCTCCCAACGCACGCTTTCGGCTATGTCCTCACGGTGAGCATCCATCACCCACTACGTGGAGACTTGCTTAGCCAACAACCTTGCATGTGGCATCAAGCTCTCCCTGAGCGACTGGCTATCCTCCTGCTATAGCCATCGGCATACCCACTGCAGATGGTGGCAAAGTCTAGGTCCAGGTGATATGTCGCCACCGAAGTCAACACCCCCGATGCTCTGTAGAATAGCCCATGGGTGATGAGGGCTCGGACCTCCTCCAGAACCTCCTCTAGCCAGATGTCGGGCGCACTGGTACTTGGTGCCAACCCAAAGACCTTCGAGACAACAAGCTGGGCAACATTGCGGATCTGGTCAAGTTCCCCCTCGAGAGCATGTCGCTCTTCAAGGGACTTGGCTAGTGCCTCTGCATTCTAGCCAAATGTCACCTTGGCCATCTCCAGGTCCTGCTCCAATGACTCCACCTTTGCACCCAGCTCTAGAAGAAGGGTGACAAGCTTAGAAGCAAGCTAAAGGAAGAAACCAACCCGAAGACCTTCTATTTGTGCGCAAGATAGACAAATTCATGAAGAAGAAGGGCTATGGTGCAAGAAAGAGAAGAGATCACACCAAAAACAAAGAATATGTGAGAAGATGCTACAATTGCAAGAGCCCCAATCATGTTATAGCGGATTGTCCCTACAATAGTGACAATGATGAGGATGAGAAGAAGAAGCACAAGAAGGAAAAGAAGGAGAAGGAGAAAAAGATGACCTTCCAAAAGAAGAAGAAAGGTGGAGGCTACGTGGTCACTTGGGATAGTGATGGCTCTTCGCATAGTGATGACTCTAGTGATGATGGCAAGAAGTCTATCAAGAAAGCACTAGCAAGCATCTCCATCAATAGTAAGCCCTCCATCTTCGACACTCCATCAACATACCTCATGGCAAAGCCTACCAAGGTAAAATATGATGTGAGTGATAATGATGAATTTGAAAGTGATGCTTGTAGGAGTGATGATGATGATGATGAGTACACCAAGGAGGAGCTCATGGACATGTGTGAGCAAGTTCACACTTGCTTTGAGATAAAGAGAATAGAGTGCAAAGAATTGCGCAGGAAAGTCAAATTTGTTGAGCAATCCTTTGATGAGCCAAATGCCACTCATGAGAGGCTAATAGAAGCCCATGAGAAGCTTGGTAAAGCTCACTCTAAGCTTGAAAAGGCTCACTCCTCTCTCATCGAGCAAGTCAAGATGGAGGAAGCCAAGAAGGAGCAAGTGATTGTGTCATATGATGTGGGACTAACATGTGATATTATTGATGAATATTTTTATAAGCCCATTGTTGTTGCTCCCACTAACCCTTCTTGTAGCACTACTACTTCCACTTCACCTTTGAGTGATGGTTTCACTTGTGATGCCTCACTAATTATGGAAAATGAGACCCTCAAGAAGGAGGTGAATGAGCTCACTCATGCCTTAGGCAATGCCTATGGTGGAGATGCCCGCTTGCTAAAGTGCTTGGGTAGCCAAAGATTTTTTCTCAATAAAGAGGGACTAGGCTATACCCCCAAGAAAGACAAGATGGCCTTTATCACTCCCAAAGCTAGATTTGTTAAGGGCAATGGTCGGTTTTGCAATAGATGCAAGCAAGTTAGGCATATAGAGCAATATTGCAAGACTAACAAGAACAAGCAACCTAATGTATCCTCAATTAGATTTGATTCTTGTTACATGCTTGTTAAGGGTGCCAATGGTGTGAAGGCTAAGTTCATTGGTACACCAATTGTGGGCCCAAAGAAGAAGACTATTTGGGTGCCAAAGACCTTGGTAACTAACCTTCAAGGACCCAAGCAAGTTTGGGTACCTAAAAAGAATTGATCTTTTTTTTGTAGGTCAATTATAAAGCCAGAGGAAGGCATTGGGTACTTGATAGTGGGTGCACATAATACATGACTAGTGATTCAAGAATGTTCAATTCAATCAATGAAAATAAAAGCAATGTGATTGATAGTATCACATTTAGTGACAATGGCAAAGGCAAAGTTAAAGGTCTTGGTAAGATTGCAATATCCAATGACTTGAGCATTTTCAATGTGCTACTAGTAGAGAGATTGAACTTCAACCTATTATCGGTAGCTCAATTGTGTGATCTTAGTTTTAAGTGCATATTTGATGTGGATGATGTAGAGATGATAAGTGTAGATGGCTCTAATTTGATATTCAAAGGATTTAGATATGAGAATCTATACTTGGTTGATTTCAATGCTAGAGAAGCTCAATTGTCAACATGTTTGCTCACTAAGTCTAGCATGGGTTGGTTATGGCATACAAGGCTTGGTCATGTTAGAATTAAATAATTGAACAAATTGATCAAGCATGACTTAGTTAGAGGCTTGAAAGATGTCACATTTGAGAAGGATAAGCTATGTAGTGCATGTCAAGCTGAAAAGCAAGTTGGTAACACACATTCTAAGAAGAGCATGATGAGCACATCTAAAGCATTTGAGTTGGTGCACATAGATTTGTTTGGACCAACCACATACACTAGCATTGGTGGAAACAAATATGGATTTGTGATTGTGGATGATTTCACTAGATACACATAGGTGTTCTTTCTTATTGACAAGAGTAATGTGTTTGCAACCTTCAAGACATTCATCAAGAGAATTCATAGAGATTGAAACAACCATCATGAAAGTGAGAAGTGATAATAGAAGTGAGTTAAAGAACACAAGAGTGGATGATTTGTGTGATGAGTTTGGAATTAGGCATCAATTTTTGGCCAAGTATACTCCACAATCAAATGGCCTAGTTAAAAGAAAGAATAGAACTTTGATTGATATGACAAGATTAATGTTGAGTGAGTACAATGTGAATCATTCTTTTTGGACCGAAGCAATCAACACGGCTTGATATTATAGCAACTGACTCTATTGTCACCCCATGATGGAGAAGACACCTTATGAGCTATTGAATGGAAGAAAGCCCAACATAGTATACTTTTGGGTTTTTGGTTGTAAATGCTATATATTGAAGAAAGGTACTAAATTGAGCAAGTTTGAAAAGAAATATGATGAATATTTCTTGCTTGGTTACTCCACTACTAGCAAGGCATATAGAGTTTAGAATTTGGCTAGTGGTACTCTTGAGGAGGTTCATGATGTGGAATTTGATAAAACAAATGGTTACCAAGATGAAGATGAGAATCTAGATGATGTGAGAGGCACTCAATTAGTCAATACAATGAAGAACATGGACATTGGTGATATAAGACCTAGAGAGGTGATTGATGTTGAAGATGACAAGAATCAAGTACTCTCTAACTCAAATATACAAGCTAGTGGTTCTCAAGATCAAAGTCAAGCAAGTGCTAGTGTTGACAAAGTGCAAGATCAACAACAAGTGGCTAGTTCATCATCTCAACCAAATGATCGATCAAATGCAAGCAATCAAGTGCAAGTGCTCCAACCAACCAATGGTGAAAGAGATTATCTTTTGGATACTATAATTGATGATATTTCTAGAGGTGTACAAACAAGATCTAAATTAGTATCATTTTGTGAACATTTCTTATTTGTGTCATCCATTGAACCTAAGAAGATAGATGAAGCTTTGAAGGATGTTGATTGGGTCAATGCTTTGCATGAAGAGCTAAACAACTTCAAGAGAAATCAAGTATGGGAGTTAGTTAAGAGGCCTATGGATCATAATGTAATTAAAACCAAGTGGGTCTTTCGGAACAAGCAAGATCAAGATGGGATAGTAATAAGGAACAAAGCAAGATTAGTGGCTTAAGGTTACACTCAAGTTGAAGGTCTTGACTTTGGAGAAACATATGCCCTGGTTGTAAGATTGGAAGCAGTTAGGATCTTGTTAGCCTATGATTGTGCCCACAACATCAAGTTGTACCAAATGGATGTGAAGAGTGCATTTCTCAATGGGTACATCAATGAGATTGTGTATGTTGAGCAACCTCCTAGTTTTGAAGATGAAAAGAAACCCAACCATGTTTACAAGTTGAGAAATGCTTTGTATGGATTGAAACAAGCACCAAGAGCATGGTATGGGAGATTGAGGGATTTCCCACTCTCTAAGAGATTCAAGATGGGAAAGGTTGACACCACTCTCTTCATCAAGAAGCTTGGAAATGACTTGTTTGTATTGCAAATCTATGTTGATGATATTATATTTGGGTCAACCAATCAAGATTTTTGTGAGAAGTTTGGTAAGATGATGACAAGTGAGTTTGAGATGTCCATGATTAGAGAGTTTAATTACTTTCTTGGTCTTCAAATCAAGTAAATAAAGAATGGCACATTCGTGAGTCAAGGCAAGTACATCAAAGACATGCTCAAGAAGTTTGGAATGGATGATGTTAAAGCTATTAGTACACCAATGGAGACAAATGGAAGCTTGGATAGTAATGCTAGTGACAACATGGTGGATCAAAAGATATATCGATCTATGATTGGAAGCCTACTCTATGTGACCGCATCAAGGCTGGATGTGATGGTTAGTGTATGTATATGTGCTAGATTTCAAGCTTTACCAAGAGAAAGTCTTTTAATGCAACAAAGAAAATATTGAGGTACTTGAAGCATACACAAAATGTTAGATTATGGTATCCCAAAGGAGCAAGATTTGAGTTGATTGTATATTCAAACTCCGATTATGCAGGATGCAAAGTTGAGAGAAAGAGCACATCAGGCACATGTCAACTATTGGGAAGATCACTTGTGCCTTGGTCATAAAAAAAGTAAAATAGTGTAGCACTTTCAACTATTGAAGCGGAGTACATTTCGGCCGGTAGTTGTTATGCTCAATTACTTTGGATGAAGGCTACTTTGAGTGACTTTAGAATCAAATTCAAGCAAGTGCTATTGCTATGTGACAATGAGAGTGTCGTAAAGCTCACCAACAACCCGGTTCAACATTCAAGAACAAAGCATATAGATATCCGCCATCATTTCATAAGAGATCACCAACAAAAAAGAGATATTTATATTAAGAGTGTTGGCACCGATGATCAACTTGCCGATACCTTCACCAAGCCACTTGATGAGAAGAGGTTTGCAATCTAAGGAATAATTAAACATACTTGACTTCTCCAATATGTGTTGATGCACCCCCATTATATGACATGCCTCACCTTCGAGCAAAGCAATGTAAAGTTGATTGACATGTCATTCATCCATTGCTAAAGACTTGTTTAGTGCATCTAGTCATTCCTATCATGTCTTAGGCTCATTCATGAAAATCAAATGAATTTGATGCTTGTATGGTACCATTATTGCTTGTATACTTGAAATGATCTAGTGGTAGCATATGACATGTTTGTGGGCTTGTAAATCTAGTGCTTAATCTAGAAAATGAGCTATAAGTGTTTAACTCAACATGGTGCATGATAACCCTCTTTTGGAGGTGTGAAGAAGCTTGCTCTTAGATCAAACTGAGTTAAATATGTTTTTACAAGTGATCTAGATTGAACTAAATTAGGAAAATAATCCTCACTTCACATGGTTTCACCCTAAACCTATCTAAAATTTGAGGTCACCTTTTTGTGTTAATTGTTGACAAAGGGGGAGAGAAATTCACAAAGATAGATAGGGGACAAATGAAATGACATTGTAAGGGCATTGTAAAGGGATCAATCAAAATTGTACACAAGTAGGGGGAGCAAGCTCATAAACTTGTATGTTGCATTGGAATGTGCATTTCATATATTTGCTTACATGGCATAAGTTTTAAATTTCAATATCCATGCTTGTGTGGTATATGCTAGTTGTATGTTTGAATTATGAAATGAAAAACTAGCATGCATAGGTTAAGTAACTAGACTTATGTTCATTTTATAGAAACTAGACCTTACTTCTAATGTTGATCTCATGGGATATTCTAGTTTTTGTGTATGTCCAGTTACTAATGGTGCTAAGGATGGTATATTGGTGCACTCCAATTGGTATCATGCTTCAAAGGTCCATCTCTTATACCTTAGCATCATTTTGTAGACATTGACTCCTACATTTCCTATCTAAACATATGTGCAAGCTACGATCCAAACTCTTAGCACATATATAGGGGGAGCAATTGCTACCATATGGGATTCATGAAACTTGTCCATATCCTTTTACACATAATAGATATGCTTGGGCAAGCAACATGGATTCAAATGAATTTTAATTCATATCTTTGTGAAAGGGTTGTCATCAATTACCAAAAAGGGGGAGATTGAAAGCTCTAGTCTGGTTTTGGTGAATTGATGAAACCCTAAGTGCTAACCTAGTTTATCAAAGCGATTATGAGATAGGTGGCACATTCCAAGTGGTGAAGCAAATGAAGATCATGACATGATGATGGTGATGCCATGGTAATGATCAAGTGCTTGGACTTGGAAAAGAAGAAAGAGAAAAACAAAAAGCTCAAGACAAAGGTGAATTTTATAGGAGCTTTTTGGTTTAGTGATCGAGACACTTAGCGAGTGTGATCACATTTAGGATCGATAGCCATACTATTAAGAGGGGTGAAACTCGTATCGAAATGCGGTTATCAAAGTGCCACTAGATGCTCTAACTCATTGCATATGCATTTAGGATCTAGTGGAGTGCTAACACCCTTGAAAACATTTGTGAAAATATGCTAACACATGTGCACAAGGTGATACACTTGGTTGTTGGCACAATTGATCAAGGGTGGTGCAGTTCGGGGTCAAAAGGAGAAGTTTCGTATTGATCGGACTCTGATCTCGTGTCCGATCAGTGGCACGCAGTGAATGCCTCCCTCGGTCCCTTGACCAGACGCTAAAGAGAAAGAGAGACCAGACGTGCAGGGGGTGCATCCGGTCACCTAGTGACGTACGCTGATGCGAGCAACAAAGAGTGGCTGGGTTGACCAGACGTAGGCTTGGGTCCGGTCATGAGCCACCGGACGCGTCCGGTCATAAAAAACCATCACTAGAACCTTACTGAAAACGATCGGACTCTAGTGATGGAGCGTCCGATCACTTTGAGCAGCATGTCTGGCCGCAACTTAACACATGGTGTGAAGCAGACTAGCCATTGAGATCGCGTGAATGAGGTTAAACTGAAGGGCCATGTGGCGCACATCCTGTGACCAGACGCTGGGAGGCGTGCTTCCAGTCACCCCGACCTGTGTGTCTGGTCGGTGCGCAGTAGGGTGCTCTATGAGCCCAACGACTCTATTTCATTGGGGGCTCTATTTAAGCCCCATAGCCAACTCAAGCTCACTCTCTTGGCTATTTGCATTGACATAACAACCTTGTGAGCTTAGCCAAAGTCCTCCCACTCATCTCCATCATTGATTCATCATATTTGTGAGTTTGGGAGAGAATCCAAGTGCATTGCTTGAGTGATTGTATCTTGAGGCACTTGGTGTTTGTGTTTTGCTACGGGATTCACTTGTTACTTTTGGTGGTTGCCGCCACCTAGATGGCTTGGAGCAACGAGGATCGTCGAGCGAAGGTTGGTGATTGTCTCCGGCTCCGATCACAGTGATTGTGAGGGGTCTTGTGCCTTCCCTAGTAGAGCGCCAAAAGGTAACTCTAGTGGATTGCTCGTGTCATTGAGTTACCTCACTTGTGGGTAAATTCTTGCAGTGTCTAATTGTGTGGACGAGGTTCGTGTAACACCTCTTAACCGCTGAACCACCAAGTGTTGGTCGACACAACAGAGACTAGCATGCCGGCAAGCACGTGAACCTTGGGAGAAAAACATTGGTTGTCTCTTGCCCTTTGGTATTCTTCCAGTGATTGAATTAGTATTCATCTTATAATTGACTCACTCCTCTATGCGGCGGTATAAACACCTTACTTACTCATTTACATTCGCGCAAACTAGTTGTAGCAAGCTCTTTAGTGTAGCTAGAATTAAGAGCTTGCTTTGTAGCTTAAGTTCATCTAGTGGAACTCTTTAGTGTAGCAAGTGTGAGAGCTCTTAGTGAGTAGTGACTTAGTAAATTGTGTTTCTAGTGATCATAGTAATTAGAATTGTTGGATAGGTGGTTTACAACCCTTGTAGAGCTAGAGCAAGTTTGCTTTTCGCTATTTGTCATACTAATCAAATTGCTCTAGTTGGTTTGTAGATTTTTAAATAGGCTATTCACCCTCCTCTAGCCATATTAGTGAAAGCATCTAGGCCTCTAGTTGGATTTCGGTGATTAATGACAATACAAGATTACTATGACTAACGTGTGTTTTGCAGAGGCAATTAAGTTAGGTCATGGTAATGGAGATCGATTGGGCAATCGAGGTGGTCATGCCCCTATGATGGAAATCGTTTTAGTTTTCAAAGGATGGATGACAAGGTTAAGGATGACTAGTTCTAAGTGTTGATTGGAGTAGGAGAGACACTTAGAGTAGTTTAGGACTTTATTTTTCCTTTGGCCGTACTATTAAGGGGGGTATGGATGGGTAGCTTGACCTAGTGAGTCTAGTGAGTTAGGTGTGGTGCACACTTATTAAAACTAGCACTAGGTAGCTCCTCAATATGCCTAAGATCCTTTGGAGCAAACTTCATTCACATATGTTCGAGAGTTGGAAGTGAATGGAGGGTCAAATGCTGACCGGACGCTGGCTTCGGTGCGATCGAACGCTGGCCACAGGGTCCGGTCAGTTCATTTGATCAAGCAGATTGCGTTCGGTGTGACTAGATGATGGAGTGGTCAAGTGACCGGACACTGAGAGGTAGTGTCCGGTCGACTCCAGTAAGGTTCTAGTTTAGGGAATCTGCGACTGGACGCGTCCGGTCAGTGCTGACCGGACCCTAGGGGTTCAGCATCTGGTCGAGTACAGTAAGCATCCAGTGAGGGTTTAATGCGGCTGGATGCATCCGGCCAGTGGTGATCGAACCCTACCAGTAGCCGGTCAACACTTTATCACTGGTTTGTGGGTTGAACTGATTGGAGCGTCTAGTCATCATGACCGGAGCGTCCGGTCACCCCGCAGAAGCTCATAACGGTTCATTTTTTAGGCTGCCTTATAAATAGAAGCTCCACTCGTGGGTGGAGTTACTTTTGCTCATTCCAACAGCTGAGAAACACGTTTGTGAGTGCCAAGAAGAGCAAGGTCCTAGTGAGGTGATTGAGATTTGAGAATCCAAGAGAGTAGCCTCATTAGTGAATCAAGAGTAGCAAAGTGTACATCCATCTTCTCATTAGGCTTCGCGTGGTCAAGTGAGAGTTCATGCTTGTTACTCTTGGTGATCGCCATCACCTAGACGGCTTGGTGGTGATTGGGAGCTTGGTGATCACACGGTGGAGCTTGTGGGTGACCCAACTCAAGTTGTGAGCGACTTTGGGTGATTCACCGCGACGGAGTGTCGAAGAATCAACCCGTAGAGAGCACTTGATCCTTGTGCGGATCAAGGGGGAGCTACACCCTTGCGTGGGTGCTCCAACGAGGACTAGTGGGGAGTGGCGACTCTCTGATACCTCGGCAAAACATCGCTGCGTTCCTCTCTCTCTCTATTTACTTTGAGCATTTACTTTGAGCAATTCAATACTTGTTCTTACATTTATAGAATTGCCATGCTAGAGTAAGTTTGGAACATAGGTTGCAAGTTTGTTGTGCGTTAGATTAATAGAAAGACTTTTCTAGGCACAAAGGGTTAATTAGGCTAACCGTATGATTTGATTATTGCAAGAAAATTTAGAATTAGCCCAATTCACCCCCCCTCTTGAGCATCTTGATCCTTTCAATTGGTATCAGAGTCTCGTGCTCACGTTTTAAGCTTAATCGCTTTGAGCAAGATGTCTTACGGGGATGGACCTCCTCCTATCTTTGAGGGAGATGACTTTCCATATTAGAAAATCCGCATGGAGGCGTACTTAAAAGCTCTAGACATTGGTATTCTTAGAGCCGCCTCACAAGGCTTCCCAAAACCTCGGGATGCTACTAACTTACAAGGCGATGAGGTTAATTATGAAAAATAGAATGCAAAGGCTCGAAACACCATCTTTAGAGGCCTTTGCAAAGATGTGTTCAACCATATAAGGAACCACAAAGACACACATGCACTATGGTCGGACATTTGTGCGCTCTATGAGAGAACCAAGAGTGAGCATGAGGAACGCTATCATCTTGTAATTAAAAAGCTAAATTCATTTGAGATGCTTCCTAAAGTGCTAATGAGATGTATTCACATTTAAATGTTCTTGTAGAGGAAGTTAATGGGCTTGGACTTACTCAAATGTCACCATCCAACGTTGTGAGAAAGATCTTGAGTGTCCTCCCCATTGACAAATATGGGCATATTGTGACCGTGCTACATTAAGGTGATCTTTCTGCCGCTACATCGACACAAATCTTGGGAAAGATCAATGCTCATGAGATGTACATGCACATCACGCCACAAGATGGCTCATCCTCTACAAAGAAAAAAGAGAAGGACTTAGCATTCAAAGCTAGCCAAGATAAGGGCAAAGCAAGACTTGAGTATGAGAGCTCAAGTGATGAAGAAGATGATGATGAAAGTCTTGCTCTCATGGTGAAGAAGACCGCCAAGATGCTAAAGAAGCTCAATAAGAGTGGCATCAAGTTTGATGGCAAGAAGAAGAAGTTCTTCACAAGCTCAAGAAGAAAGCCGATCTCTAAGATGGATTGCTATAATTGTGGAGAACTTGGCCATCTAGCTCATCAATGCACAAAGCCCAAGAAAGACAAGTTCAAGAACAATAACAAGGGCAAGAAAGATGACTCAAGCAATGAAGATGAAGATAAGAAGAAAAAGAACAAGCCATACAAGAAGAGGGATGGCAAAAAGAGGGACTTCTACAAGAAGAAGAAGAGTGAAAAGGCCTACATCGTTGGTGATTGGCGCATGGACATTGATTCATCTAGTGGATCATCCAATGATGATAGTGACAATGAGAAGGTGGCCGCCATTGCTATTGATCTTCCATCTTCACCGCCACCATCGCCATCATCCTCTACACACCTATGCCTTATGGCCAAGGGTGAATGCAAGGTATCAAATGATGATGATAGTAGTGATGATGAACATGCTAGTGATGATGATAGTGATAGTGATAGCGATGATGATGATTCACCTTTATATGATGATCTTGTCAAAATACTAAGAAAATACACTAAGATCATTAGAAAGAGTAGAGCTAAAAATGAAAAGCTTGATGCTAAAAATGATTCACTCTTTGCTAAATGCGATCCATTGGAAAAGACTAATGATAAGCTTAGAGAAACAAATGATGTTATATCATCCAAACTCAAGGAGCTCAAATCTTCTAAGAAAGAGCTTAAAGATAAACATGATAAACTTGAGTGGGTGCACAATGAGCTCATCACTAGTCACAACAAGCTAAAAGATGAATATACAACTCTAAAGATCAATTATGATACTCTTGTTATTGCTCAAGAATTTTTACCAAATGAGCCACATGATGCTACTAACCATGTTGTTAAGATTGATATAGCTACTTCATGTGATGATTTAATTAATGAGAGCATTGAGCAAGGATCTAATAGCAAAGGCAAGCAAGTGGTTGAGTGCAATGACTATGATGAGTATGTCAAGCTCAAGAGTGATAATGAGAAGCTCATGAAAGATCTTGAAGAGATGAAAAGCCACAACACCATTGTGCTAGAAACTCTTGATCATGATAAAAAGTTGATCCTTGAGAATGAGAAGCTCAAAGAAGAAAACAAGAAGCTCAAGGAAGAGAAGAAAGATGATGCTCTAAAGGAAGAAAATAAGAAGCTCAAGTTGGAGAAAGAGCATCTCAAGATTGGGTTGAGCAAGTTTGCTAGAGGCAAGCACCTCCAAAGTGAGCTACTTATGAACACCATCATGAAGATGGATAGAAGTGGCATTGGATATGTGGCAAGTGTAGAGAAGAAGAAGGCTCAAGCTCAACAACAATAATCAAAGCCAAAGCCAAAGCCAAAGAGATGTTTTGAGTGTGGACAAGAAGGTCACTTTACTCATGAGTGTCAAACTCCACCGCCACAACCCTTGCCCAAGCATGCTAGACCCTTTGCCTTCAATGCTCATTACATGCTTAGAAAGGATTCTAGTGGAAAGATAAAAGTCATGTTCTTAGGACCCCCTAACAAGAATAGGCCTAAGAAGATTTGGGTGGCTAAGTCACTTGTTGAGAAGGTGAAGGGCCCTCAACAAGTTTGGATTCCTAAAGCTTGAATCTCTTGTGTGTAGGTGAACTACAAGACCGGTGGAAGTCATTGGGTTATTAATAGTGGTTGCACTCAACATATGACCGATGATCCTCGTATGTTCACCTCACTAGATGAAGAGGTAGATGGACAAGAGAAAATAACATTTGGAGATAATTCAAATGGCAAGGTTAAAGGATTGGGCAAAGTGGCAATATCAAATGATCATTCCATCTCTAATGTGCTATATATTGCTTCATTGAGCTTCATCTTGCTATCCGTTGGACAATTATGTGATCTTGGCTTCCAATGCTTGTTCACCGAGAAGGAGGTTGTTGTATCCAAGGTAGATGACAATCAAGTGATATTCAATGGATTTAGATACAACAACTTATATCTAGTGGACTTTACCTCTGAAGATGCAAATTTGAAGACTTACCTATTCACCAAAACAACACTTGGGTGGCTATGGCATAGAAGACTTGCTCATGTTGGGATGAGCTCACTTAAGAAGCTTATGAAGAATGATTTGGTGAGAGGGTTGAATGATATGAAGTTTGAGAAGGACAAGCTTTGTAGTGCATGTTAAGCCGACAAGCAAGTTGCAAATACTCATCCAACCAAAGCTTTCATGTCAACCACAAGAGTGCTAGAACTCCTATACATGGATCTATTTGGACCAACAACATATAAGAGTTTGGGAGGGAACCTTTATTGTCTTGTGATCGTTGATGACTATTCAAGGTATACATGGGTATTCTTTCTTCATGACAAATCCAAAGTTGCATCTTGCTTCAAGAAGTTTGCCAAGAGAGCTCAAAAAGATTAGAAGTGACAATGAGAAAGAATTTGACAACACGAACATTGAAGCCTATTGTGATGAAGTTGAAATCAAACATGAAGTCTCCACAACTTATACTCCTCAACAAAATGGTGTAGTTGAGAGAAAGAACTGGACTTTGATCACTCTTGCAAGGACAATGCTAGATGAGTACAACACCCCCAAAGCTCTATGGGTGGAAGCAATCAACACCGTATGTTATGTATCCAACCGTCTATTCCTTCAAAAGTTCCTTAGCAAGACACCTTATGAGTTGCTCAATGGGAAGAAGCCAGACATCTCCTTCTTTAGGATGTTTGGTTGCAAATGCTACATCTACAAGAAGCGGCAACACCTAGGGAAGTTCCAAAGACGTTGTGATATTGGTTTTCTTGTTGGTTACTCATCAAAGTCCAAAGCATATAGAGTATTTAATTATACCACCGGCTTGGTTGAAGAAATATATGGTGTGGAATTTGATGAATCTAACGGCTCCCAAGGAGCATATGAGAATCTTGATGATGTAGGTGATGAACCATTGAGGGAGGCTATGAAGAATATTCCGGTGGGAGACATCAAGCCAAAAGATGATGAAGATGATGTACAAGTCATTGATCAACCTTCTTCATCAAGTGTGCCACAAGATGGTGAAAAAGATGGGAGAGTAGAAAATGAAGATACTCATATCTCCCATGAGCAAATGGTGGTACAAGCACAAGATGTTAATGCTCCACAACCTCCTCCTTAAGTACTCAATAGAAGAAATACACCTCTCCTACAAGATCATCCACAAGATCTCATCATAGGAAGTCCATCAAAGGGTGTAATGACTCGATCTAAAAAACTTACTTTATTTATTGCTCATCACTCTTTTGTCTCTTGCTATGAGCCTACCAAGGTAGAAGAAGCTCTTAAAGATCCAGATTGGATCAATGCCATGCATAAAGAGTTGAACAACTTCACTCGCAATAAAGTTTGGACTCTTGAAGAGTGGCCAAAAGGTGCAAGAGTCATTAGAACAAAGTGGGTGTTCCACAACAAGCAAGATGATCAAGAAGTTATTGTGAGGAACAAGGCAAGACTAGTTGCAAAGGGGTTCTCTCAAGTTGAAGGTTTAGATTTTGGAGAGACCTTTGCACTGGTTGCAAGATTAGAAGCCATCCATATCCTTCTTGCATATGCATCACATCATGAAATGAAACTATATCAAATAGATGTGAAAAGTGCATTTTTAAATGGCTTTATTAATGAACTAGTCTATGTTGATCAACCTCCCAGGTTTGAAGACCCTAGATATCATAATCATGTTTATAGGTTGTCTAAGGCATTATATGGGCTTAAGCAAGCCCCAAGAGCTTGGTATGAGCGCCTTCAGGACTTCCTCATTGAGAAGGGCTTCACCATTGGGAAGGTCGACACCACACTATTTACTAAGAAGCTTGATGGGCATATCTTCATTTGTCAAGTATATGTTCATGATATCATCTTTGGATCATCAAATGAAGACTCATACAAAGAATTTGGTGAATTGATGTCGAAGGAGTTCGAGATGTCAATGATTGGTAAGCTTACATTCTTTATTGGTTTTCAAGTCAAGCAAATGAAAGAAGGCATCTTCATCTTTCAAGAGAAATACACAAAAGATCTTCTCAAGAGATTCAAGATGGATGAATATAAGCCAATCAAGATACCAATGCCTACCAATGGACATCTCGACCTAGATGAGGGAGGTAACTTGGTTGATCAAACTCTCTACCGTTCCATGATTGGTAGCTTGTTATATTTAACCACATCTAGGCCCGACATCATGTTTAGTGTGTATATGTGTGCTAGATTTCAAGCTAATCCTAAGGAAACACATTTAATTGCCGTAAAAAGAATCCTTAGGTATCTTAAGCACACACCAAGCATTGGTCTTTGGTATCCCAAATGAGCTATATTTGAATTAATTGGCTATTCCGATTCGGATTACGCCGGATGCAAAGTTGATAGAAAAAGCATATCCGGAGGGTGCCATTTGCTTGGTAGATCACTTGTGTCTTGGTCCTCCAAGAAACAAAATAGTGTGGCTTTGTCCACCGCCGAAGCGGAATACATTGCCGTGGGTGCTTGTTGTTCACAAATATTATATATGAAACAAACTTTGCTAGACTATGGTGTAGTTCTCGAAAAGGTACCTTTTTTGTGCGATAATGAAAGTGCGGTAAAACTTGCAAATAATCCGGTTCAACACTCTCGTACCAAGCACATAGATATCCGCCATCACTTTCTAAGAGATTATGTTGCTAAAAATGATATATCACTAGAAGGTGTAAGAACCGAAGATCAATTAGCGGATATCTTCACTAAACCGCTAGATGAGGCTACATTTTGTAGATTGCGGAATGAGCTCAATGTACTTGATTTTAGCAACTTCACTAAAAATTGAGCTTGTGTTGTCCCTTGCATTCATTGTAATATACAACATGTTTGATTTTTGGTAATGCATATAGGGCTTGTCTAACATGGTTAAGATAACCGCCGAAAACCATGTGAAAAAGCTTAACCTTGGATCAAACTTGACAAGCAACTAGATTTACTTACAAGTATTGCATATGCATGGATGTTGTTTTTGTCGTTTTGTTCCATTTGCCCTCTTATTGTCTATTTTCTTAAAAAGAATTATAGCCTAAGGCAAAATATTTTGAAAAATATGAGGGTTTGAGAGAGGTCACTCACATCAGTCCTAATTGGTGTTTATTTGGATCTTATTCAAGTTGAGACTTGATTGAGAACAGGCAGCGCGAAGGAACTTTGAAGATTTGCTGGAAAAGAGTGACCGGATGCTGCACCAGACTCTGTAGTCCAGTGTCCGGTCAGTTCACAGGAGGTGAACAGAAGCTGAAGGAGTGACCGGACACTGCGTTTGTGTGTCCGGTCAGGAAGGGATCCAGCGTTCGGTTGATCTACATGGAGTTCAAGGCAACTGACCAGACCTTGCCTGTGTCCGGTCATGGACCACCGGACGTGTCCGGTCGTGATTCTAGAGGATTTGGACCTCTCTGGAATCAACTGGACGCTGGGTGATAGCGTCTGGTCGCTACCACCGGAGCGTTCGGTCAGTAGAAAACGTGTGGAATCAGATCTCTTTCCCTGTTTCCTTCTCTATTACGCATGGGGTCCCCATTTAACTGCAGCCGTCACGAGCGTTCTTGACCTAACCCCATATGCTACCTTCACCGAGCCTCCCATACGCCGTGCCCTAGCCGCCGCAGCTCTCCTATGCCTGAGCACCGCACCACCACAGCCGTTGTCTCCACGCCGCCGCTGTTCCCATGCCTCCATCGTGTTGATCCACCGCACTAGCAGTGCTCAAGCCAGCCTCCAAGCGCCACCGCAGCCGTAGTTCCCATGCCCTAGCCCTGCCTCCTCGTTGGTAAGGCCAAACCCTTGCTCTCAATTTGATTTGCTTGTGACCTAGATCAAATTGCAAAGCACTGATTTCAAATCACATTAAGGGCTTTCGATCAACCCTAGCCGGTTCCGAGGTTTCCCCCACGTGACACGTCTCTTCTTCTCTCGGATCACCGGTTCGTCAGGTAGAAAGCCTATCGCCTCTATTTCGTACCTACATTGCTTGCTTCCTAGGGTTTTCGCATCTATTAGATATATTGTATTTATTTGTATATCCATCTACTCCATCATGCAGCGAGTTAGTGCCGTTGAGGTTCTTGTGGTAGTTATCAGTCAACTCGGAGCCAAGCTTGTGAGTACGGATCGAGGCCAAGCCTCGGGAGTGTCAGTTTGATAGTTGATCTTTGTCGGCGGTAGTTCATCTTCTTAACAGATCAGATGGCTCGCACGAAGAATGTTAGGGGTGGTCTAGGAGATGACGATCGGAGGCCCCCATCTCACCAGCCTGTAGGACCAAAAGGCAAGGCGACGAAGTAGATTACATCTAAGAAGCGCAAGTACCCCGACACAGAGATAGCGAGAGCAGCAGTAGTCGTTGAGGCCACAGAGCGTGCCAAGAGAGGCGACACTCGCAGTGGTGTTGTCATTGTAGATCCGCAGCTCACACCAGCACAGAGGGCAGTAGTTGAGGAGGCTGAGCGTCATCATGGTGGTCCACCTGGGACTATCATGATGGCAGGACGTCGACTAGCTATTGTGGAGCCTCGACCTTAGGGGGAGTCCCAGCAGGAGCCACAACAGCAGCCCCCACTAGCAGAGCCTCAGCCAGCTCAGGAGACTCAGGAGGGCCAGCAGGCCAAGGAGACTAAGCAGGCACCCTAGCTATGCCGCTCTGGTCGTACCAGTGCTACAGTTCCACCGAGGCCAGCTACATAGCACAGGGGTTCATGCCCACCGCCTAGACCATAGGGTCCACCTCTAGTGGTACACCTTGACTTGAGGGCCGCCACGGCCAGATAGGTTCGACAGCTGAGATTTGTAGAGTTTGAGGTGTGGTTTCCTTCGAGGAGGGATGAGAGAGTAGCAGAGGGTTTCTATACACCGCTCCAGGAGGATTTCTACAATGCTTATCTCAATAGTGGGGCAGTGTTCAAATCTCAGCGGGTATGCAGTATAGGGTCTATTGTGGCAGCAGCCGGAGAGCATATCCGCCCCTACTTGTCATATTTGTCGGGGCTAACAGATCTAATTGGCTGGACTGGACTGTATGTACCATCTTGGGTTCGACAGTTTTATGCTTCACTCTATGTTGACCCACAGCATAACTTCATACACTTTGCATTCAATGGCAGAGACTACAAGGTGATGAGTTTTAGGGCCAGGGAGATACTAAGGCTATAGGAGCAGCCTGTCAGATTACATGAGGTATGTTATAGACAGTAGGAGCCTCCCAGGCATCCTCATGGAGGTTTAGTGCCCCCTACTGATCTTGTGCGACATTGCTTCAAGGAGCCCTTTGGTGAGGGGTCGAGGAGGAACCCTAGTGACCTTACTCCTACAGCTCGAGTGCTAGAGGCTATCATCAGGAGGACACTACTTCCTAGGTTGGGATACAGAGAGGGTCTGACTCGCCTACAACTTTGGCTCCTTAATGCCCTGATGCAGCAGATCGTGTTCGACATTTGGGACCTCCTTTTATCAGAGATGGAGGATACTATAGCTGAGGGCTTCAAGGGTCGCAGACAGCTTCCATATGCACATTAGATCACATTCCTGATGCTCAAGTCTATGCAGGTTAGGACCCCAGAGATGGTTACCGAGTACAAAGGTGCCATCACAGAGTTTCTGGCTTATAACATGGCACAGAGGATCAGGCACAGCACACCACAGGCACCCACTCAGCCTAGCCGTTGTCCAGATGTTCTAGAGTCAGCAGCTCAGTAGGACAAGATTATCAGAGGCATAGCCGCTACTGAGGAGGAGCAGCTTGAGGCATGGCTGGAGGTGACAGAGTCTAGCGACAGCTCGGATGATGACTATCTACCGATTCCTCATATGCCTCCATGCAGACATGATGCAGAGGCTGGCAGTTCTAGCTCAGCTCCACCTACACCACAAACGGACCCTACTTTGGTTGCTATTCTTGAACGAATGCAGCAGGATCAGGCATGATAGGCTCAAGAGACCGCTGCCAACTTTGCACAGTTTTAGGCTCATCAGGATGAGTTCTAGCAGCAGTAGCAGCTCCTTCAGCAGCAGCAGCAGCAGATGCATCAGCAACAATTACTCATGCAGCAGTAGTTTATGGGATTTATGCAGCATGTAGTCACAGCACTTGGGGCCCCACAGCCATAGCTTTTGTTGTAGCTTGCTCAGCCTACCACCACTATGATGACTCTAGCAGTACAACCTAGTGGGCTTTAGAGTTAGGGATAGCCTCCAGCTCCATTTGCTTCTCCCACAGTTCAGGTGTCCTAGTGGTTATCCTCGCCAATGTTAGCCCCGCGTTTCACACCACTTTAGACGGGCTTCACACCGGAGCAGTCGTCCTCGCTTTTTGTGCCTGATATGTCAGTCTCCAGGAGTTTTGGAGTATCTTTTAGCGAGTTGATAGGCATGCCTACACCGCCACATATGCATGCCGCCGGTCCTTCTACAGCAGCTCCAGTTGTCATGACTACTCAAAGGCTCTCTTCTTCTGTCATATCTTTAGATCCTACGATAGATATCCTAGCAGCATCACAGGCAGCACCTGCCCCAGCTCAGACCTAGACCACTTCAGAGACGCTTCTAGCCATAGAGGGCCAGTCAGTATAGAGCTCAGGGTCAGATGATGATGGCGCCTAGTTTTAGCTTGCCCCTCGTACCTCAACGCCTGGCTCGTCCGCTGTAGCCCCGCCGACTAACCCTTAGGTTTTGGTGTTTGATGCCAAAGGGTGAGAGGGTTCGAGTATGTAGACTCAGGGGGAGCAACATTTAGGGGAAGCTAGTTATCTATTATTAGTCTATCATATATATTTGGAGTCTTATTTGTGTGATACACTATTACGTTTATGCATTCATGTGTTTACCTTCATGCATACTATTATATCTATGTGATAGTGCTATCTACGTGATTGTGATATATGACATGTGTGATCTCTACCTTGAATTCCTTTATGTCATATCACTTGTGTTATGCTCATTTGCCTTTGCTTCCACATTTATACTCTAATGCAAATGAGCTTTGTTACTTGTACTCATGCTTAATTCATATTCTTTGAGTACATCATGTTGGCTTGGGTCATATAAGCTTGCCTAACTCTTTTGTTCTTATTGACAAAAGCTTATATGAACCAAGCTCGTCAAAAACCTCACTCTTTCACATACTCGAGGTGGTATTGTCATCAATCACTAAAAAGGAGGAGATTGAAAGCATCTAGACCCCTAGTTGGATTTTGGTGATTAATGACAATACAAGATTACTATGACTAACATGTGTTTTGTAGAGGCAATTAAGTTAGGTCATGGTAATGGAGATCGATTGGGCAATCGAGGTGGTCATGCCCCTACGATGGAAATTGTTTCGGTTTTCAAAGGATGGACGACAAGGTTAAGGATGACTAGTTCTAAGTGTCGATTGGAGTAGGAGAGACACTTAGAGTAGTTTAGGACTTTGTTTTTCCTTTGGCGTACTATTAAGGGGGGTATGAACGGGTAGCTTGACCTAGTGAGTCTAGCGAGTTAGGTGTGGTGCACACTTGTTAAAACTAGCACTAGGTAGCTCCTCAATATGCCTAAGATCCTTTGGAGCAAACTTCATTCACATATGTTCGAGAGTTGGAAGTGAATGGAGGGTCAAATGCTGACCGGACGCTGGCTCCGGTGCGACCGAACGCTGGCCACAGGGTTCGGTCAGTTCATTTGATCAAGCAGATTACGTTCGGTGCGACCGGACGCTGGAGTGATCAAGTGACCGGACGTTGAGAGGCAGCGTCCGATCGACTCCAGTAAGGTTCCAGTGAAGGAAATCTATGACCGGACGCGTCCGGTCAATGCTGACCGGACCCTAGGGGTTTAGCATCCGGTCGAGTATAGTAAGCATCCAGTGAGGGTTTAATGCGACCGAACATGTCCGGTCAGTGGTGATCGGACCCTGCCAGCGTCTGGTCAACACTTTATCACTGGTTCGTGGGTTGAACTGACCAGAGCGTCCGGTCATCATGACTGGAGCGTCCGGTCACCCCACAGAAGCTCATAACGGTTCGTTTTTCAGGCTGCCTTATAAATAGAAGCTCCACTCGTGTGTGGAGTTACTTTTGCTCATTCCAACAGCTGAGAAACACGTTTGTGAGTGCCAAGAAGAGCAAGGTCCTAGTGAGGTGATTGAGATTTAAGAATCCAAGAGAGTAGCCTCATTAGTGAATCAAGAGTAGCAAAGTGTGCATCCATCTTCTCATTAGTCTTCGCATAGTCAAGTGAGAGTTTGTGCTTGTTACTCTTGGTGATCGCCATCACCTAGATGGCTTTGTGGTGATTAGGAGCTTGGTGATCACCCAGCGGAGCTTGTGGGTGACCCAACTCAAGTTGTGAGCGGCTTTAGGTGATTCGCCGCGATAGAGTGTCGAAGAATCAACCCGTAGAGAGCACTTGATCCTTGCGCGGATCAAGGGGGAGCTACACCCTTGCGCAGGTGCTCCAACGAGGACTAGTGGGGAGTGGCGACTCTCCGATACCTCGGCAAAACATCGTCGCGTTCCTCTCTCTCTATTTACTTTGAGCATTTACTTTGAGCAATTCAATACTTGTTCTTACATTCATAGAATTGCCATGCTAGAGTAAGTTTGGAACATAGGTTGCAAGTCCATTGTGCGTTAGATTAATAGAAATACTTTTCTAGGCACAAGGGGTTAATTGGGCTAACTGTAGGATTTGATTATTGCAAGAAAATTTAGAATTAGCCTAATTCACCCCCCCTCTTGGGCATCTTGATCCTTTCAATTAGGATCTTTCAGCATCCAACTGTCTGGACGTCGCGCTTCCTGAGTGTGTGCACTACCAGTCCAATAGACTTGTTTCCCTTTACCTTTATTCTTTCACCATTCCTCAAAATGAAAAAAGACGATGGCATTCCCAACTAGCACGGTCATCACGACGTTTCCTACCACTCGCCCGCCTCTCGTCTTCTCCTGCGGCGACCACCTTTGCTTCCTCTATCCTAGGGCCCTCGCTCGCCTCTACGACACCAAGATGCACCGCTGGAGGGGCACCTACCGCTCGCCCCTGTCCTCATCGCTGGAGCCGGCGCTAGCGTCCTTCTCGTCAACTCCTCCTATGGTTGGAGACCGCAAGGGCATCGCGGCCATGCCGTACTTCACGCTTGCATCGAGGCTTCGCACGCCTAGAACTGGGACTTGGGCCATGCCATTTGAGGGCGGGTCATGGCACGGTCTTTTGACATGACCCGAAGCACGGTACGACATGAAATGTTTTAGGCCATGTCATGCCTAGGATGTCGGCACGGCGGGCTACATGGCCCGACCCACATTTTGGGTCGTGCTTGGGCCAACACGGCGCAAAAATGGTACGTAGACACTTCTACAATTATACAATCCAATTTTCTAGCATTTACTATACTATCTCTCATCTAATTCTTGAATAGATTATGAAAATGACTAAAACTTTCATTAAAATAGTACACACAATATATATATATTTCATATCACAAGCGGGAAAAAGAAAACTAGCAAATACATTTTGAGGGCCGTGCTTGGGCCGGCACGACCCGAAGGCGTGCCGGCGTGCCATGACCCAATGTGCTTTCCGTGTCTAGAGGGCACGACCTGAAGCGGCACGAAGCACGAGAGGGCCATGCCGTGTCAGACGGCCTGGCCCAAGTTTCACCTCTACGCATGCCCCGACGCCTCTAGCGGAAGAAGCTCGCGACAACCAAGCCCATGGTGCTCTTCGCTCCGCCACCTCCTAGCCCCGATCTACCCATAGAGGTGGTTATCGAGTTCATCAACGCACGTGACATGGTGGTCGCCTTGCACTAGAGTGTCGCGCCTGACATGTTGCAAGCCTATATTTCAATTCCAGATGTTCTAGAGGTATTTTGCAAGTGTTTTATATGGACATTACAAAAATAGATCAGGATGTTACATATGTTGCAAAGTGTTTTAGAGGCATGTTGCAAGTGTTTGTTCAAATTGTTTCATCTATTTCGGACGTATATTGCAAGCGTTTGATCAAAATATTTTATCTGCTTCATATATACGTTGCAAGCATTTTTATCCGGATGTTGTATATATTTCACACATATGTTGCTAGAGTATGATCGAAATATGTCAGCTCTTTCAGTCTTACGTTACAATAAGTGTTTTCATGTTGTAAGTTGCAAGTGTTTTATCTGGATGTTGCATATGTTTCACACACATGTAAGTGTATGTTACAAATGTTTCATCTGCTTCAGACGTATGTTGCGTTCAAGTGTTTCATGTTTCAGTGGTATGTTTAGAGAGTCATTGGGGCACGCCCCGAGCACCGTGGGAAGGGACGCGACAAGCCGGGGGTCGACAGGTGGGGGGCGCGACGCATCTGGGGTCCTACAGACGGGGCGTACTCGTCCTCGTCTCGGCTCCCGGGTCCTGCCCCACGCGGAAAGAGAGATGAGGGGATCAGGGGAAGGAGCAACGGGCGCGGGGCACTGCGAATCGAACAAGGGCGGGGTACGCCTGTGGGGCGGGACTGATGGGCCGTTCTGCTAGCTGTTCGATAATCCTATCCCATCGAACGTCAGGCCGCCGACAATTCCCTAAGATAATAGGGCTGGGCTTCTTTGCTGAGTCTACTTTTGTGGTGCTGTCCAGGCCCATAAGTCGGTGTGATGTTATAGGCCCACTAGACTTATTTTTTATATTATATCGGGGCCGGTAGCGCCGTAACGGTATATACCACGGAAACGTAGAGCGCACCAGGCGCCAAAAGGCAGGCATCCTCCGCCACCACATCCTCCTCACCCCAGTCTCGTCTCGTCGTGCGCTTGACCCTTTCCATCGCCCCAACCAAATGCGGAGGTCGCCTCTCTCCCCCCCTTATCATCGCCCACTTACACACCCAGTTCCTCGCAACTGGGCTCCCCCGCCTCCACGACACTGCCCCCGCCTCGCCAAGTCCGCCGCCTGCCCGCCTGCCCGCCTCCCATTCCTCCTCTCCAGTTCGCCCGCGGCCGATCTCCTCCATCCGCTCGCCGCGCCACAACCCGGAGAGGAGACTGCGCTCGGTCGAGCACCACCTGGGGCCCAGCGTCCTCGCGACCAGCTCCGGCGCGGCGTCCGCCCTCTGCAGCCTCGGTGTCCCCGCGACCGTCGCTGCTGTCCTACTTCGCCACTCGCCACTCCCCACCTTGGCCGGCGACGAGCACCACCAGGACACCTTGGTATTATGCCTACTAACTTCAATTGCTTTGCAAAAATTATTGGGTGTACATGTGTACGCCCATGTCCTTTACTGGGTCCGCCCCTGGAGTGTAGAACCTAGAGGGGCGATGCTGCTTGTTTAATCTGAGGTGGTGGTGTTACAAAGTTATCTAGAACTTGGTCCGGATCATGCTATTTTTTTTTGTCTCGTTAATTAATCCATCAATTGTTCTCAGCATAGAGTGACTTCATTAGTATTTAGCAACCTGGATCAGTTTACTCACGATACTCTGAAGGACTTCATGAACTGTGGGTCTAATGGCTCCTCTTGAATTTGCAGTAGTCTGCCTGTGCCTATTGGTTGAAGCGGAGCTGACCACACTTCATCAAGAGTTGTTTCAACATGGACACTGTCTGCCTGTCATCTATGAACATCACTGGAGCTAACCAAGCAAGACCTTTTGCGGGACAACTTCCTCAGAGATGTTTTGCGAGTACTCACCATTCGAGCTTTGCCGTGAAAAATCTTGTCTTAAGGAATAAAGGAAGGAGATCACACCGTAGACATGCTGCCTTGCAGGTTCATCTTTTTGTTTTTCTCCTTTTCCATGCTTTCACTGTGTTTCTTGTGAAATCATAATTGATTGCCTTTTCTGCAGGTTGTCTGCAAGGATTTTCCAAGACCTCCACTAGAAAGCACAATAAACTATTTGGAAGCTGGGCAGCTCTCTTCGTTTTTTAGAAACAGCGAACGCCCCAGTAAACCGTTGCAGGTCGTGATTGCTGGTGCAGGTCTGACGGAATTCATGATTAATGTTTTCACAGATGTTATTTTCCTTTGTAAGTTGGGGAATTTCGAGGGAAACTCTAATTGGCTGTTAGCTTTATTAATTTGTTATGTTACTTTTGCAGGATTGGCTGGTCTATCAACGGCGAAGTATCTGGCAGATGCTGGCCATAAACCCATATTGCTTGAGGCAAGAGATGTTTTGGGAGGAAAGGTCTGATAGATACTTGCATGACTGTTTGCCACTCTCTGATTTTTTTTTTTGAGGTCAACTACGGGAGGGATCAAACCGATCCCCACCTGATTTCATTTCCACAGATCCCGGCAAGCCGGTGGGTGGAAGGGTGCAAAGCACCTAATACTGCCGCTCTCTGAATTGCTCTCATTCACTGTTTTCATCATTTGTTCCTTTATGATTCTTTTTGTATGCATTGATAGGTAGCTGCTTGGAAGGATGAAGATGGGGATTGGTACGAGACTGGGCTTCATATCTTTTGTAAGTTACAGTTGTGGTCCTCAAGGTTCTCTTCATCATATTTGATGTTCTTGATTATTTCTATTAGAAAAGTACAGTTAGTATGATGGTTTCTACACATTATTAACAAACTGTTACTTGTTAAAAAAATATATTAACAAACTGTTGAGGCACACCATCGCACAAACCTCTAAAGCACTCTTTTCTTGTATCATGCATTCATGCTTTTTAGTTTTCCTAATGTCGCAGGAGTTTCTTTCAAGGACAATTTATAAATATCTGTGCAAAATCATTATTGAGAAAGGGACTTTGTTAAGTTACTAGTAGTGACAAAATAGCCTGAAAAGTTTGCAGACTACTAAAACATACAGCAGCACATGTTTCAACGTCACATAAACCATGTTGACCCATGGGCCATCTTATCCATAATGCCATAGTCGAATATATGTTCTTCTGTCCACATGAGCAGTTGAGCACTGGATTGCTACTATTCCCTTCCTAGCATATATGACACTTATTGTGTACGTGTATGTAACCATGTATTTTGGATTTTTGGTTTAAGTTGGAGCTTATCCCAACATACAGAATCTGTTTGGTGAGCTTGGAATTGAGGATCGTTTGCAGTGGAAAGAACACTCCATGATATTTGCCATGCCAAACAAGCCAGGAGAATTCAGCCGGTTTGATTTCCCAGAAACTTTACCAGCACCTGTAAACGGTAAGATTATAAACAATTTGGAGTTAGCGCAACAGGTTCTCTCATTTTGCTAATATATGGACATTATTAGGGGTTTATTAGTGGCAATAGTAACACTACATCATTACTGTTGAGCTTAACTCCGCTAATTGATGCCATACTATGATTCACTATTGTGCTTTTAACAGGGATATGGGCCATACTGAGAAACAATGAAATGCTTACCTGGCCAGAGAAGGTGAAGTTTGCAATTGGACTTCTGCCAGCAATGGTGGGTGGTCAACCTTATGTTGAAGCTCAAGATGGCTTAACCGTTTCAAAATGGATGAAAAAGCAGGTACGAGTTAAATGTGTTGATTAGACTAGTCTCTGTGTAGAAAACATTTTGCCATCTCATCAATATTAGAGAGCTTGTAGTTTGCGAGTAATTTTCCTTTCTTGTCATATCTTCTGGAAGGAGCATAGTTAGGTCCATAAACGGAAATGCTTCATATGCTCAAGTAATCTTATATTTTGTTGTAAACCCCTTTCTGTGCAAAGTTAGGCTGAGCAATGCAATGCTTATGGTTGCATTAACTGTTCCAGTAAAGTCCAGCGATTTTCTTCCCGTTAGATCCAGCATTGTAGCCGAAATGACAAAAATGCAAAGATTTTTTTTGGGTGCTAACTGATATACACATACAGTGTTCTTCAGATTTGGTTTTACTTTTGCCATTTGGAATACAGATGGTAATACATCCTTCATTGTTTATGGTCTCATGTGGTGCCTGATACAATTATTTGATCAGCACAGGGTGTTCCTGATCGGGTGAACGATGAGGTTTTTATTGCAATGTCCAAGGCACTCAATTTCATAAATCCTGATGAGTTATCCATGCAGTGCATTTTGATTGCTTTGAACAGATTTCTTCAGGTATAGCTGCTGTTGCTTTTTTTAATTGTGTAATATATTACTTGCCTGTTCTGTTTGGAGAAATAGCCTACATATGTCGATTCTTATTTTCTTGTCTATATTCTTGTTTTTACTTGAGAAAATGTTAATATGTACTTACAACGTTAAGATACCTTGTGAGTCTTTCAAAAGATTACTTTGTGTAAATGCGCAGGAGAAGCATGGTTCCAAAATGGCATTCTTGGATGGTAGTCCACCTGAAAGGCTATGCATGCCTATTGTTGATCACATTCGGTCTAGGGGTGGAGAGGTCCGCTTGAATTCTCGTATTAAGAAGATAGAGCTGAATCCTGATGGAACTGTAAAACACTTTGCACTTAGCGATGGAACTCTAATAACTGGAGATGCTTATGTTTGTGCAACACCAGGTGTGATTTGTTTCCAATAAAGAATAAACCTTGTTTCCTGTGCAGCTATTCAATTTAACTGACTAGTCTTTGTATTTAGTTGATATCTTCAAGCTTCTTGTACCTCAAGAGTGGAGTGAAATTACTTACTTCAAGAAGCTGGAGAAGTTGGTGGGAGTTCCTGTTATCAATGTTCATATATGGTTAGTTGATTGAAATATTTGGTTCTGAATTGTAAATGAATTGATTCCCTTGTCTGGTTATGCTTGTTCCTCAAGACATTCCTGAAGCTTTGCTGAGAATTTCTGTTGTTTTGAATACCTCAGGTTTGACAGAAAACTGAAAAACACATATGACCATCTTCTTTTCAGCAGGTATCTCTCCTAGCTGTAGTTCATGCATTTTTTTGTGCAGTAAATCTTGATTATGATTATTTATCATGATATTTTATGTGCTATTCTGGTTGCGCTGTCATTCATGTTTGAATGTCTATGTTCGGTATTAAATACTGTATGCCTTTTTTGTTTTCTTTTCAGGAGTTCACTTTTAAGTGTCTATGCAGACATGTCAGTAACCTGCAAGGTACTAACTTGAGGAGCTTGTCATCATTCCATAATCACTAGCATACTAAATATTCGTTGTTTCTAGGGCCTCAGGGACCTTCACATGTGTCATACAATATCCACCTGAATTTTACTTTATTGACTACAATGAAAGGTCCTATGGCTTATGTGATTTAGAAGGAATTCATTATTAAGTGGAAATATAAATATCTTGCGCGTTATGAATTTTAGTCATGTGCGCACATAGATGTATTAAAGTGTAGGACTTTAATCATTGGTGAACATGTCTGTATGAATCACGGTATGTTTGGTAGCAAATGACATGGATGCACACTCACCTGTTTCTTTCCTTCTGTTTTTCTAATTCTTTACAGGAATACTATGATCCAAACCGTTCAATGCTGGAGTTGGTCTTTGCTCCTGCAGACGAATGGATTGGTCGAAGTGACAGTGAAATCATCGAGGCAACTATGGAAGAGCTAACCAAGTTATTTCCTGATGAAATTGCTGCCGATCAGAGTAAAGCAAAGATTCTTAAGTATCATGTTGTGAAGACACCGAGGTGAGGATATTTGCCAGAGACCCTTCCTGATAGAGGCTCAAGCTCTGATAGTTTTATGTGTTGTTTCCTTATGTTCGTATTCTGGCTTGCTTTGACAGATCGGTTTACAAAACTGTCCCAAACTGTGAACCTTGCCGACCTCTCCAAAGGTCACCGATAGAAGGCTTCTATCTGGCCGGTGATTACACAAAGCAGAAATACTTGGCTTCCATGGAAGGTGCAGTTTTATCTGGGAAGCTTTGCGCCCAGTCTATAGTGCAGGTAAATACTCACCTTGGTCCTTGTTGTACATAAAAGCATCAGATTGCTGTGTTGTTGAATTCATTTCAGTATGATACATGTTTTGCGTCTAATGAATTAACATTTACTGCTTTCAGGATTATAGCAGGCTCGCTCTCAGGAGCCAGAAAAGCCTACAATCCGAAGAAGTTCCTGTCCCATCTTAGCTGTAGTTAGTTTAGCTATCGCCTTCCCCACTGGGTGCCATCTTATCACCTATTTCATTTTCATGGGAACCCACCAAATGGTCATGTTGGAGACACCTGTTATGGTCCTTCGACAATTCTTTAGAGTTGAATTGTGACTGTAGTTGATATCATATTCGGAAAAAGCGATATATATGTAAAAGGACCTGCATAGCAATTGTTATACCTTTGGGAAAGCAAAAGCGATAAAGAGATCTCAGAGAGAGATTGTTTTGTAGCACTTTCAGATGGTGGTTCCTATCAATCGGTTAAATTCATCCCACATGGGAAGATTTGCATTGTGCTTGAGGTAAGGCGGTAAGCTTGGGTGCGTTTGGTTCGAGGACGAAGTTGGATGGGATATGGCGATCTATGGATATTGGGATAAGGATATCCATGATGCATGTTTGGTTGGATGGATGTAATGAGTTATTTTTCTGTTTGGTTGGATGGACGAAAGTGGATGGGATAAGAATAATTCACTAATTATATCTATTATTTTAAAATAATAACAACTAATTAGACACTAATAAATATGCACTAATACTAATTTTGTCATGATAATCACTAATTTAAAATAAAATATGTTAATTAGAACCACTGATATCCTAATTAGCACACGAAACATGTACTAATCAATGTATTAGCACTTATCAAAACTAATCCTATCATCATAATAACTATGTAATAATATAACATACTAATAATCCTTAATTTATTTACTAATAACAGATATTAGAAGACTTGGATAAGCTGATCTGTGAGATTTTTACGAATAAGGAAATCTAGCATCTATCTAGGGATTTTCTCATCCCAGTGATCCAGTAAACCAAACACTACCAATTCATAGATGGTCCTATCCCATCCATGTAAATCCAACCAACCAAACACATCCGTCAGCAAACCTTTGGTGTTCCCTGCTCCCTGAACTTCGTAAGAAGAGCTGCTGTAGCAGTCACTGAACATAGACAATCCCGAAGCTGTGTGCCAAGTTTGTTGCAGTTATTAAGCACAGGAGGTGCGGAACGGACTTTGGCCGTCAAGATATTTTTCCTCAGATTCCTAGCGTCTCAATAATTGTCCTTTTGAACCCAGATATTATTATCACTGGTCACATTTCTCTTATATGTTTGTACTGGACTATATAGGAGTGTTTATTATCTGGCTTAACTGAAGACATGTCATTTGTAATCCAGTTCACATGCAAATATATCTCACACAAAGTTGACATGCAAACATACTCACATATTTTCATACACAAAGTTGTCATCCAGTTCACATCCAAAGATACTGAAACACATTCAGACATACTGCAATCATATTGGTGCTTAACCCAAAGTAGCTGAAACTGCAATTCAGACACAAGCAGCCATACAGTTTTTGGGCTGTACATATCTTACATCATATAGTTGAGGTGCTGAGTTGATTCCTAGTTGTCCCTACAGCTCAAAGCACTATGTAAATACTATGTAAAATGATGTATGCATCCATATTGTTTTTGGTGCAAATTACATCACAAAAGTTGCATTTCTATCATTCACAAAAGTGGTCAGGCATATGTACATCCAAAAGTTTCCTTCTATCATTCAGAAAAGAGGTCACTCAGCAGGTTTCTGAGACTCTGCTGCCTTGGTGGTCATCCCAGATGCTTTGTCTTCTTCACTGCTGGTTCCCTGGTGTTTTTTCCTGCTCGTTTAAGCTTGGCAATGTCCTTGCCCCTTTTAGTTGCAGTTGTCAGAGGAGCAGGCCTTGGAAGAGGTTGGTTAGTTGCAATGAAGGAGCAGTCAGTTAAGGGTCCTTGGTTACTGTCACCAGCAGTAGCAGCAATTGATGTCTACATGTAGGTGTTATCATGATTAATACTTAAACACATATAAATGAATATTTTGCTGGTATTTAATAGAGGTGAGTAGGAGTCACCTCATCAAGCATTTGTGACCACATTGGGTCCCCAAAATCTTTATCCTGCAATCCTTGTGGCGCACCATGTTCCTGCATTGGAAGAGAGGATTGCTTGTAGCACTCAAGAGAGGTTTGTACATGGGTAATCACAGGTTCCTGCACTAGACTATCATCAACAATGACTTCAACTGGTGTAGCTAGAATAGTCCTTACACCTGGCCTCAAACCGAACTTCCTAAATGGACAACCTGCCCTATTGTGATTCTCACCCTTGCTCCAACTGCAGGTGATTATGGTGCCATGTCTGCTCAGTTGGGGCCCATATTTGCCTCGATCTTCCTAAGGTTGCTTCCTCCTAGACTTGGGTGGCCTGCCAACTTTCTTTTCATAAATAGGTGGCTGAACCTGAGGACCATTGGTCTTCTCCCATAGTGACTGGTCTTTGCAAGGCATAATATTGAAGCCATACACTTTGCCATATGTCTCAATTGAATAGCATGATGGCATCATTTCTTCAGTAGGAAATCTTTCATGCCTAAGACAGGCAACAACATGGTTGCAAGGGATTCCAGTCAAGACTCATTTCCTGCAGTCATAGGACTTAGTCAATATGCTGACTATGTAATCATTCCCACCAGATTGGACTTGGAAAATCCCCTTGCGAGCTAGAAGAACAAAGCACATATTGGAGAACTCTGAATTCTTCAATAGCTTATTCCTGATTTTGGAGCACATAGGACCTATCCATTTCTCACTCAACTCCTTCTGCTTGTTGTAAAACCTTGTCATTAGCTATGCCTTGATTTTCTAAATCATGCTCAATATAGGTAGTTCTCTTGCTTCAAGAATGTACTTGTTGAATACTTCACAACTATTATTCAGTAGGATGTTATATTTTGGGAAACAACTGAAGTATACTCTTAACCCAAGTATTGGGTGCCATTTGCTCTAGCCATGCATGAGCTTTGGAGTCAAGGGTCTTCATCTTCTCCATGTTGTGTTAAACTTAGTCACAGTTGTAGACCTAGCACAAGCCCATAGTTGGTTCTTTAAATTTTCACCCTTGAAACTGCCACTAAAGTTCTGGTACAAGTGCCTAACATAAAATCTGTGTTCTGAGTCAGGGAACACTTCTTGTACAACAGGTATCAAGCCCTTTTGCTTGTCAGTCATTACAGTCCAAGGAAATGTGTTCTGGATGTTAAGGTCTTCTTTCAGAGTTTGTAAAAACCATTTCCAAGTTAACTTGGACTCCACTTCCACAACTGCAAAAGCTATTGGAAATATACAGTCATTTGGGTCAACACCTATAGCAGTTAGTAACTGTCCACCATACTTGGTTTTTATGTGGCATCCATCCAAGCATATCACAGGTCTACACCCACTTAGGAACCCTCTCTTGCAAGCATCTAGACAAACATAGAGATGACTGAAATGTCCATCAGCTAAACCAAGGTAAAAGGTGCTTCCTGGATTTGATCTCCTTATCTCCTGTCCATAGTCCCAGAGATGATTGTACTGCTCTACTTCATCACCATATATTTGTTGCAGTGCCAGGCTTCTTGCTCTGCAAAGCTTGCTCCTGGAGGGTGTTAGGTTCCAATCCTTCTAAACAACTCTACCAAAATTCGCTAGTCATCTTTGGGCCAGCTCTGAAACTGTCAAGTACTTCTGAGCAAGTATAGGATCTCTGGTTGGTCTAGAGGGGGGGTGAATAGGCCTATCAAAACAAACACTCAAACTTTTATCAAATTCACCATGCGGCATTGCCGCTCTAGAGGGCGACACTGTCGGACTTCGACACTGCCGGACCAGAACAGCGGCACTATCGCACCTACAGACAACTTTGAGTCACAGTTCAAAATCAGTGAACGGAAACTTAGATCGGAGAAATTTCTTAGCTTACTGCACGTATGATAGTCACAGATCAAGAGCTAGAAGTTGTAGAAACACCACACACAAGTAGATCGACTAGAAACCCTAGACATCGCCTCAACCAACAATATGAAATGCAAGTAATGTAAATCAAGCACAAATGACACAATGATTTATCCCGTAGTTTGGCTCACCACCAAGGCTTGCCTACCTCCACGTTGTTGAGGTTAGCCACTAAGGCTTAGGGCTTTCCAACCCTTTTTCGTTCTCAAGTCAAGAGACTTAACTCTTGAGATGATGGGTGATTATACTAGCTTCAAGAGATGGTTACAAACCTGCCGGGGCTGCCATACAAGTTGGCAAGCTCCACGGGCGACGCTCTAGCCAGCTAGGAGCAAAGCTCCAAGAGTAATAAACACAATCGTCGGCCAAAACGTGAACCAAGTGCTCTTTTGAGTTGAAAATCAATAGAGCTGCTCTCTAATCGAGTTTTGGACCCTTTTCTCTCAAAGATTGATGGGAAAATCAATGGATTTGGTTGAGGGCTCAAGGTCACTAATGAAGAGAGAGAGAGAGAGAGCTCTTATTCTGTTTTGACGAGCTGGAATGAGCATAAGGAAAAAGATAGCCGTTGGGGAGGAAGAAGATGGGTATAAACACCCTCTCAGCCCCAACGGTCACTTAAGTCACGGCAGTGCCTCTCTTCAAGTGCGGCAGTGCCGCACCAGTCAAGACAGCAAGGGTAAGAGTGAAGTTTAGACTGCCTTGACTATGAGTCTGAGGATGCATGTGTATGTTTGAGCACTTGGTAGTACATGTTAGCTTAAGCATTGTGTCCTCCTTTATAGTATGGCTTTTCCTATACTCAAATTCAAAATATAAAAGAATTTAAACCTCCTTTGAGTTTGAAGCCATCAACGTTTGTAATTGGGGGCTCCTCCATTTCGTGTAGCATCCCCAAATATAAATTCCCTGCTTGTCATCTCGATAAATCTCATTAGTTCTCTAATTGTGTGGTCATTATCACCAAAACCCATAATTAGAGCTTGATTGAACTTTTAATCTCTCCCTTTTTGGTGATTGATGACAACCCAATTAGAGCTTACAAAAGATATGAAATAAATACTAAGATTTTTTAAGCCATGGGTGTAGAGACTCCACCTAAATATGTGAATAGAGAATTAAATTCTCAAATTGACATAAGAAGTCAAGATTCATATTTTAGTGAAAGTGATGGGGCTCCCCCTACATCCATGCTCCTGTGGGGTGATGCATACTGTGTCAGGTATGTAAAACGTGATGCGAATGACAGTTTATACACAACATGTTTTGCTGTTACAGCTGGGTGCGGCACTGCCACACTTGCTGTAACAGCACAAATCAGAACACACAACACACAGCATGTGATACATATAAAGATATATATATTCTAGCACAATTATATCACAAGCGACAACATAGATTAATATATGTCCATATCCTACACATATATAAAGTACTTAAGTAGCATTATTACATAAATAGAGTTTCTAATGGACTCTCAACCTCTCACCTAACAAAGACTACTCTAAACGGATACGAACATGACTCTAGCTGCAGCAACCTCCTCTCCATGACGTCGAAAAAGTTGTTGGCCCCTCTAATTTTCTCTCCCTTTAGCATAAAGCACCAAAAAGAGAAGAAAAGAAGAAAGACCAACACTCACTCCTCATCCTCTTAGATGGTGTCCCAATCGACATCATCCCCACCAGCAGCTCCACTAGCGCTTGCAACGTCCTCCTCTCCACCATCATCATCGTCGTCGGAGGAGGAGGAAGAAGAAGACACCACCACCCTCCTTTGGCGATGAGTGGTCAAAGTGTGGCACTTATGCCTAGTGCTCCTCCTCATGGACTATAAGATGGGCCTCAAACTCTTGTAAGGATCAAGCTTTGGCTCCTCCTCCTCCTCCTCCTCCTCACCTATCTCAGAAAGGCTAGGGAGGTCATTAAACTTTGGCGGTGACTGAACTAGAGAAAGAGGTGGCAGCCCTGCACGCTCTCTAGCCTCCCAATTAGCTTCACGGTTCTCCAACCAGTCCAGATATGTGGTCCTCGCTGCATAGGTACATGTGGTGAAAATAGCCTTGATCCACTTCCCAAACTTCTCCATCTTCTTTTCCTTGCTAGGCCTAGAGCGGGACAACTCAGGAACGTCCACAACTGATGGAGAGTGTCTCACTGCCCTGCTAGCACCTGCTCCTCAGGTCTTCTCAATCTTGTAGATGATGTGAATACCATCTTTCTCAAATCTATAGCCAGTGACCCTCTTAATCATAAACATGAGATAGGGGCATAGGGTATCCCCTTTCTCCCATCCTCCATGGCGTTCCTCAGCTCATGCCACATGAAGCGAGGGACAATAAACCTATCACCTCTAGGAGCAAATCTAGCAAGCATATTCCTCACATATCCATTAAGATCAGAAGCTGCTCCATCATTAGGATTGATAGTGTGCCTAATCAAATTGTTTAGAATGTAATAATAGCTCTATAAGCCACTGACCTTCCCATCTGCACTTCTCCTATCAATCCACATATAGGCAATATCACGGATCTCAGCTCTAGCCTCATCATGAATGTAAGTGAAACCCTGCTCCTCCTCTCCAAAACCAAGGATCCGGCTGAAAGTCACAAAATCAACTCTATAATGCTGTCCCTCAGTCATCTAGTGAATCTCATCAGTGTAGATGCTATAGAAGAAAGTGGCATGGAACTAGGCTAGCACTTCTTCATTCCAATTATATCTGAAGCTCATAATATCAGTAAGGCCAATAACTCACAAGCCTTGATCACCTTATTGAACTCAGGCTCATTCTTTCCCTTCATCTCCTTCCAATCAACATACTGCATCTTGACAACCTTGGATTTCTTGGAGTTGAAGTTCACAGATGCATAGAAGTTAGAATAAAACTCATTTCAAAACCTATAGTCAATCCCCAAATCCTTTGGCTGCTCATAGGGATTGTTTTCCCGTGCTTCTTCCACCATCTTTAGCTTTCCCACATAATTGAGCATGGGATGAGGACGTGTGTCAATAGGACACCTCATAACTACATCCTCAGAATACTCTCTGATGTGGCTCCTATCAAACTCCTCAAGATGAGGTGTAGTATCTGGGCAAGCACCTAGAGGAATGGTGCGGCCAGCCCTCTCTAGGTTCTCCTCATCCTGGATCATCTGATCTCTCATCCCCCTATTTCTAGCAACATCTCTGCCTACTGCACTATTGCTGCCCCCTGTGGTCCTGCCACGACCATGATGAGGCATCTTCTTGTCATGAGGCTCTGTCATCTTCCTCTTCCCCCTCCGGTCATCATCACCTCCAGAGGCCATCTATGCAAACAAATATAGGTCCAAATGAGAAACTTTACATAAGAGGTATAGAAGAACACTTGTAAAACACTCTGGATAGATGAGATGATTCAAATCTCAGGTTAGGAAAGCACCTTGAACCAATCTGGTCAGAGGGTACGGCACTACCACACCCTAGGTGCGGCATTGCCACACCTAGTGCTTTACCTCTCCCACGATTCATTCCTTCTCAACTATTCAGACTATTTCTCAACCATTCTCCTAAACCACTGGACAATCCCAGAATGAGTAGACCTAAACAAATACATGGAGTTGTCTACAATGTAGGTAAAGTAGCTACATGTTTAAGATAGAAATACATCTGGTGCACAAATCCAACCAAAACAGAGAGTCATCGATGGAACAACATCTATATTTATATATTCATTCTGTTGAGTGCGGCACTGCTGCACCCAATATGCGGCACTACTGCAGGGTACAGATGAGGCTCAACCAATGAATCTTTGTTTTGATTCAATTCATTCATCAAACTAGTTTCTACCCTAATCATGCAGTCACTAGAAACCATCATTCAACTAAGATAGAGCTCCATGGCATAGATCGAGATTAGGTTAGGGTTTCACCTTGATTTACATGGATTGAGGAGGAAAGGAAGAGAATGGCTCCATCCACGAGCTGGAGCTGCTGCTGGTGATGAGGAAGAAAGGCAGCAGCAGGGCCGGCAGGGCTAGAGTTAGTGGCACCGGCGCTGGATAGTGGGCGACGACGGCTGCTCTACGCGGGTTGCAGAGAAGAGAGGCGGCGACTGCTGGGGGGGAGAAAAGGAGAGGGTTACCCTAGGGCCAGAAGAAAAGAATAGAGTAAATAGGCCCCACGATAACTGTTGTCGTGGGCTGAATTTTGATTGAAATTCAAAGTGTGGCACTGCCGCACGCCACATGCGGCACTGCTGCAAGGCAGTCGTGGCATAGCCGCACTCCCCAGAACAGCAAGATTTAGCTACTAACTAAATAGCTATATATATATAGGATATGGACACATATCTGAAGCACACTATGATCAGCAACAAATAATCAATATAAATAATGATCATAATGCACTTGTTTCTTATGATAAACATTTTTAAGCACAATATTTAAACTTTTGCAATTCATTTATCCTATCCACGCTAGTTCATCAATCAAGGTGTGCTATAGTTCAAACCACGTTACAAGAATCAAGTATATTTAGCTCACTACGCAAAGTACAAAACCTTGACTCATCAAGAGGCTTAGTGAAGATATCGGCAAGTTGCTTTTTGGTGCTCACATGGCGAATTTTGATATCTCCTTTGGCTTCGTGGTCTCTCAAGAAATGATGTCGGATGTCTATGTGCTTAGTTCTTGAGTAGCTTACGGGATTGTTGGCTAACTTTATGGCACTTTCGTTGTCACACAAGAGTTGGATTTTAGTGAACTGACATCTGAAATCTTGAAGGATTTTCCTCATCCAAAGTAGTTGAGCACAACATGCACCGGCTACAACATACTCGGCCTCGGCGGTGGAAAGGGCTACACAATTTTGTTTTTTAGAACTCCAAGACACTAGGGGTCGTCCAAGGAATTGACATGTCCCCGAAGTGTTTTTTCAATCTACTTTGCAACCGACATAATCGGAATCCAAATACCCAAGTAGATCAAACCTGGAGCCCTTAGGATACCACAAGCCAAGGTTAGAAGTGTGTACTAAATATCTTAAGATTCTCTTAACGGCCACTAAGTGACACTCTTTCGGGTTAGCTTAAAATCTAGCACACATGCACACACTAAGCATAATATCGGGCCTAGATGCGCATAAATAAAGTAGAGAGTCGATCATGGAGCGATATACCTTAGTATCCACGGCTTTCCCTTCATCATTGAGATCTAGATGTCTATTGGTTGGCATGGGAGTTTTGATAGGCTTGGCATTCACCATGTCAAACTTCTTGAGCATATCATGGGTGTACTCCATTTGGCTAATAAAAGTTCCATCCTTCGCTTGCTTGAATTGAAATCCAAAGAACTTCAATTCACCCATCATGGATATCTCAAATCTCTTGGTCATGATCCTACTAAATTCCTCATAAAAATAATAATTAGTACTACCAAATATTATGTCAACAACATATATTTGGCACACAAATATATCTTTGTCAACTTTGTGAGTGAAAAGGGTAGGATCGACTTTGCCTATTTCAAAGCCTTGTTTAAGCAAGAATTCCTTAAGGCATTCATACCACGCTCTTGGTGCTTGCTTAAGCCCATAGAGCGCCTTTTGGAGTTTGTAGACATGGTTAGGAAACTTGTGATCAAGCCCGGTGGTTGCTCAACATAGACAAATTCTTGAATAGGGCCATTGAAAAATGCACTTTTCACATCCATTTGATATAGCTTAAAGTCGTGATGAGCAGCATAGGCTATAAGCATTCGAATTGCTTCAAGCCATGCCACCGGTGCATATGTTTCTTCAAAGTCCAAGCCCTCTACTTGAGTGAAACCTTGAGCAACCAACCTTGCTTGTTCCTTGTCACCACTCCATTGCCATCTTGCTTGTTGCGGAAGACCCACTTAGTGCCAATGACATTGGTATTGGGTCGTTCCACCAAAGTTCACAAATTGGTTTCTTTCGAAGTTATTGAGCTCTTCTTGCATGGCTATCACCCAATCCAGGTCTCCAAGTGCTTGTTCTACCTTAAGAGGCTCCAAAGAGGAAATAAACGAGTAATATTGACAAAAGTTTGCTAAATGTGAATGATTTGTTACCCCTTTTGAAGACTCCCAATGATGTTATCAATGGGATGATTCTGTTGTATTATTTGCCTTAGCCTTGGGTGCTTAATGGCCTCTTGTTCATCTTCTGGATCTTTGTCATCATCTTGCTCAAATATGAACTGTAGGTTTTGTCCATTAGCTGGAGTCCAATCAGCTATTGTTGACTATGTAGGTGCGGCACTACCGCGTGCAGGAGTTGCAGCAGGTGTTTGCTGCAGTATAGCATCAGGTACGTCAATGGAAATAGGTGTAGCAGCTACTTGAGGAATCACCACTTCAGTGACTTCATCTTTTTGTGTTCTAATATCACCAATAACCAATTGCTTGATTGCTTCACATGGTAGATCCTCCTTTTCTACAATACTTGAATCAACTTGCTCCACTTGAGAGCCATTAGATTTATTAAATGTCACGTCTATCGTAGTCTCAACTCTCCCAGAGATTTTGTTGAAGACACGGTAGGCATGTTCATTTGATCCATAGCCAAGAAGAAAACCTTCATCAACTTTAGGTGCAAACTTAGAGGTTTTGGGTTTCTTGTTAAGTATGAAACACTTGCACCCAAACACTCTAAAGTAAGTGTCGGTGCGAAAAGTGACCAATAAGTAAATATTTGTTGTTTTGTCGTATGTTGTGATCGGATGTGGCCTAGCACTCAATGACATAGGGTTTATACTAGTTCAGGCAACGTGCCCTACGTCCAGTTTGAGTCAGTTAATGACTTTATTCCTAAGCCTAGGTGCTCAAAGTTTGTTGTGGTGTTACAAACGAGTTGGAATGAGAAGGGGAGTGTTAAAGGTTCGGTCAGGCTCTGGGCCGAAGGGCCAAGAGTGAAGGGAGCTCCTACGTGCGCTAAGCTTTGGAACATATGCTTTGTGTAGCTTTAGAGTTCTAAAGCCGTGGAGCTATTCGAGTGCTCAGAATGTCTAAAGCTAGCAGAGAGAGAGAGTCAAAATGATCGTTGTTTGTTGGGAGAGGGCGCATCCCCTTTTATAGGTGAAGGGGATGGTCTTACAAGTTTAGAGAGAGAGAGAGAAAGAGATGTTCCCTAGTCTTGTTACCCACGTCGTCGGGTACGAGACAGTTTGTCGGCACCCACAATACTGTTGACTCCTAGATGCATGTGGCAGGCTCCATCGTGTTTTTCTGGTATGGCAAATATCAGCGCCTACCATACGTAGGATAAATGTAGGCGCCTACAATACTGTTTGTGTTCTGACATGTCTAGAAGGCTACAAAGTACCCCTCTGGCATGCCCTGATAGTACTGTCCTATAGGTGTGTAGGGTACGGTCCTTGGTATTGTGGTTGACTTGAGTGCCTTACCTTATCTGCTCTGTCTGATTTCTTGGGTCCTCACTGAGCGGGCATCCCCGGCCGGTCGTTCCCAGTCTTCTTCGACCGCGCCGATCGGAGAAGAGTCGTAAGCAGAGGTTTGGTGTATTCCCAGTCAGAGGAGCAGGTTGGAGACAGAAGCGAGCATCGTCCCCTCCTTGGCCAAGCCTTCCGGTCGGTGAAGCGGGTCAGAGTCAGAAGCAAGCGTCGTCCCCTCCTTGGTTAGACCTTCCGGTCAGAAAAGCGGGTCAGAGTCAAAAGAGAGCGTCATCCACTCCTTGGCCAGGCCTTCCGGTCGAAGACTGGATCGCTCTTCTGGCATGTCGTTAGGTATCTCGACCGGCCTAGGAGTTGTGCGTCGTTTGTAATGCCATCTCTGGGCCAATCTTTTACTAGGAAGCAGGCCCATTAGGGACCCTAAGTTTATGAACCCGATAGGAGCCCTCGAGCCCCTAGACGATTCAGGTAGAATCGTCTAGGGGATTTTTCATTTTTGCTAGCGGGTGCGCGTGAGCGCACTTGGTGGGTGTAGCCCCCGAGCCCCCGGACGATTTGGGTAGAATCGTCTGGGGGATTTTTTTTGTTTTTGCCAGTGGGTGCGCGCGAGCGCACTCGGTGGGTGTAGCCCACTGAGCTTGTGTCCGACTAGTGAGTCAGTTGGAGGCTGAGTATCTTGGTACTCTTTCCTAGGGCTGTAGACTCCTGTTTTTTTGCCGGTCGGGGTGTTCGCCCGTGCTTGTCCCACCCACGACCTATGTGGTTGGTTGGTTTCCTGAGTCAACGTCAGGCGACCTGAGCCCCTGAGCCCCATTGGGTTTGGTAGGGGTTGGTCTAGTTCCGTGTGTTACCCCATTCGTAGTTTCCACAACTGGAGGGGCTGAGCCAACATCGCTTGCCTCGATGGCTCGAGTGACGCGCTCGATGAGCTCACTAACAGGCACGTTCGAGCGGAATCCAGGTCAGTTGTTCATAACGGGGTCAGCATAGCCCTCATCTGGCATTCCACTGCTCCTTAACCTGCATCCCGGTAGATGCCCGGGTCATTCCAGAGACCAACTCAAGTGACCCGCTGGCCTCCCCTCGATGGAGATTCTGTGGGCATGGCTCGAGGTTAGGATCAAACGAGAAGGTTGAGATGACCCTGTCTGCTTCTGAGTATATCAGGCTCATCTATGTTTTCTCCCCTAGCTCTGTTTGACACGAGGCGGCCTTAAGCCCTTCACGGGCCAGCCTTTGAACCTCGGTCGGTCGTTGCTCATGTTGAATGAGGCAACTACCACTTCGTGATGCAACATAAAGCGTTGTGATGCATTAATTGCATATGCGATGCTTTGGATGTGTGGGATGAATGAATGATTGTATGAATGAATGTGTGAATGCGTGTATGAGAAAGCATGAATGAATGATCATGCATCAGAAAACAAAGTAAGAAGGCTTGGTAAAGTTACCTTGATGACTCGAGTGACGGGTTTGAGGAGCTTTTATCGGATATGTTCGAATGAGATCCGTGTCCGTCATTCGTTATGGAGTTGGCGTAGCCTGCATGGGGCATCCCACTGCTCCTTACTTGTCTCTCGATAGTCGCCTGAGCCGTCCGATCGACTCAGGTGGCCCGTTGGTCTTCCCTCGACGGAGATCCTATTAGTGGGCCCTTCCAAACCCTGCCTGGGAAGGCGAAGGGTCATTTGCATACAGTTGCGCCTTGTTTCCTGTGCCTAGGTTGTGGTAGTGGTGGGCCCAACCCAGGCCACGTCCTGCTTTAACTGGGTGATGTTTCATTGTGCATGGTGTCCCATCAGTCAAGATGTGTCCCACCGCATGTCTATCCTTATTAAATAGCAAAAGGGAGAGGGTTTTTGTCCCATTCCTTTGCCTTTCTCTATCTACCGCCTCTCCTCCTTCTTCCTTCTCACCAAGCGTGTTTGTGTGCCATGGCGGTTCCTAGGAAAAAGAGGGTCAAGCGAGGGAGAGGAGAACTCATAGATCCGTTCACGAGTCCGGAGCGCGATGTCAAACTAGAGGCCATCCAACGTAGATGAGGCGGTGCTGGCCATCTTCACCGAGAAGGGACTGCTTCCGCCGAAGGAGGTGGCACACTAGAGGGCTCCTACGCTAGGGGAAGGCATTCCGTGACCTTGGGCCGACGAGGTTGTCTCCTTCCTCACCTTCCATGAGCATGGGCTAGGATATCTCGCGCACTAGTTCTTGCGCGGTCTCCTCAACGAGTGGGGCCTAGAGCTGCAACACCTCAATCTGACTGGGGTGCTGCACGTTGTCGGTTTCATCACCGTCTGCGAGGCCTTCCTCGGACCGCGCTGGTTAGGGGCTTCGCCTTGCAGAAGAAGCCGAGGCCGTCGGGCTCCTACCCCGTGTACTCCCCCTATGACTCCAATCGGGGGTGGCATGGGGAGTGGTTCTATATCAGGAACTCAACGGAGGCGCCGTTCTCGCCGTTCACCGAATGAAGGCCAGAGAGATAGGAGAGCTGGTCGTGGGGGCCCTCCAGTCGGCAGAACAAGCTGAAGGTCATCGAGGCGGAGCTCTAGAAGCTGGTGCAGCATGACCTCGACGGGCTGTGGGTGTTCCACACCTTCTTCTGCCATCGAGTCGCCCCACTGGCGGAGAGGAGGCGATTGATGTGGGCCTACTTCGGCCCATCGGATCCCGACCGCGCGTTGCTGGAGGATTTGGTGAAGGACGAAGTCTGGAGTCGGCTCGACCGGGTGCTGCAACTGAGGGACAAAGAGTCCCTTGAAGGAAAGCCCAGACCTCTTGACACCGCAAAGCTGTCCAATCTGGTATGCTCCCCTCTTCTTATTCCATGTCCTTTTCCCTTTTGCTCTCCTATATTTTGACTTCGACTCATCGATTTCGCAGGGACTCGTGGGTTACAAGTCCCCACCACATCTTCCAAGGGGGCTGGAGGGCGTAGCTCGGCAAGCCGCTCTGAAAGAGGCAGCGGTTGCCACAAAGAAGAAGAGAGCTAAGAAGGCCCAGAGGAGGCACGAGAAGGAGAAGGAGATCGCTCGGCGGGTGCGGGTCGATGAAAATTGGAGCGACGTGGAGGCGGAGCTTGAGTCAAAAGAGCCCACGGAGATGGGTGGCGACGCGAGCACCTCCGAGGATGAAGGAGACTGAGGCATCATCATGACCTCGATGGAGCGTCGTGAGCCTGCGGCCACGTCTGCTGGCTGTGAGTGGGATACGGAGAGGCGTATGATGTTCCCGCATCAAGGAAACGCGCCGCGAGCTCAAATGCTGCCGCCGAGCGAGAGGCGAAGCGGGTGCGGTCACCGCGCCCTTCGAAGGCATCATCGGCTTTGCACCCACCTTCTCTGAGTGTGGTGGGGCATGCCGGCCAGTCGAAGGAGCACGCTCGTACCCCCATGTCTTCAAGGTCGGTGCGTGCGCGCGACCCACAACGGGGAGATGCCCCGCCAGTTGCTTCGATGGGTGCGCCATGAGCCGGCGGTCGCGGTGATTTGTGAGCCAATCAGAAACCGGTCGGGTCGGCTCCTCCCTCGGTCGATGCGAGGGGGCGCGGGTCGCGACCCGTAAGCGATCCTCGTCCGGCAGGCTCATCGCCAGCGGGTTGGGGCTTTAGGGCCCTGCTGCTTTTTGTCCTGGTATGCATCTTTGTTCCTTTTTTATCTCATAATTGAGTTCTTTGAGCGTGACTAATCTGTACTTTTTTTACAGCGACCAGGGACTGACGGGACTGGGCATCGCCCCACCTCCCATGCGGGAGGAGTGGAGGCCCAGCCTGCACCGAGTCATGATGAGCGGCGGGGAAAGTAGACTGGTGGCGGTGTGACCTTCCCTCCTAGGGGTTGCGCCCTCCTGGCCAGTCACGAGTACGGCGGTGGTGGCGGCGGTGGTGATGGCGGCGATCACCGTGGCGATGGCGGAGGTTGGGTCGAAAGTGACCCTTGCGATCCCTCCCCCAATAGCCATGATGGAAGAGAGGAGGGAGACCGGGCTCCCTGCCTCGCCCAGCGGAGGAACATACGGCTCGCCCTCCTGGTCGGAGCTGGAGGGGTCAGGAGGAGACGCGGCCAGGCCAGAGGTAGAACATCCGTCGACGGGCCATGGAGTCGAGATAGTTGAGATCCCCTGCTCCGGCGAGGTAGGCGCTAGGGTGGAGCCGCCAGTCATCCCCCCGTCGCAGGAGCTGGCGGTGGTCCAATCGTTGCACGATGTTGTGGCGGCTGGATCTTCCAACAGGTTGGGGGCGACCTATGAGCTGGTGTGGCCCTGCCCCGGTGACCCGAGGAAGGCTCGGTTCGTCCTTCGTGACGAGGAGGAGGTGGCGCTCTAGCACTTCCTAGAGGAGAGAAGACTGTCGATGGAGTCCGATCTCGCCCAAACCAAGGCGAGACTCAAGGAGGCCTTGGAGCGGGTTGAGCTCATCCATCAGGCGGTCTCAGTCGACCTGCTGCGCATCGCCGAGGTAAGCCTTCTATGTTTTTAGTGTTTGTCCTCAACTCCTTGGTCTTCCACTGGTTGTCTTAGCGTGCTTGCTTCTCGCTTTACAGGAGTTAGAGGCGACGTCGATCTGCAAGTCCCGTTTTCTTCGGGATGAACACAGTCGGATGGAGCGAGAAGCCACGATGTCGTAGTGGGTTGATGAGCTTGAGTGCCAGCTGGAATCCGCCCGCCGCGAGTCCCAAGACTGGGCGGCCGAGGCCACGGTAGCGTGGGCGATGGAACTGCTCGCGGTGGAACGGGCGACTATAGCCGAGCGGGGACTCGACGTAGCGAAGGTCCACCTGGCGGAGACCGAGGCGGCACTCCAGAAGTCCTTGGAGGATCTGGAGACGGAGCGGAAGGCCCGGTCGGAGGCGGATCAAGGGGGAGCTACATCCTTCCGCGAGTGCTTCAATGAGGACTAGTGGGGAATGGCGACTCTCCGATACCTCAAAAAAACATCGCCGCATTTCTCTCATTCTCTTTACTTTGAGCATTTATATTTGAGCAATTCAATTCATGTCTTTACATTCTTAGAATTGTCATGCTAGAGTAGGATTGGAGCCTAGAGTGCAAAACTTTTGTGGTAGAACAATAGAAACACTTCTAAGTACAAAGGGGGTGAAATGGGGTAAGTGTATGGCTTAATTATTGAAAGAAATTTAGAATTAGCCCAATTCACCCTCTCCCTCTTGAGCATCTTGATTCTTTCACTCTCCTTCTTTTCGGCGCTGTGGAGCCATTGGGGAGTGGGGCGGGCCGAGTCGAGTCGCCCGCCACCACTACAACTGCACCGGTGAAGACCGCTCCGCAGTCCGTGCCTCCGTCGTCGCCCCTCTGGTCGCCGTTGTCACGAGATAGAAACGAGTGAATGGGAGGGCTCGGACAGAATGAGGGGGGCGAGCTTCATAGGAGGGTTTCCCCATATTTCCCCGACTTGATTGATACACTAAACCAAGTTTACTGCTGTGATTATGCATTTTTAGAGTACCGGGACCTATTCGAGAACACGAGACAAGTTTGGGGACCGCAAGTGAAGTTTACTCTTTAGACTTTATTAAGACTGACCATGTAACCATTGATCCTACTTTTATGGATCGAAAACAAATGAGTCGAGGCCTAAACGAGACCCAGTGGAGTGTGTGGCTCAATCAGTCAATTGGGATCCGCTCGGCCGCTCGCTCCCGTCGCGCACGTCCTGACTCGGTCCTCAAGTGATCCGGTGCGTGCGTTGCGAGCTGCGACGTCCCCCCAGCTCCCGCCTCCCGCCCGCCCGTCTCCAAGCCTCCCCGCCCGAGTCACGTGGCGCCGGACGCGGCCGCGGCCGCCGATCGGCAGGCGATACTCGCCGGCCGGCCGGACCGACCGACCGAGACCACACGATAGGTTTGTCGTAGTACACTTGCAGTTCTCGCGGTGCCCGGCCCAGCCGCACATTGGGCGCGCCGCGTGCGTGATTTGATCTATCGATCCTTGCGCAGTTGCGCTTCCCTTATCGTCCGTGGGAAGAACCGAACGCCTAGTTCATGGCGGCGGCGGCGGCGACCAGGGTGATCGGATCCAAGCCATCGGACTGCTTCCAGTTCATAGACCCTAATACCTGGTACGTCCTACATTTCCTATCCCCGGCCATGGCCACTGTCCCGTCTGCATGCAGATCGGTTGCGGATTTGTTCTTTTACTTTTGTTTTGTTTCTAGTTGCAGCGCCGGCCTAGTTAGAGTTTTCTTAATTGCATCTGTTGTCTTCAGGCTATAACCTGATCAAAGTTTCCATCTAGGATCGATGATCTTGTAGTAGTAGTAGTAGTAGTTAATTACCGATCCTAATTCCACATCCAAATTTGGATCATACAATACAAATAGGTCCTTACGACAAAGATATTTCTTAACCACTGATCTTTGGAGCTCTTGCAGGACTTGCATCACGGAGCTTGCAAGCGATGTGGTTGTCCAAGTAGGAGAGGTGTCCTTCCACCTGCACAAGGTATTTGTTTTCCCTCACAGTGCTCATCACATGCATTCTCATTTCTCAACGCTAGAGGATATTTGCTTTTTATTAGACTGTCAGATAACTTGCAAGTTTCGAATATGCACGTTTTTCATATGCTGACGACGTGCAAGGTGCAACTAAATCCCATCTGCATCATTCAGATGCCGTTGATCAGCCGTAGCGGTACGCTGAACAAGCTTGTGAACGAGTCCACCGGCGACGACGGCGGCGGCGATGACAGCAAACCGTGCACCGTGCGTCTGGACGACGTCCCCGGCGGGGCGGAGGCGTTCCTGCTGGCGGCCAGGTTCTGCTACGACGTCCAGACGGAGCTGAACGCGGGCAACGTCGTGCCGCTGCGGTGTGCGGCGGAGCACCTCGCCATGACCGAGGACTACGGGGAAGGGAACCTGGTGGAGCAGGCGGAGTCGTTCCTGTCCGAGGTGCTGGCCGGCTGGAACGACACGGTGCGCGCGCTGGACGCGTGCGACGACGCCGCCGTGCTCCCTGCCGCCGAGGACCTGCTCATCGTGCCGCGGTGCATCGACTCGCTGGCGGACAAGGCCTGCGCCGACCCGACGCTCTCCGGGTGGCCGATGCTGGAGTACTTCACGGCGAAGAGCCTCGAGGAGACGGCGATCTGGAACTGGCATCGGTGCCGCCGGGTGGCCGCGGTCGCCGGGCGCGGACTGGTGGTACGAGCAGGCGTCCTCGTTCGGGCTGCCCGTCTACAAGCGGCTCATCGCCGCGGTGCGGTCCAGGGGCATGAGCCCCGAGAACGTCGCCGGCTCGCTGATGCACTACGCCAGGCGCCACCTCTCCGGGCTCAGGCGGCGAGGAGACAACAGCGACGGCAGCAGCCGCGGCGTCAGAGCCGGAGCGTCGGGGACCGCGGCCGTGCTCTCGGCCGGCGACCAGAGGACCCTCCTGGAGGAGATTGTTGCGCTGCTCCCTGTCGAGAAGGGCGTCACCCCGACGCGGTTCCTGCTCGGTCTGCTCCGCGTCGCAACGGTCCTGCACGCCGCCGCGGCGTGCCGGGACGCGCTGGAGAGGAGGGCCGGCAACCAGCTGGAGGAGGCCGCGCTGGGGGACCTGCTGATACCCAACACCGGGTACTCCGCGGAGACCCTCTACGACGTGGACAGCGTGCAGCGGATGCTGGAGCAGTTCATGGTGACGACGCCGCCTGCGTTCGCCGCGTCGCCGGAGACCACGGACGAGGGACAGCTGGTCGACGCTCCGCCGGCCGAGCTCAGGCCTGTCTGCTCGGTGGGCAAGCTAGTCGACGGGTACCTCGCGGAGGTCGGGACGGATGCCAACCTCAAGCCCTCCAAGTTCCAGACCATCGCCGCTCTCGTCCCAGACTACGCCCGGGCAATCGACGACGGCCTCTACCGCGCCATTGATATCTACCTCAAGGTAAAAGCAACAGCTCACCATTGTTCTTCTTCTTGATCGATCTGCCTGCTGCACCTGAGTCTTGAATCGACTGGATAATCATGCTGCACTTGTGTTTGTCCGTGGCGCGACGCAGGCGCACCCGTGGCTGACGGACTCGGAGCGGGAGCAGCTGTGCCGGCTGATGAACTGCCAGAAGCTGTCGCTGGAGGCGTGCACGCACGCGGCGCAGAACGAGCGGCTGCCGCTGCGGGTGGTGGTGCAGGTGCTCTTCTTCGAGCAGCTGCGGCTGCGCACCACGGTGTCCGGGTGGTTCTTCGTGTCGGACAACGCCGACCAGGGCTCCAGCTCCGACAACTGCGTGCTGCCGCGGAGGAGGCCCGACGATGACCTCGACTTCGCGGCCGGGTCCGAGGTGACGACGGAAGAGGACGGCTTCGCGGCGGCCAGGCACGACGAGCCGTCGTCGCCTTCGCTGAGCGTGGCGGAGATCCACCGCCCGGGGAAGCCTAAGAGCGCCCTGAGCAGGCTGTTAGGGAAGCTCGGGCTCTGCGGGAGGTCTTCGTCGCGGCAGCAGCAGCCGCCGCCGCTGCCGGGCGCCAGCGACAAGAGGCGCAAGTCTTTCGATTTCGGGTGTTGATAACGGAAGGTTTAGGCGTGCATTGGTTTAGACGTGCGTGAATTAATCTGTTTGAGATGTAGCAATACGATTTGATGATGATATTACTCGTAGGTACAAAGTTCATTGGTTCATTCTTTTCGGATTGTTTTGCTGGAACACAAGTTTTTATTTAGACCGTTTGCAAATTTCTTATCAGGTAACGTTGAGGATTTGAGATGCATAAGATGTCTCCTAAGGTTCTTTCGTCCACTATGTTACAGTGTCATCTGACCCCTTGTTGAACTGCTACATGACTATACCTACAGAGAATCCTTCAGCAATTGTGTCCAAAAATCATTGCTTTAACTGGCCACTAAAATGTCTACAACAGCAAGTAGCTACAGGGCAAAACTTATTAGCTCTGTTTACATGAGGAAAGTTAGGCAGGGGCCCACTTTGAAACCGGGTGGCTCCTATAGTATTGTATCTGATTTTCTCGTTCACCATCCACGCATTTGCAACATATGGCCCTGTTCGCTTCGCCGTGACTGATTTGTTGAGAAAGAAAAACACTGTTCCTTCGCTGAAACAGTACGACAAGCGAACAGGGCATGGTCTGGGAAAATATGTGGTTGCACAGAGTACTGAAACCGGCAAAATCCAGTCGAACAAAAGAAAGGAAAAAATGACTCGTCAAACTCATGAGAACGTGGTCGAAGAAGTACAAGCGTGAAGGAGCGCAAGTGTCTGCTCCGCAATGGCGCGCTTCCTGGCTTGCTTCACCCACTCGGTAGCTATCTCCTCTGCTTCAGTTCCATGTAATCCTTGCTCCAAGGCATCAGCTGCTGTACTCAAGTCTCCATCCACAATCAAGCTTTCTACTTTGTTTATAAGAGACTCAATGCCATCTCCAGAGTTATCGTCTTTAATCTAAAAACAAATTGAATGATTGCAACTCAGTTTAAAATCCCAAGGATAATAACAACCTACAGCAAGGTACAAAGACTCCAAGAGGCCCAACTAGGGCCACCAGAAGTGGTGGCAGTGACACAACACAGTACCTGTCCTATAAGTAGAAATGAGATACGCTATAGATTTCAGTATTAGCATATCATTAGATGATTCTTGATCAAAAGATCCAGGAACAGCAATAACAGAAAAAATATTTCAGGAACAGCAATATAGAACTCGCAATTGCATGATCACTTATCAAACTGGTCAAAGAAATGATTTCCTTAGCATTTACCTTGATTGAAGAAGCAACACGAGCAACAGCATGTGCCAGGATTCCACCACCACCTGCTGGTAGAAGGCTGAAATGTCTGATAGTTTCCTTCAAGGAGTTAAACTGCACGAGAAAAGATATACTAATTTAGGCATTTAGCTTTTGGGTAGCCAAACTGATGGTTTTAAACAATCATTCATGACAAGAAGCACAGAAAAAATTGTCGTTCGCATTCTTTTTATGCTAATTTAAGTCTAGAACTGGTCAGGGCTCAAAAACCAAAATCTATGCATTTCTTTTTCATAACAATTGCTCAATGCATAGTAAGCAACTAAGCATATTGTCATAGGGAATATTATACATTCTATTTAACTGTAAGTATTCTAAATTCCATAATCCACTCAGAATAATAAAGTATGCTGTCTTACACAGAAATAACTTGATATTTTAGTATAGTATCACATACTCAATAAGAGTATGAACAGATGCCTTCATCCATTGCATCACAAAGAACATACATTTTGTTTTCGAAAAAAGAAGGAGAAGAACATACCTTTTGCTTCAACCCCATCCGTGTATCTGATCCATAATCTAAAACATCTTCCGGGAGCGACGAAAGAGCCAATTCTAACAGTGAATCTTTGTCAATGCCTTCAACAGATTTACGCAATAGCTCCACTTCTGACCGGATTGGTGATCCACTGGATAAAGCGTGTTCCAAAGCAAGAGTGCCCTGCATGGAAATTAAGAATTTTGTCATTATGATACATGAAAAGAGAGGATAAGTTGACCATAAAGCTTTCAATAGTTAGAACTTGGAGGCAAGCACATTAGGGGACTCAAGTTAACTTACCAGAGCAAGCTTATGAACTGAATGACTCTGCCTAGCTTCTTCAGATCGTGCATAGAATGCCATACACAGCGCATCAATCTGAAATCAAAGCACAAAATAAGGGAAGAACCAAGTGCAAGCAAGCTGAAATTATGCATAACTTGTTTTTCTAGCAGTTTAAGATATAATATACTGGCACAGCAAATATATATAATCAAATTTACTGGCTGTAATAATGATTTGCTGGATATAACATCTGGACAGTGTTTGAATGGTAGACTTCAAACAAACCGTGAGAAAGTTGTCGAGGATCCAGGTTCATCATAATCCAGATCATATATTGACATATAGAAAAAGAGTCAGAAATGCTGAACCTACATCACTATAAATGCAGCTTACAGATGAACCAAAATTAAAAAAAAAAATGTTTTTAGACATCCAGTCATTGTGCTGCTTAACATCCTAATAGCATCACTGGCTAAGAATGGGGCGACAGGAACATTCAAAGGGAAAAATGAGTGATAGGGAAGCAGCGTGGGCAGAAACTGCCACTACTAGTATTCGGTAGTCAGTACAATCCAAAACAGTACATAATACTCTAAATCAGAGAGTTCACAACCACATGTGCACCAAATCATTTAAGTTAGACAGGCCTCCGTTTTGCAAAACAGAGGTGCAAAGCCAATTTAAGAGGCACCACAGTGCCAGTAGGCCCGACATGCATTTTAAGCTAGTTCACATCATGAAAACCTCTAATAGCCATTTAGAGCGCAGCCCTAAACAAAATTGCATTAAGTCCTTACATTGAGGTTTGCTTCAGCGATCTGTTCAATCTGGGATGCTTTCTCTTTTGCAACAGCAGCAGCCAGTCCAGCTTTTGCTATCTCTTGAGCCTTCTCAATTTGTTGGCTTGTTTCTTCATCCTGTTAAATCAGTAGTACTAAGTTCAGTTACTTAATGATTTTTTTTTTAGAGAAGAGAACTTAAACATATATCGAATCTGACACACCTTCCTCTGCAGCTCATCCTGCAATTTTTGTTCAGCCTTTTCTTGCAGTTCCTTTATTGCAGCAGCATTCTTCAGTTTCTCTTTCTTTAGCTCCTGAGAACAGCAAGATAATTGAAAATCAGAAATTCAATGCAAACAAAAGATTCATATATAATTTTAGCCTACATTGAATAATGTGAAGATACCATGCATATCATACCGAGAATATTGTGCACTTTGCTTTAAACTGTGGTGTTTTTAAAAAGAAGAATTAAAAAAATATCCAGACTGACACAGGAAAACAGAGCCTCACATGATATAGCTATACTAATTAATTTTACAAGTACACTATGACAGCCAAAGCTCTAGTTAAAGGCACTAGAAGTAGTATTTCCTACATTTTGAAATCTAAGGAAACATAATATGGATCAAATCATTAATCATGTCTACTTCATACCTTATCGAGAATTGCTGCCTCCTCTGCATACATTAGTTCCCTTGCCCTGGTGTCTTTCAGCTCCTTTTCATACTTCTCCTGAGAAAATGCAAAGCATAGCACATAAAACAATACTATCCAATGCCTAATTTAGGGAAAGGTTAAAGGTTTGTTGACTGCTTAAAATCCACAATAACTATGGGCGTTAATATAAGTGAGGAAAATAATAGTGTAAACCACAAAGGTAAACTAATGTTGAACCTTATATCCTCAGCAAATAAAGACCATAGATAAGCAAAAAAGATAAAATGTAAATGAATAGCACACCTTCAACTTTCTTCTCTCTTCTGAATACATGTATGCATCTACATCTGCCTGCTTCTTTTCGGCAGCATGAATAGCCTCAATGATATCAAGTACAATCTTACCATCTTCAGAAGTTTTTTCACGAACAACTTCATCACTTCTTTTTTCCTTAATGGTCTGTTTTTTTCAGAAAAAGAAAAAAAAAGAGGATAATCAAGTAAATAACATGGAAGAATTGTCATTTAAGTGTCATCAAGTTATTTCTAGACACCTCTTTGCCAATAGAAAGTCATTTATCATATTGTTATACTCTAAAAACATTAGAACATTCAACATTGAACTTACTGCATCTTTTGAAACATCAGGTTCATCTTGCAGTAAATATGTCTCAGCAAGAGATTTCTGTTCAACAGCAACAGCTCCAGTGAGATCCTACAGACAAGGATCGATTCAATAATCACTTAATCAGAAACAACATCATCAACCATTGAGAAAACAGGATAGTAATATAGAAGAGTTTCAACATTTGTGCTAGATGGATACTACAGATGGAGGATGCTGAAGTGATGACAAAAAAATAAAATAGTTTATAACAATGTAAAGCTAAACTTTGTGGGATCCCTGTGACAAAAACAAACAGCTCCAGTACTCAAATTAACAGTCCTATAAATCAAAACCAGTTCACAATCAAAATGTGTTCAAGAGTGCCAGCTGTCTGGTCAAGTTAAGTAGTCATAGACAAACATAGATGCATCAATGCAACAATAAACCGTGGGACATGCACACTATGTAAGGCCTACCTACACTGATTTATGTAAATCAAACTGCAAGAGAATTTCATTTGCAATTTTTAGGAATTTAATAAGACCAATAGGGCCTGATATAGAATCCATGTTACACTCAGAATTTGTTCAAGTGCCAATTTGGAACTAGGAAACAAAGATACTATCCTCTATCGATCAACAGCAAATGTTATGATAAGAAGGCAAGCAATGACCACAGAGGAATATATTAATATACCTTTGGTGCATCTGGATCTGTGGGGTGATCATAAGTACTAACTGTTGTTGGGGTTGACTGTACAGGAGGAACTGTGCTGTCTATCTTATCAGTTTGCTGTTCATGAGGAACTTCACCAGATTCATTATCATCGATGGGAACTGTCTTTAGCTCAACTGCTGGAGAATCTTCAGATGGCATTTTAGTATCAGATCCATGTTCATCTGGAGCTTGATGTGTCTCATGGGCTAGGGTTTCTGATTTCTTTTCCTTTGCAGGAACAGGCTGATCCCCATTGGTTGGAACCTCTGGTGCCCCCACCCTGTCATTTCGAACATCCTTTGGAGTATTAGCCTCATTATTACCCTCTTGAACAATCTCAGTGTTTGGTACTGACACGTTTTGTGTCTGGTCAACCTTCTGTTCAGAAGGAATCTTCAGATCTTCATACACCTTTACAGCATCTTCCTTCTTTAAGCTAAAAGGCAATTTCTTGTCCTTAAATTGAAGATCTATATAACCAAGTTGATGTGCACCCATAGCTGCTGCACCAACCACAAGAGTTCCAAGAACAAGCTTTGAAACATTACTTCCCAAATGAGAAGGTTGTCCTTGAGGACCTGGGGCAGCATTTTGTGTAGAACTCTTTGGAGCTGCCTTTGTGGAGTTGCTTCTAGATTTAAGGAATGTTGGACTCTGGACCAGATAGGTCATGTCAGTTCCACTGAACATATACTATCTAGACAAGCTTTATGAAAGCAGTAGGAAAAAATAATTACAGCAGGATTATATTCGGTGCTCTGCATGGGAAAAAAACTGGCCATAGCATACTAAGATAAAAGAATCTCCGACCTCGTGAGGATTAGCCAACAAACAACATGGCCATATGTAACACGACTCCAATCCAAGTGGGATATAGCATTCCATTGTGACATGAGCTTAAGTATCACAGCTAAAATAACTCCATCCAAAGCTTACTAAAACAGGAACCAATAACATTACAACAATCAGGCAAGCAGGGAACAGCTGCAAACTCTCATAGAAAATAGGTTTTCCTGATTAAGAAAATAAAGCATCTCAATAATCTGTGTGGAGATCAGTATGCCAGTCACCAACAGTAATCCATTATGACATGAGCTTAAGTATCCCAAGATTGAATACCTAAACCAAACATGAAATGGGATTGATATTACTTTCATAACCAATAAGTAGACATCACTATTAGCTTGAGTCCCCTCATCATCCTAGATCCTGGAACTTTTTCAGACAGGTGAACAAGGGGATCAGCACACCTGTCACAGCGTCACAGCATTGTATTCCAAAAAATCCTTGCTTATTTAATTCAATCTCAAAATGTGCAAACTCTAGAATCCCCTACCGTTACACCATATACAATTACCAGCCTTAGCAGCATTTCCAAACTAATGAAGGCAGCAGCAATCTAACTAGCTTATTCACCAATTCAAAAGTCTCCTGACTAAGCTCAATCTTCTAGCATAACAGACAACAACGAGAACAAACAACCAACGGGAACGGAACCAGCTACCTCGCCGGAGATCGGTCTGGGGACCCTCGCGAGAGACCGCAGCGGGCGGAGATCCCGCATGAACCTGCAGTGTCAGGAAGAACACAGCATTAGGCATCGAAACCCTAGGGTGTCGTGGGTTGAGACCAGAGTCAGTGCCCGTACCGGCGCAGCATGATGGGCGATGTCACTGGAGACCACCGTCCCTTGTTCTTCTCGCCGCTGGGGTGACGATGAGGAAGCGGAGGGGCAGTCGAGCGATGCGGCCCCGATCGCTCTGCACGGCCACCGCCCCGTGCCGTGCGACGGCGGCGGCGGCAAGGAGGAGGCGGCGGAGGGGAGGGGAGGGGAGGCGAAGGGGGAGAGCGGCGCGTCGCCGGACAGCTTCCTGAACGAGCGCTTGGAGAAGTTGGGGATAGTTCGAGGTTAGGCCCCTGGAATGGAATGCTAGAATTTTTAGTGATTCTTGTGTCTTTATTACATGAGAATAAACTGCTTCCGATAAAACTTCTATGTCCCTGTTGGTTTCGCTGAAATTTATCTTAGGCTGATTTATTATTCGAGAAAAATATTTTTCATTTACTGAAAAATACTGCTAAAAATTATTCTTTATGTTCCAACCAAAGATCTAAAATAGAAGAAAATAGTAAAAAGCGTGTTCCAACAAAAGATCTAAAGTAGAAGAAAATAGTAAAAAGCTGCATATGAAATGGAAAGTTATAATTCTACCAGTCTCAAATGCGACTTCACCGATCACACACTACTGCCAATATACCATACAAAAATTTATATAAAAAAGTGTCTCTCATCATACATATTAGGCTTTTTGCATTTTTAGCTATGTGGCATGACAAAAATAGTTTGGAAGAATGCATTAAAGCATTAAGCTCTTGACCATCATTGATATCCATATTTGCTAATTCTGCCATACTGGTGTCCTTCTCATTATTTAGGTAGTTTGGTGCAGCTTCTGGCTCTACCTCGTCACTATAAAACAATGTAGCGACATTATAGCACCCGTGGAGCCAGAGTCGGTGGAGCTAGATATTGTGGCTTCCACCGGCTCCTCTTTCTCGTTTTATTTTTCATCTCAGGAGTGAAAACGGTTACTTGCTATAGGAGCGAATAGTAGTGTTATAGTGATTGGGAGGAGACAAACCCCACCTCCCCAGAGCCATACCAAATAGGGTCGACATCCACATCAAATATCCTCACCACTTTCAAGCATATCATTACATTTTATATCATGTACGGCTTCTTCTCTATTTCTCTATGGTATGCATGTTGTAGCCATTTGCTGAGAAATAAGCCTGGGCAAAATACCCGATACCCATTACCCGTACCCGAATTATCTGAATCCGGACCCGAATTACCCGAACCCAAGGTACCCGATCCCAAATTCGGATAGCGATTTTGATTACCCGAAATTAGTTTGGGTAATTCGGGTAATATCCCCCGGTACCCAAACTACCCGAACTACCCAAAGATTTGTTTTTGTCTTTGTATTTATCATGTGTTGTTAGTTGAACCATTTAACTTATCACTTTATTAGAATATAATTCTCTCTATTTGAATGAGTGACTGTAATATATTATTCTCTACAAATTGCTATTGAAATTCTATACAAATTGCTGCTGAAATTATGTATAGATCGCTACTGAAATTTAGTGTAGTTTGTTGTTTTCTGTAAATTTGGGTATATCGGGTAATACCCGAACCCGAACCCGAATTTGCGGGTAGTGTTTTTTCGTGGGTAATATCGGGTAGCAATTTTCATTACCCGAATTTTGAATTACCCGAATTACCCGATCCGAAAAAATCGGGTAACCCGAACGCCTAGGCTTACTGAGAAACAACCATTTATGATCAAATTGTCATATATGATTTACCTCACTCCCTAACAATGACGAGGGCTTCCACCTCCACGATCATCAATAATCCATAAGGTGGTAAAGTGGCGAAGAGGATTTGCTTGTTCTTCATTATTAGAGTTGCTGACATGTGTTAGGCGTGGCGCGGAGATAAATCTAGAGGTATTGGTTTTCATAGTCATTCAACTCTAGCATATTGAATGCTCATGCCAGGAAAGCGATGATGGATTTAGAATAAAATAAACTTGACATATATTCTCTCATTTTAAATTGCAACAAATCGTCTCGAGTGTAATTTACATCTATACATAGAAAAGCCATAATAAAAACCTATAATTTAGAACGGAGAGAATAATCAATAAGAAAAAACACTATATTAGTGCAATATATGTATCAGATAGAAGATAAAAATTGGAGAACAAATACAAAACTTTTATACAAGAACCGAGGCAAAGCGCTTTGATTTGGCTTTGACTTCTAGACTAACTACTTTGACCATGTTCGCTTCTCTTATAATCCGTACTTTTCAGCTTATTTTTTTAACCGGAATAATGTTTTTCTCTCACAACAAATCAGCCAAAACAGTATTTCGGCTTGTTTTTTCAGCGAAGCGAACGAGGCCTTTATTGCTACTCTTAACTATCTTCTTAGACTGTCTCCAATAGGTGACCCATAAGGACACCCAAACCAAAAATGGGTCTCCAACAGTATACAGGAGACTCATTTTTGGTGTCAGGAGAGACACGACATAAATCTAAGTATCCTCTCTCCTAAAGACCCATTTACAGAAAGGGTTCTCTTTTGGATCATGTTGTTGGAGAAGACCGAAAATAGGTATTGAACCCTTGCCTGTAGCGCTACTCAAACATGGAACGGGTCTTGTATTTTGGATGCCGTTGTCGGAGATAATCTTATACCTTTTGTTAGAGAAGGGTCATCAATGGATCACCAATACACATGGCTAATCTTCAACAACTATTAAAGATCCGTTGCATGACTTTAAGATAATTGAGCACACGATGATAAAGTTGTAGAATAATTTGTAGAATGAGGCCATTGGAATATCTATCCCTAATAATAAAGAGATAAAAATTTTTCTACTTTTTTACCATTTGTTTGTATGGTCTCCTATAACCGACTCCGTAAATGTGAAAAATATTTATGTTGGTCTCTCTAAAACTCTCCTGTTTATATATATATATATATATATATATATATATATATATATATATATATATATATAATAATAACATATGCAGGCATTCTTAGGTAACCTGGATAGGGACGAATCTAAATCATAATCCAAAGAGATCCTGTAAGTTCTGAGTAACTTTGGTACGAATCTAATCCTATCCTACTCTCTATAGAGAATGAAGTGTTTCTTCAAACCGTCTTTTTTTTATCCTAATAGGAAACCTACGTTCCCTCATGAGCGTGAGTCCATAGGTCACACGTCAAGCAGTTTAATTTGAATATGATACGGCAAGCACACTTGTAAAGAGGCAAAATTTCTGCGGTATTTTTTTTCTGCATCTCCTTACTTATCTTGGTGCTATCCGTCCCTGAATTAGATTAATGTTCCCTGTATTAGGATTCTTATTAACAGGCTGTCAGGAACGGACAGTCATAGAGAGAAAACGATAACGTCAAGGCAGGGGCAGAGGCAACAAAACATACTTCTGCTCTTCGGATCCGATGCATGGAACCTGAAACCGAACCGAAGCCTGAAGCCTAGATCGAATAAGCAACAAGCCCCGCAGTTTTTACCTAAACAAGCCCGCGATGGTTTGCCGAAGGAACCACCGTCCACGTCGTCCCGAAATTTTGTGGCCGTCCGATTTCCCATCCTGTGGCCTAAAATTGTTGAATCTGCTCTCGTGCGAAGCTGCTCCTCCTGCTTCTCTTGACCTTAGCTGGCTTTTACTTAGCTTCTCTTTACCTGCTCCGGCTTCCCATCCAAATCCACTCAATCAAATATATACTCCAGCTTCAGCTTCTCCTTCTCAACCCATCTGGAAAGATCTCATCTCTTCCCGTCGCTCTCCTCTCTCTCCCCGTCGACCTCTCTCTCCCCAGCTCCCTCTCCCTCTCCCTCTCGATCCGGACGCGGCGACCACCGGTGCGGATGCGGCGGCTGCGGTCCTCCTCCTCCTCTCCCCTCGCATCGTGGCGTGCCAGGTGGCCCAGCGCCGTAGGCTCACGGCACAAGGCACTGGGGGTGCCAGGCGCTCCCGCCCTGCGCCGCGGTGCCGCGCGTGCGCCCCTGTGGTGGTCGTCTCCGGCCACGGCGCGGCGCGACCGGCTGGCCCAGCCGGTCGCCGCCGCGTTGACTGTCCCTGAGCTACCTCCTTCCTCTGCTCCGGCCTCTTCATGCGCTACAGAAAACCCTAGCTGCATGTGCTACAGGTCGCCGACGACAGTAGCTGTTGAAACTGGGGGTTTCAAACTGCGTGGCGAAGACCAAGGCCTCCGCCCGTCGGACGGCCGGCCTTGGGCGGAGGCTTGGGGAACGAGGGACAGGGGGAATAGTGGAGAGTAAGGGAATGGCGCGAGAAGTTAAGGTTTCATTAATTCACCCACCAACCAACCTCCATGGTTACATGTGTCCCCTATTTATAGGACTCAACTACCACATAACGGAATTTATTACAATGCCCCTCAACTACTACAGTACATTCCTGAAATATTCTGCCGCTAGCCTTTTATTCGCGGGGCAGTCCTGCCACACCGTTTCTGAGCAATGGGCCTTCATGTTTAGGGACACGCTGTTGCCTCGAAGAGTCCCCGCCGGTCCGGGCAGAGACATCACCAGCTGGTTTCCGCCTGGCCGCTGGCCTCCGAGCCTCCGCCCTCAGTGGCGCACCGTTGCCTCGGAGGGTCTCCGCCGGTCCAGGCGGAGACATCATCTGTAGGCCTCCGCCCGGCCGCGCGGGAGCCATGCTAGCGCGCTTGCGCCCTCCGCGAGCGCCCGCGCTTGAGTACCTGCGCACACTTGAGCAAAATCGTTTGTTTGGTTAGTTTAGTGATAAGGCTACCTCCGCTTGTAATACCGGAGACACCCGCCTGGGTGGTCAGCGGGGTGCGTGCCTGGCCTCGGCGGAGTCCGTGATGGCCCCTCGAGCATGGTCGAGAAACCTCCTGGTCAGCGCCCGGTCTCCGCTCGTTCGAAGACGCCTTGGCGACACCCCACTGCCAGGGGCCTTCGCCACCCGCCAGAAGCCATGCTACAACAGTTCCCCCCTTTTGAGACCATGGTTCGCCAGAGCGTGCCATGAGCTCAAAACGCCTTAGCCGAAGGCGTCCGCGGGGGCGGAGGCCACCTTCGGCGTCTTCGAACGAGACCCGCTACTTCCTCCCTGGCCCGCTCTGGCGTAGCCGTTGGTCTCGTCGAGAATAGCCGTTGGGCGAAAAATGTAGCCGTTGCCCCACGTCGCGGCCGTTTCAGCTGTGTCAGTGTCCGTTACGTTCCCCGTGATTTTTTGGAGGTGACCGTTGTGCAGCGGGCGAGACTTTCGGAGACGACCATTGTGCCCGCTGCCTATATAAGGGTGCTCTTGGTGGCAGGGTCCCCCCACACACCGCTCACTCGCTTTCATTGCGTCCGAGAAAACGTTCTCTGCCCTCTTCGCTTTCGCCTTTTGTTGCCCTTGCTCGCTCCGTCTTTCTGTTCGCGTCTCGCGCTTGGGTTGCTGTCGCGGTGGCTTTCCTTTCCGCCTCCGCCCAAACTCGCCGGCCCACCTTCTTCGGACCCTACCGCCACCTTCTCGGTGTTAGGGTCGTCGGCTAGGGTGCACGCTTTGAGGAGTGCATGCTTGCCTCTGCCTCCGCATTGGAGTTAGAAAAGCTAGTGGAGGAGGATTTGGGGAGCGTCTCTGCGTCTATCGGAGACCTAGTCACCGCGGACTCCAGAGACATGGCGATAAAATCTTGGGACTTTGGCCCATCCTCTATTACTGAGGAGGCAATCACGGAGATGCTGAAGGAGTCATGCTTCCCTTCTTCCCGGGTGAAGATCCCTCTACCGGGTCAGACTGTTCCGGAGCCAGAGGAAGGATACGCGGTGGTCTTCCGGGACTTCTTCACCTGCGGCCTCCGATTTCCTTACATTCCCTTCCTCCGCCGGGTGTTGGAGACCTTCAATGTTCAGCTCCATCATCTGACTCCCACCGCTTTCCTGACTCTCAGCAAGTTTTGCTGGGCGTGCATCTCTTATGGTGCCGAGCCGGATGTGGACACCTTTTGCACGTACTATGAACTGCAAAAGCAGCCGAAGAGGAAGAAGGAGGTGCGGGATGGTAAGGAGGTGGAAGTGACCTATCAGTATGGTAGTTGCACTTTCATGTCCAAGAGGAACCAAGGCATGGATCGTCTGGAGATATCTTTTTGCCAGAAGGGCAAGTGGGACCGCGGCTGTCTCGAGCAATGGTTCTACGTGAAGACTTATGGGGTCCGCAGCACAACCGAGGATGGCGAGGAAGTCTCGGAGTATCCACTGACTTCTCAGATGGAGGAGATGGCGCCACACACGCGCGTGGATCCGCCGGAGGAGGTATCTCCGACGCGGGAGGCCTGTGATCGGGCTTTTGCGGCCGCGTGCCGCTACTCTGGTGGTCGCGATCTGGTGGAGGAGATCATGGCCTCCAACTACTGGCCTTTGGGCAAAAACAACCTAGGTTTTCAGCTGGAACAGGTCAAGGTCCCCGTCTTCGGGCCGGAGGCTAGGATTCCGTTCCCCCGCTTTGGTCAGTCTTTGGGGGAGGGGGTGACGGAGGAGAGTTTCGTCTCCGAAGTCGAGGAAGCTGCCATAGGACTGGTTGGCAAGATTTCCGAGCGTGAGTACACATCTCGGATGGCCGTGGTAGGCACCATGCCGTGGCTCAATAGAGTTTTCGAGGAGGTCGGTATCATATACCGAGAGCATGAAGTTCCTGCTGAGGTCCTGGCCTCGATTGAAAAGAAGAAGAAGAAAGCCTACGCAAAGAATGTTACAGCGGAGGCCGAATCCAAAAAGAGGAAGGGCGTTGTCGTATCTCGGGCGCCTATGAAAAAGAAAAAGAAAAACGGAGCCCCGCTGATCGCGCCGGCTTTGTCTTCCGCTGGTAGTGCGGGCGCTGCCTCCGCCGGCAGCGAAGACGTCGTGAGCTCGTCCGCCCCGTTAGCGGACGCTCGAGTTGCGAGCGGAGGGGATCACGGCTCTCCCGTAGCTCTGGCGTGCCCGACGAGCGTGGCGGTGAGCGGTGCCGGGCGGCCGGAGAGCGGCGTTATCCCGGTGCGCTCCCCGCATGGTGGTACGAGCGTCGGTGATCGGCCAGAAGACAGCGCCGCCGAGCCTATGCCCGACGTTCTTGGTGGGCTGTGCTCAAGCTCTGAAGAGGACACGGAGGCCATCCCGTGGCATGTTCCTTCGCCCTCTACCACTGTCGCGCTCTCGCCTGCACCTGCGGCCGACGTAGGGTGGCCGGAGGTCACTCTTGCTGAGGAGGCTCCGACGGCTCGGCCTTCTTCGAGCCCTCCGCCCACCGGGCCGCTGGCTAGGGAAGTCCATCCCCTTGGGCCTTCGTCATACGATGCGGCGGAGACTTCTGCTCAGAGGGCGTGGCAAGCTGCTCTGCCCAGGCTCTTTATGAGTAAGTTCGTTTGGTTGACATCTTTATGCTTATTGTCTTCGCCCGATTCATCCCTTTGCGTGTTGTGCCAAGTGCCAATACTATGCACCTACTACTTTGCAGGTGATGTCATGGCTGGACTTCTCACCCTAGAGGAGCGAGCAGCTGCTGCTGGTGCTAGGTTCGGTCCAAGGCAACCGGGGCTAACGGCGCCGGGTCCGAGTAAGTAAAAATACTTTCAATTTGATCGTCATCTGGTTTGTTTGTGATCTGCCCTCTGACCTAAGCTGCTGTTGTGTCTTTTTTACGTAGGCTCCTCCGACACTTCTATCTCAGGTTGAGAGGAGTGTTATCTTGCCGTTCTTGGAGACGTCGGAGGTGGTCTTTGGCTGCTGGTGCGTTTAACGTGAAATTTGCCTTTCTCACCTCATTGTTTCTTGTTTGTTTGTTCCTTGTTGAACAGATCGCTTCAAACAGCGTCTGAAGGACATGGATTTCTTCCAGCTTCTTCGCGTTCACCTGGAACACCAGAGCCTAGTGTGCCTCTGGCGGTTTTACTCCTTTCATTGTTTTATTATTTTTTTGCGTATGCTCGTTTCTAGTCTTGTTCTTGATTTCGCTGCTGATCGCTTTGGGTTTTTTTGTCGCAGGGGTATCACATGGGCGTTGTAATGGAAGAGCATTGCACCCGGGAGGTCTCCGATCGTGACGCCACGATTGAAGCACTCAAGGTGGAAATCGAGCGCCTGGAAGGTGAAAAAGGGAGTTTGTCGGACTCTCTCACAGCTCTTCGCCTGTCTCTGGCAGAGAAAGAGTGGGAAAGGGATGGCTTGAGGGTCGATCTTGCCAAGGCCCAGGAGGCAGAGGTTTTGTCCGCCGAGCAGACTCGTAGGGCGAGTGAGGAGGCCGAGAGTCTCCGACAAGAGCTCGCTTCTGAGAAGGAGTCCGCAGCAGCGGTGAGGGAGCAACTTTCTCTGATGACGAGGCGTTTGGACTCAGTCAAAGGGGTCCTCGCTGCGACTGTTGGTCACTACCGGGCCACCATCACCGAGCTCGGAGGCGAGGACTCTGCTCCTCCGGAGGAAGACAATGTGTACACCCTCGCTTCCTGGCTAAAGCGTCATCTTGCGAAGCTCCCTGGTCTGATCAACGGCTGCACGGACTATAGGGCACTAGCGGGAGTGGCGAACTATGCCAAACTCTTGGCACGCGGCGGGTGTACACACACCGAAAGTATTCCGGAGGGGACGCTGCCCAGTCCGGAGGAGCTCGGTGAGACCTCTCTTGGCTTGCAAAAAACCCTGAGAAATTTCATCGGGCACTTTTGGGCTCCATTTGGGAGATCTGCTGCCCAGAAACTGGCAGAGGACAAGAGGGCGAAGGTACTTACATTTTTTGTAGTCACCCTTTTTGTCCCTTTTTTTGTTGCTTTTGGCCATGACATTCCGGCCTACGCTGCAGGATGCGCAGATGGGTCTTGTGGGCAGGCCTCCGTCGGTTCCGCGCTCGGTGTCTGCGGTTGGTGCCTCCGCCGCTGGTGGTGCTCCGGGGGGACCTACCATCGGCGGGGTCAGTGATCAGAGGCCGTAGGCTCCTTCTCCGCCCACCGCTGATGCGAGCTCCGCTCCAGGGACTTCCGCCGCTGTCGGTGCACCGGAGGTCTAGGCTCTTTGTAGCATTTAGCTGTTATAGCGTGTACCTCGCAGTCCAACTGTGCTTTTATGAATAAAGTTTATTTTGTTTTGAATGGTTTTGTGCAAAATTTTAATCTTGCGCAGGTTCTGAATCGGGAGCCTACGCAAGACGTTGCTCCTTTGACTCTCTACAACGACGATATTTACGTGAGCGGAGAGCTTTGGGAGTATTGGCGTTCGGCCTTCCCCCGCAGCATCGCGCACGACATATTTGAGTCGGTTAGGTTTGACATAGATGACGAGCGCGCTGGGTTTACTCGCGCGCTCGCTTAGCGCGGACCTCCACCACAATAGTTAGGATTTTATTTCAAGTTGGTGTCCTATAAGAATGTTTCTCGACACCTCATGGAATACAAGACAGGGTGACTTTCTTGATTGTTTGTGCGGTATCTTGAGCCTGTCGTGGTAGTTTACATATCTCATCTAGTCCCGTGCTCGCGCGATCGAGCGCGATACAGAGGTGGTGGCTAGGACCTTCGGCCCATCTTTTCTCATTCTCTGTATTTGCTTGATGGCCGGGGTGGAAGTCCTCGTAGCTTTTCAACCGGCGGAGGCGTACTCGAAGTCCGCCTGGCGAGGCTTGCCGATTCATCATTTGATCCGGCTAGGGGTTCGGCGTAGCTTGTGCAGATGGTGGAGACTCTAGATATTTCTTTAGCTAGGTGTTTTAGCTGTCTGGAGGTGTGGGTCTCCAACGCTGCGCACCTGTGGGACATGGTTAATCTTCGGAGATGGCAGGTTAGGTCTTTGGCGTTAGGGGGATGTTACGAGTTTTCGTGCGATATCCCCCTGCTCCCATAGGCCTTTGCTGTTCATCACCGTGCCATAGGCCTTCTCTCTTTTCCCACTGTCTCCGACTGTCTACCTTTGCCTCCGATTTTATGAGTTTTCATACAATATCCATGGCCGACTTGAATATCTAAGGAGACCCCTGCCTCCATGGCTATTGCTATGGCTTTTGCCTGCACTATGCCTCGCTCCCCCCTTGCGCCCTTGCGCCTTATGCTGACTGAGTTTCTTAAGAGCATGGGGGGAATCCATTTTTATAGTGGGGTGGTGGCTTTCGGGTGTTAACATTTTTGTACGTTGTTAGGTGGATCGCATCTTGGCTTTAATGGCCTGTGTGTTGCCTGAATTAATTGTTCTCCTTGAGATCTTTGAAGTAAAGAGGCCTGGCACCGCAGTGGTGGCAGTGTTTTGTCAGGCACTTTCTGTTTTTCCTATTACGGATAGCGGAGACCTTTTTCCTAGTTTTTGCGCCACAATTTTGTTTTCCCTGATGCTAGGGTTTTTTTAAGGTCGAAGGCCTGTTCTATCGAGATTGTTGCCCTAATGCCTGAGTTGGTTCAGGTCTTTATCAATGGTCGAAGGTCTTTTTTGGCCATAGATTTTTTTGCCTTGAAGCCTGACTTTGGTCAGGTCTTTGTCAAGGATCGGAGGCCTTTTTGGCCGAAGATTTTTGCCTTGAAGCCTGACTTTGGTCAGGTCTTTGTCAAGGATTGGAGGCCTTATTGGCCGAAGATTTTTGCCTTGAAGCCTGACTTTGGTTAGGTCTTTGTCAAGGATCGGAGGCCTTATTGGCCGAAGATTTTTGCCTTGAAGCCTAACTTTGGTTAGGTCTTTGTCAAGGATCGGAGGCCTTATTTGGCCATAGAGGTCATTTCAAATTGCCCTTGCCTATGGCTGGCGCTTTGAAAGGACCTGTTTTTTTGTGTACCGAATATTGCGGCGCCAGAGCTGGCCGCTTTCGGCTTTTGGGTTCTGTGAGGTGTTCTCTTGGGGAATTATCTCTTCATACTTGTAGAGGATTTTTACATTGAGCCTGCCTCGTTAAAAACCTCACCTCCGTTTGGAGTTCCCCTGTGAGGAAAAGAGTGCAGGCTCTTTTACATTTTGTTTCGAGTGAAGTAAAAAAAACAAAGGTAATTGCATCTAGGGGCCTCCGCTAATATCTTGCGGAGGTTGCCCTTTTGTACATTGACTAGATGTAATATCTGCGAAGGCTGTCGATATTCCATGTGTGGGTTGTTGTGACACCTTCGTCGTCGGTCAAGTGGAAAGAACCAGGTCGGCCTGCTGCCGTTGCTGTGTATTCTTTCTCTACTTGGCCAGTGACCACTTGAGAATCTATTTTGACTGTCAATGTTTTTGCCCCTAGGGCTTTTGCTTTGCTCAGCACTAATATCAGGCCTTCGTATTCTGCTATGTTGTTTGTTGATTTGAATTCTAGCCTTACTGCATATTTGAGTCTGATGCTGGAAGGTCCTGTTAGGACAGCGGAGGCTCCTGCTCTAGCTTGGCCCTAGGCTCCATCCATGAATGCTATCCAGCCTTGAGCTGTAGGTTGCATCTTGGGCTCTGTCGGAGGTGTCCAATCTACTACAAAATCAGCTAGTGCTTGTGATTTGATTGCTGTTCTAGGGACATATGAAATTCCAAACTGTGATAGTTCTGTTGCCCATTTGCCTATTCTGCTGGAGGCTTCTTTGTTTCTGAGCAAGTCTTATAGTGGCAGAGATGTTGGAACTGAGATTTCGTGGGCTTGAAAGTAATGCTTTAGTTTTCTTGATGCCATCAGTGTCACGGAACCGACCAATTTATAAGAGCATAAGTACAAAAACAATCGCCGGAACGATCAAATTCTCGAACTTGAGCCCATATAAACCCGGTAGTCAACCGAAATCTCGAAGGATTTCAAACCAACTTGCATACAACCAAGATCACAGTAATCCAACATAACATATCGTACGTTACAACATTTCACAGATGTTCGCAAATAGATTACATCATCACAGAGTCATTGTTATTACAAAACGAGTCTTGTAAAACATGCGGAAGCAAATAGTTTAACTCACACACCGAGGTCAAATACACATACTGGTTTGCTGATCACAGTCCGCAAAAGCATTCAGATAAGAGAAAAGAGATCATGCCCATGATCTAGTCATCATCACCTACCGGGTGGAGACAATACTTGCAGAATCCCTGATATAGGAGGTCATCTGCAACAAGAGGGAATAAACCCTGAGTACGGGAATGTACTCAGCTAGACTTACCCGTCGAAAACCAAACAAATGACACCAAGGATTATGCATAGCTTAATGTAGTGGAGCTGGCTGACATTTTCTTTTTGCAGAAAAGCATAAGTAATATTGATCAACTCTTAACCTGAACTAGCAGTAACTTTTTAGCCATTAACCTGTCATCTATATTAGCACCTGTACTAAGCAATCATTTTATTAGGGTGCAAACATTAATAACCATATCAGGTATTCATTGTGGCAACCTTATCATCATCCATTTAACCATATCGTTAAATTAATTGAATCTACGTTGCCGCTGCTCAGTCAAGTTCTCACTATCCGGGAGAGACGGCGATTCGAATCAATTCCTATCCAGCTGGAGGGGTATTCCTAAACACAAACCCTGCTTCCCCCGTCAGGGTCGCAACAAGTCACCTTTGGTACAATTCAGGAGTCGTGGGTCCGAACAGATCGGCATTCTCAGAGAACCACTCTGCCAAGGTTGTTCGGGACTCTAACCCGCCTTGGACTTATGCCAATGGCTCTCCGCACATCCTTACTACCTCCAGAGTGCCGCCACTGCTCGCGTTCCCGGCCTGAATCGAGCTACTAGGCTTCGCGGTCGGAACGACTTATCCGGCCAGCTAAGTGTTAGGCTGCGTTCAACATGACATGAGGATGTACAGCGTATCAGTCCTTAAACGACTCAGACGGAGTCACTATGTTCAAACCTACACAAGACCCCGCCCGGTCTTAATTCATTATTTACATGGTTCTTTTCCACGATAGCAAATATAGCCAACCGTGATCCACCTCATCCTAAAGCTCGCAGGTGACAGGAAATCACCTGACTTCTACCGCACTAAGCATGGCTAAGCATTTAACCCGTTCCTGAACTTAAATAGGATTCCAGTGCGATATCTGGACAAGGAAGGATATAATGCAGCAATTGGTTTCAACCAATTCCTATACTTAATGCATCATCAACAATAAAAGATACTCAATGTATTTGTGAAAACATAGGAGGCTTAATATGCTCCGGGGCTTGCCTTTCATGAACGAGGAAGGCTGGTGGTCAGGGCACTCGGGCAATTCCTCCGCGGCGACTGCTTCGTCGGCTTCCTGCACTTCGGGTTCCTCCTCCTGGTTGGCTCCCTCGAACTCCAGCAATGTCACTCCCTCCGGCACACCTATTGCATGAATGCGCAAGATAAATATCATGGATGCACATGTACGAATGTCGGGGATGCTCGGGGAATGCACATGTTCGCTGTAGTTTGCATATTCCAACTTAAGCCCTATTCAAATCACTTTCACTTACCACGTTTATACAACCTAAGGTATAATTGCTCATCTTCCGTTAATGACCTAGCACCTACACCTAAGCATATTCTTAAGTTAGGCTAACCCCTAAACAATCAACGAGAACCTTACAACAACATACATTCAAGCATTTGTATTTCAGCAAAATGAATACTATGTAGCGGCGCAGTAAACTAGTCATAACTGAAGATTTATAAATCCAAATGATATGCAACAAGACAATCTGGAAAGCATATAAAATTGTCTACAATACAATTTCAGACCTCAAAGCATGATTCAAACCTTTACCAGGTCGAATTCATCAATCAACAGAAGTCTATCCTCACAAGGCAGAGAATCAGCAAAAACTGCAACCTAACTTTAAACAGCTGTAGTTTCTAAACTACTGGGCCAAATGCCCTCAAATTTTGACAGGAGCTAGCTACCTAATTTATCTACAACTCTTGTATTCAACTCATTCACAGAAAACCAAAATATCATGGGGAACTTTTCAAGGTCCCCAGATCGGTCCTCTCAAACAATTAATTACTAACTTATGATATAAACACTTAATTGGACAAAACTAACTTTACTGATATATCACACATATCACAAGAACACCAGAAAGTAGGGTGTTCATCCCCAAAACATTTCTTTTAATACCTTTCTTAATTTATTTAATTAATTAGTGGAAATAATAAACATATATGAAAACTACACCATTAATTCTACAAAAATTATAGTAGACACTACATGCTCTAAGTAGACTACCATAAAAATTTCACACCATTTGAGTAAGTATAACATCCTACACAAAAATGGTAAGGCAGAATGACTTAAAATGGCATAATTAAGAAACCTTAGTGAAAAGTGTCAAGCAACATATTTCATATTTTTCCTAGCATCTATAAGGTACCAAGATACTACCTACCAAGTTTCATGGCCATAGGATTCTTAATTAATTTACTAAAATTCACCCAAGTATCTACCAATGATAAAAAGAAAATCTATAACTCAAAAACTACATATGCAATGACTCTCAAATTTTAACCAGAGCTTCTACTATACAATACTAGCTTACCCACAAAATTTCATAATTTTTGGATCACAGAAACTCAAGATATGATTTAAACAAGTTTGCATGCATACAAAAACACTTTTCAAGTTCCTATTTAATTCATCCAAAATTTCTATATAAAATGCTCAAGACATATTTTTCTTAAATACTAGACCTAACTGTGAGTCTCACAAAATTGGAACCATCCAATTTGGATCTACATAACAGGAGATACAAAAATATCAAATAAGCAATCAAAACTGTATTTTTGAACTATCCTTAAGAACAACAGCCACTGACATGTGGGACCCGGCTGTCAGCCGACCCCACTGGTCAGCGACAGCAAAGCAGAGGAGGCGGCTGCGATGCACGGAAGACGGCGTAGCTCGCCGACGGCGAGAGCTCCGGTGACACCAGGGTTACCTACATGATCTACGTGATGCGGTGAATCGATTGGTGCGACTAGCTCGAGCTATGACCTAACGGAGGTGGCTTGTCGCCGGTGATGGCGGCACGGCAGAGCTCCGGCGCGAGCTGCCGGCGACGGCAAGCCACGGCTAGCTCAACCGAGCACGGTGTGAGCTACCAGAAGTCGCCACGGTGCTAACACGGCAAAGAAACAGGGACGGGATGATTCCTAGCTACCCCGGCCACGGCGGCCTCATCTCCGGCGAGGTCACGCCCATGGCGGTGATGGCGGAAATGGTCACTGTGACCTTACCAAAGCATGAACGGCGTAGCTAGGAGGTGGAGAAGGTAGAGGAGGACACGACGGAGCTATGGTGAAGACGGAGTTCGCGTTTTTGTAGTGGTTCGCGAGCTCGATGACGGCGAAGCTCGCTCGGCAGCAATGGTGGGCGCTGAGCTCGGTCGCTGCTTGCGGTGGAGGCGATGCAAATGAAAATATGAACTGCGAATTGGTCGGGCAGGTGCGTGTGAGTGTGCCCATCGTGGCTGGCCTTGCCAGGGCGTCCGCGGCGCGTGGCAGCAAGCTCAGGCGACCGGCGACGCGCGGCACACACGCGTCGAGCGTTTTCTGAATCGGTGAACACTGTAGCTCGCCATTCAGTGCTCCATTCACCGACTGACAGCGTTAATTGATTGTGTTTGATTTCTCAATTCGTGGCGAATCAGTGGAAACAATGTTCATGAAAGTTGTAGAGTTATAGTAGGGCTACAACTTTGGTTTAGCAATCAACAGCCAGTTCTCCATGGATTAAGAGTTATATCAAGCCAAAGTCGGCCCATTCAAACTGAAATGGCAGTTAAGACTTAGCAAAATTTTTAAGTGTTGACTCCACCTTCAAATCTGACTTGTGGGACCTTTTTGAACATGTTGTGCACATTTTCAAGACTTGACTTCTAAACAAAGTTTGTTCCTTATATAATTCTCTACAACTTTAATTTAGGTTGCCCAGACATGCAAACATCCTAAGCTACACTTTTTAAACAGTCAAACACAGGAGCTCTAGGGGTCCAAATTGGTCAACCATGACTTGGAAACCTAATTAGGCAAAATGATCAACATGAATAATGTTCCAAAAGACATTCTATGTGTAACTAAGTTACTTACAAGCATTTTTAGCCATACCATGCATTGGTCACACAAGAGTCAAGCAAGATATATACTGAAATAATGAAAAACATAAGAAATGTTGCAAATGTTTCATAGTCATATTTCACATGTTTCATGATCTTGTTGTATAGTATTAACTAATCTTGTTTCACTAAGTGAGTGGCACATATTGCACTTAATTGTTGCACACTTTATATTTCATAAAAGAACAGCACACATGAAATATACAACATATTGCAATGTTTTGAAATCATGTTTCATGTGATATAAGTTCACGAATGGATGCATGATGCTCGTGTTCATGAAATGCAGTGCAAATGTGGAAGCTAAACACCAGGGGTGTTACAATCAGCACTGCGTTGGCGACTTTTTCTACCTCTATATAGTTTAGTTTGGCTCCGGACAGTGCTTCTGAGATAAAATAAACCGGTTTTTGAGTTTTGCCTGATTCTTTTTCCATCTCGTGGACTAAAACTGCACTGACTGCATGGTCGGAGGCCGCCACATACAGCAATAGATGGCTGTCCGATTCTAGGATGGAGACCATCAGTGACTTTGCCAGATACTCTTTCAAGTCATGAAATGCCTCCGACTGCCTAGGCCCCCATTTGAAGTTGTCTCCGCCCCTCAATGCTTGGAAGAAGGGTAGGCTACGTTCTGCTGATTTTGAGATGAATCTGTTGAGTGCTGCTATTCTTCCCGTTAGCTTTTGTACTTCCTTCTTGGTTTTGGGCTCTGCCATTGCTATTATTGCTCTCGTTTTGTCCCGGTTTGCTTTGATGCCTTCTCTGCTTATGATATAACTGAGCATTTTGCCTTTTGTAACTCCGAATATACATTTCTCTGGGTTGAGGCGGAGGCCTGCTGTCCTGAGGTTGGCGAAGGTTTCCTGTAAGTTGGAGACATGATCGTCCTTGTTCTTGCTCATGACGACTATGTCGTCGACATAGGCTATGATGTTTCTATCTAGCTGTGATCCCAAAACCTCCTTTGTCATTCTGGCGAAGGTTGCTCCTACGTTCTTTAGTCCCTCCGGCATTCTGGTGTAGCAGTATGTCCCGAATGGGGTGGTGAAACTTGTCTTGTCTTTGTCTTCTTTTTTCATCCAGATTTGGTGATACCCAGAGAAACAGTCGAGGAGGGAGAACCTCTGGCATCTGGCTGCCTTGTCGACGGAGGCATCTATTCTTGGCAATGGGAAGGGGTCTTTCTTGCAAGCTTTATTCAGATCTGTGAAATCTATGCACATTCTCATTTTGCCATTTTTCTTTGGTACCAAGACTACGTTTGTGAGCCATTCTGAGTACTTGACTTCCCTAATCACTTTTGCATCTAGCAATCTTTGCACCTCTGCCTTTGCTGCTAGGATTCTATCCTCCAACATTTTTCTTTATTTTTGCTTTCTTGGTCTCATGTTTTCGTTGATATCCAGTTCGTGCTGTATGATGTCCCTGCTGACTCCCTAGAGGTTGGAGGCTGACTAGGCGAAGATGTCCTTATTTTTGACTAGGGTTGCCATGAGCTCTTCCTCTTCTACCTTGCACAATTTTGAGCTGATTGTTACTTTCCTATCTGGTAACTCTTTTTCTAGAGGGGTTAGCTTTGTCTCTTCTTGACCTGCCATATCTGTTTCTCCTTTGTGCATGTTCAGAGGCTCTAGTTTTTTGTTCGCCGACTCGACTGCATTGATGTTTCTTTGGGCTTTGTAGATAGCTCTCTCTATGTTTCTTGCTTCTTTCTAGCTACCTTGAACTGTGATAATACCATGGAGTGCTGGTATCTTCATGCACAGGTAGGCCATATGCAGTGCTGTGTTGAATTTGGTTGTAAATCCTCTGCTCAAGATGGCATTGTATGGGTAATACAGATTGACGACGTCGAAGGTTATGTACTCGGTTCTGGCATTCGCTTGGGTTCTGAACGACACTGGGAGTGAGATTTTTCCAAGTGCTTGTATCTGCTTGCCTCCAAATCCTATTAAAGGAGATTTAGAGGGTTGTAGTTGATTTCTGCTGAGCTTCATTTGGTCAAATGTATTTGCGAAGATGATATCTGCTGAGCTGCCTGTGTCGATCAGTATTCTGCTTATCTCCCATGCTGCTATGTTTGCCTTGATCACCATTGCATCTGTGTGAGGGTAGCTTTCTAGCTGGAGATCTTCTTCTGTGAAGGTGATTGGGACTCTGGACCAATTTGTGTGTTTCGTCGAGCCTTGGACTTCTACATTGTTTACCAGGCGGAGGTGATCTTTTTTCTGCTTTTTCGTTTGAAACTCCATCGATGATCCTCCGGCGATTGGCAATATCATGCCTATTGTTGGCAATGCTCCATGAGGGTTGACTTGGTTTTCTGGGTTTGGCTCGTTTTTTGGTGTTGCGGGCTGGTTGTGTGGTGGTGGCGGAGGCAGTTGCTGCATGTGGTGCTGTGGCTACGGAGGCTCGAACCTTATTCGGTTTTGCTCCGACGGGTTTGTTTCGAGGTAGGTTATATGGGGAGATTTTGGGTTTATGTAGGTTAGGCTTGCCTCCGACCTATAGTTGCTCGCTGGGGTCTGCTGCGAGGGTGATGGCCGCCATGCTGGTAAGAAGTTTGGGTAATAGGCGGAGGCTAGTGTGGAGGGGTGTATTTGTGTTGCGTTTAGCGCTGGGTACATTGGGCAGTACTGCTGGTGGCTAGTTGTGTATGTGGTGTTGACCTCTCTTACGCTCTGCTGTGTCGGAGGTTGGGCAGTCTGCTTGTTCTTCATCCTTTCTTGTGTTCCTTTTGTCTCCGGACAATCTTTGGTGTTGTGCCCTGCGTTTTCACCGTGAAAGACGCAATATGGCTTGTGTTGTTTCTGGCTTTGGTTTATGTTCTAGTTTTTTTCTTGGTAACCTTGGCGACCTTGGTTCCTTGTTTGGGTCTCCGGCCGTGTTGGGGTTGGTTGTTGCCCTTGCTCGTGTTGGGGTTGACCCTCGATACTGAGCACTTGTCCCTGGCCTAGCTTTTGATTTGATACATTCTGGTTCGTATAGGTTTTCTGGGAGTTTTTGCTACTGTTTTGTTGTCTGTTCTAACCTTGCTCCTCCAGCCTCTTGCGTAGGTCATTGTCTGATCTGCAGTACTTCTCAAACTCATCGTACAACTGCTGGATGGAGGTTGGTTTCTCTCTTGCTAAGTGTGCTGTGAATGGCCCAATTCGGAGGCCTTTGATCGCTGCTTCAATTGCGATCTCATCTGGGACATCTAGTGCCTTCGCCTTTAGTTGCACGAATTTCCGGAAGTAGTCATGTAGTGTTTCTCCCTGCATTTGCTTGCACTGAAATAGATCTGTGGAAGTCAGCGACTGTGCTGTTAGCCCTTTGATGTTTGCCAATATCTTGTCCTGAAGGTTCTCCCAAGAATAGACTGTGCTTGGTTTGAGCATAGAATACCAAGCCAGTGCGTCGCCTTCGGCTGCAATGACAAATGACTTTGCCAAGACGGCGTCGTCTTCGCCGGCGGAGGCTACTGCTGCCTCGTAACTCATAATGAACTGATGGGGGTCAGTCTTTCCGTTGAACTTGGGTAGCATGATTGGCTTGTACGATGTTAGCCATGGCGATTGTTGTTTGCCTTCAGATAGTGGGGACTTGGGATCGATGGGCCTCCGCATTACCTGAGATGGCATTGTCGGCTGGCTGATCACTGGCGTAGAACCCTGAAGCATGGCTACAGTTGGTGTTGCTACGGAGGCTGGGATTGCGGAGGTTGTTGCTGGTACTACATGCTGCATACTTAGCATCTCAGCATGTAGGACTACCAACTGCTGCCTTATTTCTGCTGCTTGTGCTGACGCTTGGATAGCTTGCTGATTAGCTGCGAATGCTGCTGCCATTCTGTCTCTCTCTTGTTGCGCTCTTTGCAACTATGCTTGCAGCTGTTGCAGTTCTTGCTCGGGTGTTGTGGCTGAGTTTGGTTGGGCCTCCGGATCTTGAATCTCTTGGTCTTGGGGTTCTGGTGGTTGACCCTAGTGTCTGCTCTGGTGTCATCCTCCGCTTGCGAGGTTGCGTAGGCGCTATGAATGTTGCGCCTAGGCCTTCCTCACTGACTTGTGGCTGCTGCTGCTCTGGAAGTGGTCTTTCTTTTCCCTGCCATCGTTGGTTTGTCTTGGCTCAACCACGATGGGCGCCAATGTTGAAACTGGGGGTTTCAAACTGCGTGGCGAAGACCAAGGCCTCCGCCCGTTGGACGGTCGGCCTCGGGTAGAGGCTTGGGGAACGAGGGACAGGGGGAATAGTGGAGAGTAAGGGAATGGCGCGAGAAGTTAAGGTTTCATTAATTCACCCACCAACCAACCTCCATGGTTACATGTGTCCCCTATTTATAGGATTCAACTACCACATGACGGAATTTATTACAATGCCCCTCAACTACTACAGTACATTCCTAGAATATTCTGTTGCTAGCCTTTTATTCGCGGGGCAGTCCTGCCACACCATTTCTGAGCAATGGGCCTTCATGTTCATGGACACGCTGTTGCCTCGGAGAGTCCCCGCCGGTCCGGCGGAGACATCACCAGCTGGTTTCCGCCCGATCGCTGGCCTCCGAGTCTCCGCCCTCAGTGGCGCACTGTTGCCTCAGAGGGTCCCCGCCGGTCCAGGCGGAGACATCATCTGTAGGCCTCCGCTCGGCCGTGCGGGAGCCATGCTAGCGCGCTTGCGCCCTCCGCGAGCGCCCACGCTTGAGTACCTGCGCACACTTGGGCAAAATCGTATGTTTGGTTAGTTTAGTGATAAGGCTGCCTCCGCCCGTAATACCGGAGACGCCCGCCTAGGTGGTCGGCGGGGTGCGTGCCTGGCCTCGGCGGAGTCCGTGATGGCCCCTCGAGCATGGTTGAGAAACCTCCTGGTCAGCGCCCGGTCTCCGCTCGTTCGAAGACGCCTTGGCGACACCCCGCTGCCAGGGGCCTCCACCACCCGCCAGAAGCCATGCTACAACAGTAGCAGCGGCAACCAGGACCTAATGCCTGCTCTTCAGATCCGTGCTTTCGTTTACTGAATTCTGCCATTCCCTTTTCCGCTAGAAAGATTTGCTAATGCGTGTTATTTTCTTCTATTTTTTCGCAGCTAGATTTACTGATCACCTTTTTGGTTTCCCTTGCGTCTTTGCTAGACCTGCGCTTCTCTTCTTCCACGTTTGTCAACCTTTTGGTTCTCCTGTTTGTTTGAGTTTTCGGTACAATTATGTGCACCGGTGTTCTTGCAGCTCAATTAATTGGAGTACTACAACTGCAAGCCTGAGCAAGAAATACAACAAAGGTCAGTGTTTTCTTGCTTTGGAAGTTCATGTAATCTTAGGTTTATTTCCAATTTGGTCTAATAAGGAGTGAACTCGAATGGTGTAGGCTCGCATTTATAGTTTCAGTTCTTATTTTCAAAAGCCCTAGGTTCCTGCGTCCCCCCTATATTTTTTTAAAAAAATCGCTTCATTCTGCTCGGACATTTTGGGTCACCGGTTCTTTTCATTTAATTGTTCTTCTTCACTCTTTTCCTCCCTTTTTTTTTCTTCAGTGAAATTTAATAGTCGTTCCTGCAGTAGTTAGATCATGAAAGAAAAATTGGAGAGTTCAATGGGCAACCAAAGAAAATACTACTACTGTATTTGAAGGGAACAAATAAAACAAAAAAAAGTTCTTCTTAGGTTCATGGAATATGGGAGAGTGATGTCAGCATGCCCTTTGCCTCCACTTCCTTCTGTTTAGTCATTTTAGGTTCATAGGCCTTTTATTTAGTTTCAAATATATACAGTTACATAGTTTAGTGCGTCAGTGTTCTAAACGTGCCTTTCCAGTTTTTTGTTTCTATAATATTCCACTTCACCTATCCTCATATAGTCATATTCCATCATCCATGTTTGTTTCCTCTGCTTATTTTTCAAGGTGCGCTCTTCGTAGGAAAGGGTGCTTACTCTCGTTGTGGAGATATGTTGGTGTCTACAGGTTGCCTCTGACGGCGACTATGCTTTATTTGTAAGTCAGCAAAATGGTCCATTTATGTTTCAAAGTGTGCCCTTCGCAGCGAAGGGTGCTTACTCTTGTTGTGGAGATATGTTGGTGTCTCCAGCTTGGCTCTGTTCTCGGCTATGCTTTATTGGTAAGTCAGACAAATGGTTCATACGCTTTTTGTTGTATGTTCAAGCTATTTCACCTAAATTTTTGTTACATGCTTTAACAATGTGGTTGCATAATCACTAGATCCTAGGTTTAGATAAGTATGCATGCTTACATATTTGAAGTGGAATCATTGTGCATTCCATACTATCTTAAGGGATTAAATGTTCGGGCCACTTTCCAAGGATTAGATCAATTAAATAACTACAATTTCCATGTTTAGCCTGAGGTGGATGCACTTAATTTGCTGCAGTAGAAATTTCATATGGAACGTATCTATACAGTCTACGAGTTGCCTTTCGTGGTGCATTAACAGAGTTAGCCTAGCCAAATTCACTTTCATTTGTTACGACGTGGAGTAGCTGTAGCATAATTTTGTTCCTTCTCTACAAATAATGCCATAGTGGTGCTTCATTTAAATGGTGAGTTTTCACAGTTCAGTTGTATTCAGTGCAATCATAGCACAGATGTAAATGGTGACCTTTCATAGTTAAGTTCTATTGAGTACCATATTTCCTATTTATGCTTTGGGGTTATTATTTCGTTTCCCTCAAATTAATTGACTTTGGACAATGGATGATGTATATGTGCCATGAACAAAAGACTGGATCATCATTTTACTAATTATCGTTTTCTTCAAATTCAGTTCAATGATATTTGTTTGACTGGTTTTGGTACCTCAAACCTGTGACTCCCACAAGGAAGACATGATTTTGGGACTGCTAAAGTGGTGGTGACCAATTCTTATTGTACTTCTTCCACCTATGTCGTATCAGTCTACTGTGTTTTCATGTTTAGCAAAACCCCTGTGGTTAGTAGTTTGCTGCTATATGTGTGTTTTTCCCTGTATGCAGGATACCCTTGATATCTATGTTTATTCCTTAGCAGCGTTGAGTTTTTCTTGTTTACAAGAGTGCATGACAAAACAAATCTTTTCATTTGGTGTGCTTTGCATGAATAATATGTTCAAATTGTTAAATTGATTTCCTAATGTCGTCCCCATATTAGCTAAAATTCTTTGTTATTGTTTCTTCGTCCCCTCTTCTGTTTCTGTGTACCAAAGAAAATATACACTTGCCAGCATGTAGCTAATTATTTTTGCACTAGCTTTGGTTTCAAAGAATTGCTACAAACTATATCTCACTTCTTCTATGATACGGCCATGTACTCATCCCAAGGCAAGTTTGTTAGTCTATTTATGTACTTCATTCTTAGCCTGTTTATTTAGTATTTTAATACATACATTCTCTATTTATGACTACTTGATAATGGCCGCCTTGGCTATAGAGAAATCATCTGCTTATGTTTTATGTGTATAGAATGTTGTGTTGATGCCAAAGAGGTTTCGTGTGTCATCAAAGCACCTGCCTCTTCTTTTTTCGTCTCTTTGCGCCAAACTATTTTTCTGCGATCTTTTCAGTTTGCTAAGAAAAGAAAAAAGAGGGCGCTGCCTCTGCCTCGGATTTTATCGAGCGCGAAAAGATTGGAAGCAAGGATGTCAAACTGTCTCGGATTTTTAGTGTGGTTTTAAATAGCTCTCTCGGAGATGCTCCAATATATAACCAACCCCAACGATGACCTTCTGTGATTCTCTAGGGGGTTTCATGAAGGATGTCAAACTGTCTTGGATTTTCCATGCTATGTTTATGGTCCTAACTTTTTGAGCCATACGTACCTTCATGAAATAACTAACATAGATTTCAAAGTTTTCTCTGCATTGATGCTATTTTTTTTTTTGCTCCTACCTTGGACCTCGATCAAGGTTATGGTGTTTCCATTAATTTGTTTTAGGTTGTTGCAGATCTATCTTTTATCTTTCTTTTTTCCTTCCATGTTTTTGGTCCTGTTCCCCTAGAATCCTGGTTCATCTAGCTTCATGGGTTTCTTCGCCATTGCATTCTCCTGCAGTCTGCTCCATCTATCTTGATGGCTTTCTTCGTCATTGCAATTTGTAACCATATGGTGTTTTCTCCGTTTTTAGCGTCTACTGCTCTTTTTTTCAAGTTTCTATCTCTTCAGCTGCTATTTTAGTTCCCATGTTCATTCATGTTTCGGTTTATTTGATTTGCAGTGCACATCACAATATGGCACAAGGAGTGCTTTGCCAAATCGAAGACGCAAAGGACTTAACTATGCATGTATTATACATTCTGTACCTCTTCCTTCCTTTGACTACTTTCTCCATACATAGATTGAATGCCTCTGAGAAAAAACAAAATTAAACATCTTGAATAGTTATTGATGGGTAATGTGTTCAAAAGTAGCTACGGATAATTTAAGCTTGCTACTTTTAGCTGGCACGATTTCTTGTAGTAGATTGTAGGTTATATAGATTAGTCCTCTATACATGGATTGCCTGTGCAGTGCTTTCAGTACCAGCTAGGGCTGGCAAATTAGGTGATGATGTTGCATCTGCTACATAATATGGCCTATCATTTTCTTACGCCGTAGCAGCAACACATCAATTCTTTCTTGAGTAAAGTCCATTGCTTATTTTGTTTAGGCACCTTGTGAGCATTGTGTATTCCTCGCGTGGTGCAAAATAAAACGAGTTGCTTATGTGCGCCTTCTGTGTGTACCTAATTGTCTTTTCTCCTCTTTCTATCCTGTACCCTGCAGGTCATAATGCTACGTTAAAGGGAAATGCAGCTAGCGTACGCATTTATATTGAAGATGAAAGGAAGCAAAGTTGCAATATATTTTCAGAAGACATCCGCGAAGCAATCCAGCAAAACTATTCTTGTGTGTTTACCATCGGCAAAAGTAGAAACTTTCTTTTCCCATTTAGATACCTTTCTCGGTTGTATAACAGTTTAACACAATATTAACTGAATATTCTTGACGTTGTCATTCAAACCAACGTTCTAGCTTCTCTATATAACATATGTACATATCAGCTCGATGGATGCACTTCCGCCTAACTTGCGACGCGCGCAAAGGCGCGCGCAACATACTAGTACCTAGACAAGCATGCAAGGACTCAAGAAGGAGACACCGGCCACGTCGCCCAAATTAACCTCAGCCGTCCGATCACGCGTTCGATGGCCCAGATCGCTCGAAGCGGATTCTCATGTACAACAGCTTCTCAGCCTCCTGGTAGCTTCTCCCGCTTCTCCTCACCTTCTCCCGATTCTTGTCCGAAGCCGGACAGTCAAATATATATACAGCAGCTTCAGCTTCTCCTCTCCAATTCTTTTCCTCTCTCTCCCGTCAATCTGTCTCCCTCATCCTCCCGATGCGAGCAAGGGCGGCGGCGGTAGCCGAGCGGCGCGCGGCGGCGGAGGCCCTCCTCCTTCGTCTCCTCCACCTCTGCCTCCTCCTCGTCCTCCCTCCCGAGGCCGTCCTCCCAAGACGATGGCGGGGCGGTGGCGGCGAGCCCACAGCGCCACCTGCGGGCGGCACGACGACGCGGGTGGGGCCCGGCAGCCCCCTCCCACTCCGGGGCCCTGAGCTGGCGGCGAGCACCCACCAGGTATGCCCATCGCATCTCTTCTCTGCCTCATGTGTGAAATCAGCACCCAAACCCAAACTCCAACCCTACCTTTGTCAAGGTCGCCCATGGAGGATCTGCCATCTCGTCGGTTGTTGAGTGCTCTTTGAGTATGAAATCATGTTAGCTTTGGATTCAATTTTTTCTCATGATTTATTCCAGTAACTTGCAGTCGGCAAACATGGTTAGGTGGGATTTTGACTAATAAGACAGCAGTTGGCTATGCAATTAACTATTTAGTATTTGTTGGATTCTGTGCCTGCAGAGAATTGTGTGACTGCCATAGCTCCAGTTCATCGAGTAGTACTCGACATGCCCATGTACATTCATGATTTTCTTCAGTCATTTTATCTCCCTTCGGTCCATTGTCTCAGCCCAAAACTTTCCTTTGCACAAAAAAATTAAGTGATTTAGTGCCGGTGATTCCATTTATGTGGCATCGATTTACCTCACAATTTTGATGGATCGAATCATAAATATTAACTGATTCCATTTAGGTGGCATCAATTTATCTCACAATTTTTATGGAGCAAATCATGATTATTAATGCCAATAACAAACCTTGCCAGGCAAGCATAAGGGCCCTGCGAGCTACAGCATGGGTGTACATGGACATGGAATGCCTGTCAGTGATCAACTTCCTTGCCTCATTTCATTATCACTAATATATTGAAGGTTTGGATAAACAGATGGTAACATTAAGTGTTGTTGTACTCACAGATTATTCCAACAGTAACTGAACTTATTTTTTTATGAAATACAAGAATGTTATCACCAATAACTCTCATGCTGCTTCTCAGTGATATGCAGCAGCGACATGCCCATAGCGTGTTGTCGTCATTCTTGGACAATAGAAATAGTCAACAGGTAACATTCTGTATGCTCATTGCATAACAAAAAAAACTACATAGACAGGTTATGCTTTCCTATTGCAATTATTATTGTTCTTTATTTTTTCTTGTGCTCATGTTTATAGACTTCTCAATTTCTTTTGGTTGTGCACATGTCAACTTGGTCAGCTATCTATTAATTGCAATGGACCTGCCATCATTCCTTTCAGGTTAGAACCAGCTTGATTAAAAGTGGATGCAAAACTACTCAGAGAGTAATTGATGAATTCATAAGAGCAATAGGCTTTGACCCCGTGGGGGGACAAATCTTGGTCCTGCATTGGACAAAACATAGGTTAAAAGAAGGATCTACCAATTAACATTGGTACCTTCCCCTTCTGATTGTTTTTGGTGTTTGAAAAGGTTCAAAATTCAAAGAAGTGCAGTGTTTTCTGCAAGTTGTTTACTCAAATTTCGTTTTGATTACTTGAGGTTGGTGAAGAGTATCCCTAGAGAAGAGATATATGGGTTTTGATGAACTTTTTCCCTATTTGTTTCAGTATTTGTAGAAAGAAAGCTTACAAATACAATAATGTAGCATATAAAAATGGACCCAGGGCCAATAAATAGTTCCAAACATACAATTTTAGTGTTCTTCCAAATTAGCTCTGGCAAAAAATTACCGCATACATCCAACATGATCTATAATGTCAGACCTCACTTCCATACATCCAAAGCACCAATTCAGAATACTCAATGTTATAATGCCTTGAAAAGAACAAATAGCTAACATTTTTTTGCACTTTTATATTTTCCCTCTATTTATTTTCCATCACTCTCATTATGTTATTTACCATAACCATGTCTATTGTTTGCTAAAAGTAGTTACATTTTTAACATATCTGATGGGCACGCAGCATATTTTTGCAACGAGTTATTCTAGCTTCTCCTGGTACAGTCTCATTATCTCCCGTCCTCTTTTCTAGGGGAGTCAGAATTTGATGCAGAGAATAAAACTCGATCAATATGAATAGGAATTATTCATGGTGTATTTTTGTCAATAGTTAATTTTCATTATTGGTGGCATCTGATTGTTAAGAGACATTTGCAAGTTCTCTGTTATTTTTCTTATTCTTAAATGTTGGTATTAGTGAGAATGTAATTTCAGCAATTAATCCATACGAAGACTTTGACCAACTAAAAGTTACTGTACTCTAAAGTGATTATTATCCTCTGCATATTTGTTTCTATTATGTACAGACACTCAGAAGAAGCTATATGTAATGCTTGGAAAGGATCTCTGTTCAGACAATTTTGTCAACTGATAGGTAATTTCCTTTATGGTCATCACATAAGATTGTTGCGTATAAGTTGCATTGCATCAGCAGGTTATGATAAAAAATATTATCATCTGTTGGAGTCTAATATGATTATTACCCCAATGCTTAGACCTGCGCTCTATCACAAACTAACAGATTTATGCAATCTGTGAGTGCACAATATATCACTTGAGAACGTGCTTTCATTTTCCTTGTCAAAGACTACGAAAACTCTAATTCTATTCAAATGCTAAAGAAGTGAATCATCATTGCCTGGATCGCTTGGATCACTCGGCCTCAAGGTGTAAGCCTGCGAAGATAAAATACATGCTTCACATCTAATTTTTTAATTAGTTTCCTTTATTTTAGATCGTCGCTCAAATCTTAAATTGGTTATTTAGAGACTTCCATGCAACCTATCACACTAAAAAAATGTGCTACGTATTCTCCTTTGAATTCTTTCAGTCAACCACCAACTAGGTTTCACAAAATGATTTAGCCTGCTGATGATGCTCTATTTTTTTTAAACTAACCATAGTGGAATGCTATATTAAAATGATGAGGCTTCCAATTTTGGTCTCTGCTCAAGTAGCACAATTCATGTAGACATAGCCCAAACATTTTTGTATGTATATCATACCTGTCATTGTTGGCTTTCATCGCCTTAATCTTATTATATCAACAAAGAACGTTCTGAATAAGGAAGGTTCTTTGCGCTATAAGAAAAATAACTTTTCCTTTTTAACAAAAGAAACATCCATCCTAATATTTTTATCTACCCCATCCAAATGAGTCTTCACAATTTTGTCTTTGCGCCTAAGGCAAAGTCTAATATTTTTAGGCTAGGTTCAAAAAGATTTGTTGAAGCGGCTTCCCAGCGAAGTTGCTTCTCATCTTAACTACTAAGACAGATATTTGTACACACACATGAGTGGGAACCAACACAATAAAAAAATAGGTGATGAGGGGAACCAACACAACAAAAAAGCAGGTCACGAGGATAACGACAACTTAGAGTTGATTCCTACTTAGAGTTGTACACTTATAGAGAAACATTTGATATCCCTTTCATGCTATAGTTAATGTTCCTATTAGTTCAGGCAAGGTTAATGCTGCTATTAGTTTCAGTTAATAAGTTTTGAGTTCATTCTTATTTTTTGCGTTGGGGTGTACCGGTTTCATGGCCATGTTAGCTGCTTTCCGTCTTTTAGGTAAGAAGAACAGTAATATTAGTCAAATCCTTTGATTTGGTTGCAACTGGTTTCTTTTCCCTTTGCTGTGACTAACTGCAGCTAAGAGGTTTGAACCTCTGCCTAGCAGTTTTTTTGTGTTTTGTACTTACAGTTTGGTTCAGCTTTCAAAAACTCTGTTCAGTAACTAAATAGAGGTAAAATAGTCAGAGTACTGTGATGCAGTTGGGATGGTGCATCAGGATGCTTAAAATTGTGGAGGTCATTTTCATGCAATAGTGAATACTCTATTATGTTTTTTGAGTGTCAGTGTTTCAATATTTTTGTGTCAGTAGAAATTCTGCTTTATTACTATTAGATTGCCTATACTCAGTTTCACTATTCTCTGTCTGTCAGCAGTGCATCAAGCCAGTTTTCTTGATTAGCAGCTAGAACAAGTATTCAGGTGAGTAGGTTCAGAAAAAATGGAAGGAGCTATCTCGGCATGTTAGTTTTTCAGTACTTTTGATCTCTAATTCTTTGTGTACATAGGTAAATAGTTTTAGTAATTGACATCTTAGTTTTGTCAGTATGGTAGCTTTTGCAAGTTGTAACTGTATGATTTTTTAAATATCAAATTTAGATGGAGCTCATCACGTGAACTTGAACATCAGCGTGACCATAACAATGTATTTTCCACCATTAATGTTGATTATTCTATCTTTCATTTCATTTGTATCTCTTTTAGTCAAATGAGTATTTACTTATTTTTTGGAAGATTTTCTCTCTGCTGCACATGTAAAGCTGATGGTGGAATTGTTGCTACACGTGAGGAGGTCGCATATTTGATTAGATCTGGTTGTCGATTGTTGTAATTTCATTCACTCTTTATTGTTTTATTTTTCTGTAAAATCTGGGTGTAATTGCCTTCCTTTATCTACCAGATTTTGCTCTGCTTTTAGGAAACTAGGCGTCATGTAATGATTGGATATAAATCTGATTAATGGACTAAAAAAAGCATCCGGAAGATATGTAGTCGCTCCCTGATACTGCTGCACGGGCGCGCGAAGGCGCGCGCCCTGATACTAGTACTAGATGAACACGGCAGTGCCTAGATCTCGTGCATGGGCCTTCCTGACCTAAAATCCGTGTGCGCAGTTGAGACTCATCATCTTACAACGTACGGGCACACTTTTGGTTGATTCAAGAATAAAACTTATGTATTATGATGGCTGACATACCAAAGAGAATTGTAAAAGCAAGAATGATGGGATATTTTGTACAGTATCTTAAAGCGGAATAAAAAAATATTTAAGTCTGATTAATTTCACTCCTATTACTGTAGCAATTAGCACGAGCGAGCAGATCAACAAATTGTATGCCCCGTTGCAACACACGGGGATTTTCCGACCATTTTTTTGTCTTCATTTTTTTGATCCGTCTTCCTCTAACTAACAGATATATATAACTCGTGCTCATACGAGTCGGAGACTTGGACACCCGAATAGATAATCCTAATTCAATTTGTTTCTTCGATCCCAATAGGAATACTAATCCTAATTGAAATAGAAATAGAAAAAAGATAAAAGTATAAATTAGGTAGTTCCTTTGAGAGAAAAATAGAAGAAAAAGTTTTTTATGGTTATGAGAGAAATAGAAGAAAAAAGTTACAACTATAATTGTTTGAGAGAAAAAAAAACAGAAGGAAAAAATAGAACGGGAGTTGAAAAAAGACAAATCTACAAAAAAAAAAAAGAAAAGAAAAGAAGACTAATACGGTATGAAATCGGAATATAGGAGCAGACGGAAATAAACAAATCTGGAGAGAAAAAAGAGAGAAGAATCTGAACAAAGAGAGAGGGAGAGGAGGTGTGGTCTTGAACCAAGAGAGTCCAATAAGTATTAGGCTTGGAGAGAGTCCGAGAAGTAGTATAGGCGGAAGAATACATGGACAAGAATTGTAGCAGCGATACATATCAGACTCTATTTGTTGATAAATAGCTAGGGGACTCTAATCCACAACTAGCTAGAAAAAGAGACATAAGCGAGTCTTACAAAAGAAGCAGTAGGATAGTAATGCTATCATTACGCGTAGTAGTTAGAAATAGGAAAAAGACTAGAAAACATGGCGCGGCTTTGATGCGTCCTCCTTTTAGTGTCGTGCCAGTATAACCCGCAATTATTGCCAATGTTGTTAGAAAAAGGGAACATCTCGTATATGCATTCAAGTTGTTTAGACAATTCACATTATAAGAAGGTAATAAATAAATAAGGATTGGTTAAACCATGCTTGAATTTATGTATGGCTAGATTGTGTACAAGCTTGTGTACACTGTCAACTATCAAGCTTGTGTACAAGCTTGGGTACGCTGTCAGCTATCACATGTGAGCGCTCCACGTAAACTTTCTTTCAAGAAATATAGTGAACTCATTTTTCACTTCTCAAAAACTGGTTTCTAGAGCATACAATTTGATGTCATTCAAGATGTAACAGAGGCAATGTACATTTACCACGTGATCCAAATCAAGGCTTAATTGATGTTAATTTGTCAAGACACCACCACCTGCAAGGCCTCCAAATTCTAAGTGACAGCTTCAATCTAAAACATCAGGATGTTCTACGAGTTACATTATAGTGGGCACACCCATCATTCGCAGAGCAACAAGTATCTTTTAATGAAAAATAATTACAAGTAGTGCATTTCTCCAACTGTAAAATATAAACATTTGCCTAGTGGCATCGAAAAGGCATACATTATTCCGTCAGATTACAGGTCGGGTTGTTATCTTGCACATCTTAATCAAGTAGCCTTTAGAAGCTAAGCTTACCCAGGTTTCTTGAGAATTCCAATTATTATTCTTTCTTGTTCCATACTGGAATGGCAGCAGCAGTGCTTGGAATATATATTTTTTGCAGCGAAAACACTCTTGAAGAAGAGGATGAAGGCAGAATGCTACCTTCATAAATCTTCATATACTACACCGTGATAGCTGGATCGAATACAAGAAAAAATAGGCCATAATAAGGCAAGCACAATGGCATACAGTAGGAATCTCTAATTTCAGACTGAGCCAAACCAATATTCCACCTGTCTGCTTCTACCATTCTGCACACTTCAAAAACGCCACGATTACTGTCTTTGACATCATCATCAAAGTCGTCAGAAACTCTTTTACCTGTGTTGTTATTTTAGTCCAATAGCTTGAATTGCAGATTGAGTTATTAGCAATCATTTGTGTTATGTAAGTAATGTAACATAATACTTTATAAATTAAAAAATAGATAAATAACGACAACGTGCTTATGATCAAACTGGGAACAGGCACATCCTTGTCTTGTACAAGCATAAGTTGTACCGTTGGAATTCTGAAATTGCATTGCAGGCTCTACAAGTAGGGTAGTTCCATGCTAAGAATTTAAGACCACAGAATTGTGCCTAGTTCTAAAAATGGTAGATTTGGGCTTTGGATCATTGTATTATTTTCAAAGTTCAAAATTTTCATATAAAAATTTGCTAAATTGCAGAAATGGAAGTTCAGGATTTTAGATCATGCCATGCCAATTTTCATAAATAGAATTTCAAAGCTTGAGTTCATGACATGGTCAAATATTAGATCTGGAGATTCAAAATTATAAAACCTTTTTCGACAACACAACAAAATTGGACTTTTTTTACTTAGATCTGATACATATTAAGTGGCTGTAAAATAGATGCAGAGAACAAAAGATTAGTATAATAGAATTGGGAATAGGTAATTAATGTGCCTGCAAAAATAATATGAGACAATCCCCTAACCTTCTTCAGTTCCTTCATTCTTTCTTCCTCCCTATCTCGTTTTGCTGTCACTGCACCTTATCCCACTTTCCGTGTAGCCAATCCTGAATTTTCCCTTTCTTCATGCAAGGCAAAAAGAAAGAGGAAATAAGAAATTAAGAAGAAATAAAGAAGAGTGCCAATTAGTATTGCTCGTATTGTAACCTACAAGGTTACAACTACGACTAACCACCATATGGCAGCAATGTGCGCGCCAACAGAGATGTTCCTTGTCAGCATGTTGACCAGCTCAGTCCTTGAAATCAGTCTCCTTCCAGACGACAACCCAAACTTGGTTGAGATTGCCGCATCTCCTAAGTCCTAAGACGTGTGTGCTGTAAGGATCCGCCGCCAAAGTGAACACCTGAAAAGAGATGGCCGATAGGGAAACAAAATCAGTATGAGGCCTTTCATCATGGAGGACTTGAAAATTTATTATATGGCAATGAATCAGAGGCAAAAGTTTTGCATCACAAAAAGAATACTTACATATATACATATACAAAATAGTGTCTGCTGAACAGAGCCAAATCTCGTGGGCATTTCATCGAGCATGCGGTGTGCACTGTCGCTAGCAGCTGCTGTTATATCTATAGGATCATTAGGAGCATAGATCTAGCCGAGTACTCGCTATTGTATAGAATCATGAATCCTAGAACACGTTCTAGACTGAGAGACAGAGACATAGAGAGGATAGATGAGGGCTGACAAACCTGACACCGCGGATGGGGTGATCCAGAGGTCACCATCGGGTTCGTTGGTGAAGTCTGCGCTAGGGCAGCGACGGTCGGTGAAGACAGCGTCGGTGATGCGCGGTGGCGACCGGCAGTGAAGGCAGTGGAGTTGGTGGCGGCGCGGCTGGTGGCTTCCCATCACTGGCTGCGCGCCCTCTAGATCGGATTAGGGTTTGTCGGTGGGGAGCTTGGCTCAGGTCAACCTCATGATAAGAGCTGTCGGCCCCCACCTCTTTTTATAACGCTGTGTGACAGGGGCTCTCCAGCCATGGTGGGCTAGGCGCCCCCTATCAGGGCGCGAATCAAAGGCCCAACTAGGCTGTTGTGTCCAGTTAGGATTAGATATCAATCTAATAATCTCCCCCTTGATCTTCTTCCATCTTTCAATTTCATATCATTTACTTTTGTTCATTTCATTACAGATTAGCGCATAGAGCATGTTTCATCGTCACTGTCAATTGCCGATAGATTTAACAGCTATAACACACCACTCTGTTCTGAAATAGATACTTAACTTTTGGGCCTTCTTTTGTCCAAGAATTATAGGCTTTTCCTTAAACCCATGCCAGCTACATGTTCTCTAAACACATTGGATGGTAAGCCTTTTGTAAGCGGATCCACGAGCATCTTTTCGGTACTTATATGCTCAAGACTTATGACATGATCCTGGACTTTATCTTTCACAACATAACACTTTATGTCAATGTGTTTAGCAGCACCACTTGACTTATTGTTGTGAGCATACTGTACTGTCGGATTATCGCAATATAACTTAAGTGGTTTATAGATGTCGTCAACCACCTTCAAACCGGGTATGAACTTCTTTAGCCAGTTCACCTGCCCCGTTGTCTCATAACACGCTACAAACTCGGCATACATTGTGGACGATGTAGTGACGGTTTGCTTTGAGCTTTTCCATGAAATAGCTCCCCCTGCGAGAGTGAATACATATCCAGACGTGGATTTTCTATCATCTCCCGCATAATCATAATTTGAATATCCCACTATATAAAGTGAATCAAATCTTCTATACGTCATCATGAGGCCTTTCATTCCTTGCAAATAACGCAAGACTTTCTTTACTAATTTCCAGTGTTCTGTTCTAGGATTCCTCTGGAATCTACCAAGTAACTCGATAACAAATGCCAAGTCAGGGCATGTACATACTTGAGCATATTGCAAGCTTCCAACAGTTGAAGCATATGGAACCGCTTTCATTTGATCGGTCTCATATTGGTTCCTAGGGCATTGAAAATCCCCATATATATCGCCCTTGACTATAGGAGCAGGTGAGGGACTACATTTGTGCATATTGAATTTCTTTAAGATTTTTTCTATGTATGCCTTTTGTGACAGTCCTAATACCCCTTTACTTCTATCTCGGTGAATCTTGATCCCTAGAACGAACGAAGCTTCACCAAGATCTTTCATATCAAATTTTGAGGACAAAAACTTCTTTGTCTCCAGTAGTAGACTGACATCACTACTAGCAAGTAAGATATCGTCCACATACAGGACAAGGAAGATAAACTTCCCATTTTAAACTTTGCATAAACACAATTGTCCTCAACAATCTCTTTAAATCCAAAATTCCTTATTGTCTGATCAAACTTCAAGTACCACTATCTTGAAGCTTGTTTTAATCCATAAATAGATTTCTTTAGGCGACATCCCATTCGTTATTTTCCTTCCATGATAAAACCTTTTGGTTGTGCTATGTAAATATTTTCCTCTAAGTCACCATTGAAAAATGCCGTCTTTACATCCATCTGATGTAATTATAAATCGTAATGTGCCACTAATGCCATTATAATTCTGAAGGAATCCTTACATGAGACTGAAGAAAAGGTCTCATTGTAATCAATCCCTTCTCTTTGTGTAAAGCCTTTTACCATAACGGGAGTAATCATCTGTGAATGTTATGAATGAATCATAACCATCCACACTCTTTACAGGAAATGGACCACAGATATCTGTGTGAATAATCTGTAAAATTCCTACGCTTTGTTTGGCATCTTTCTTAATTTTCTTTACATACTTTCCTTTTATGCATTCTCTACATTGTTCTAAATCTGAGAGCTCTAATGGAGGAAGAATATCATTCTTAACTAGTCTTTCTATTCTCCCCCTCGAAATATGGCCTAAACGACAGTGCCATAATTTCAACAACGCATCATGAGCTCTCTTTCGTTTTCTGTTTACATCCGTAGATGAGGATACATTCTCATTGTCGCACGCAACGTTCTCATCATCGCATACAACATTTACATCATCACATAGTGATAACAAATAAAGCTCATTTTGTAAGATAGCAAGACCAACACATGCATTATTAAATGTTATCTTACATTTGCCATTTCCAAAATGACAATCATATCCATCATTGTCCAAGCATGAAACACTAATCAAGTTTCTCTGTAACGAGGGAACATAAAAAACATCTCTAAGTATAAGTGTGAAGCCATCAGCAAGCTCTAGAGAAAGATCGCCAACGGCTTCAACATCTGCTCGGACTCCATTTGCAACTTTAACGTGTCTTTCGCTTCTTTGCGTAGTCCTCATCGAACGAAATCCCTGTAAAGAATTAACAACATGAACAGTTGCACCTGAGTCAATCCACCAAGTGGATTTCGAATACTATACATACAGGGATTCATTTATGAACGTAATAATGTTCTCACCTTTCTTTGCTATGATCATCTTTAAGTAATCGAGGCAATCTTTCTTATAATGTCCCATCTTCTTGCAATAGAGACATTAATCTTTCTCTACCGTGAACTTGTTTTGCTGAGGCTGATGCAGCATGGGACCCTTTCCCTTTAACTTTGATGAGGAGTTAGTATTATTATTCTTTTTCTTATTGTCTTTTAGATAATTGATAGCGCCACCATTGGCAGCTTTCATTCTCTCCTCTTCTTGCACACACATAGCCATGAGCCTCTCTATGTCCCATTTCTCGGGCTGTATGTTATAGTTGACAACAAAAGTATCAAACTCTTTTGGCAAGGAAGCAAAAATCAGATGGATAAGGAACTCTTTCTTGAGAGCTAGATCCATTGGTTCTAGCTTGGATGCCAAATTACCCATCCTTAGTATGTGCTCTCTTATGCCACCATTACCTGAGTACCTCTCTGTCAACAGCTGCTTTATCAGCTGGGTAGCATATGTCTTTGAAGAGCCAGTGAACTGACTCTTTATTCTTTCAAGATACTCGATAACGGTGTCACACTCTGAGATTGAGCCCACAATTACAGGCTCAATCGTGTTCTTTATCATAGCCAAACATTTCTTGTTGGTAGTGACCCACTTCCTATGCTCAAGGTCATAGGATATTCTTTGGGATGCAAAATCCCTCTCTTTGGTTGCCCAAGCGGCATCAGCCTTGTTTGTCTCTCTTACTGGTGCCACAAGCTCAGTGGGACACAGTGAGGTGACTACCCAGTCCACCTCAGCCAAGATGAAGGCTAGGTCAATCTTTTTCTTCCACTCCGTGTAGTTATCACCTTTGAGAGTGGGGATCTCTTTGATACAACCCATAAAGTTGTATCCGCCTGAAAACACAATTCATATAGAGTGAGAACATAAATAATAACAATAACAATTGCATGCCTTAGTTCCAATGTTGGTCAAAATTAAAACATACAATTGTCCTCTACACTAATTCTACATCACCATTGGGTAGAAATAGAATTAATGCATGACAAAACTCATCATAAATAACATTATAATATTACCATTAATCAACGTTGGTCAGAATAATAACAATATTATAATCAATTAAAACATATCTATTTTTCAAAATTAAATTCTCCCGTTGATTCGAATTTAATAATAAAAATAATATCTTTAAATACGCAGCGGAAAATAAATCTTAATTTAGTGAATTTTACCCACAGGAAAATTCTCTTTTCTATTTTCTTTAAGCCATTTATTCATTTTCTAGGAAATAAATATTTACCGAAAAAAGGAAAAACAAAAAATGATTCATTTTAGCACTGTTCATTCGGCCCTGCCGACAAAATGGCCTGGCCCAACTCCCTTGATGTGCGCGCTGTGCCTCCCAGGCCGCAACCTAGGCCTAGGCCGGCAAAGCAGCGTAGGCCGCGCACGCCCGCCTGGGCCGATCGCTGGCCCGATCCGATGGCCGTCCGCACGCGTCACATGAACAAAACAGCGACCGCAATGGCTCCCTTGAAACCCTAGTGCCATTCTATTCTTTCCTCTCTCTCTCTCTTCACCGTGCACTTGTCTCTCCTCAACACAGCAGCACCGAGTAGCTGAGCAAACAACAAATGACGATGGGAGCGAGCAGAGAGCCCCGACATCATCGCCGGCCCTCTCACCGGTGTGCGCACTCCCCAGCGGGTGAGCGCGCCACAGTCGAGCGGCCTGGCCACGGCGCCTCTTTGGCCAAAGCCCAGCAAGCAGCGCCCTTGGCTCGGCCTTCTTCTCCCCGCGCACCAGCGAGGCAACAGTGCTACGCAGCAGCGAGGTAGGCATCCCCTTCCCCAACATCCCCCTCTGATTTGCTTCTTTCTTTTGTTCTTCTCAGATTCAACCGATTGGGGATCTAGGGTTAGGGTTTCTTTTTTTATTAGGGTTTCATTGTTTATCTTCCCCATGAAGTCTTCACGGGTTTAGGGTTCGGCTCTTACGTTCTTAAGGCCAAAACCCTCTTCTTCTTCTCCTTTCCTTAACCCAGTTAGGGTTAGGGTTCAACCAAACCCTTTGTCTTCTTAGATCCGAACCGGATCTAACCTTTCTTTCTTTTCTAACACCTGTGTCGAGATCTACACCTAAGGGACCGGCTCTTATACCAATGTTATATCTATAGGATCATTAGGAGCATAGATCTAGCCGAGTACTCGCTATTGTATAGAATCATGAATCCTAGAACACATTCTAGACTGAGAGACAGAGACCTCCACCTCTTTTTATAGCGTAGTGTGATAGGGGCCCTCCAGCCATGGTGGGCTGGACACCCCCGATCAGGGCGTGAATCAAAGGCCCAACTAGGCCGTTGGGTCTAGTTAGGATTAGAGATCAATCTAACAGCTGCAAGGGCGCTGCATAGGTACTAGTGAGGGAGCACAAGGGCACCAGGAAGCTGTACAACGCCATCACTGGTTGGCTTCTTCCCCGCGGTGATGACGCTCACCTTCTCCATAATAATGGCCACTTACCTAACTCCATTTGAGGATGAGCAGAGGAGGCAAGGCGAGATCAAGCACCACCTCACTGGGTGAGTGTGACTAGTAGAGGAGGGAGGCGAAGGGCTCCCACGCTAGGTGTCATGCTTCATTGATGGGGAATAGGCGTGTCGTGCTGCATAGCTATTGGGTGGTTGCAGTTGTTGTCGCGTTGCCTCGCTAGTACGCAGCGGGCTCTCTATCTCCACTACCACCGCCACACTGCATGTGTAGCTGTTGGTCGTGCGTGCAACTTCTGAAAGGGTGGAGAGAAGGAGGGGGCGTTCAAGAAGCGGTTGGTGGTGGAGGCATGGAGCAGAGAGGGAGGCGTGGGGAGAGGCATGGCTGCTAGCGGCGCGAGGTGGAGCCACGGAGGCGACGAGTTTTTGGGTTCGCGAGACTTTGTGAGGTTTCAGATCCATATATGAAGCGGGCAGGACCCGAACTGATCTGCATCGAATAGTCCTTATCGCGAGCTGCCTTGATCCGACGGTTGCTGGGTAACGGGCGATGTGGCCCTATCGGGCGCCCACGATTTGGTAGCAGGATTCCTATTAAGACAATATAGAAGTATAAATTTGATAAAATCTTACTTCTAGTATTAAATCACAAATAGTTTTCATTATTTTTCTATTTATTTCATTTTTTCTATATTCTTTTTTTCATCCACTCCCATATGGATCCGGGAGGACCGGGAGGGGAAATCCTGTTGTTTGTTTTTTCGGTAATGCTCTCTACCAAGCATTTGGCCAGCCGGACACGCGTCTTCATTAGGTCTACGGACTAGGTCTAACTGGCTTCCACCAGGACAGAACCACCTCATGCCATGTGCCCCTGCTATGATAGAACTGCTCGAAGTAGCACATTTCCAAAGGCGCTCGTCTTCCACTAGACACTAAGCACCCCGAAAGCTAGCTACATCGGACGGTTCCGTCAAGCACACCCCAAGGGAGAACTCAAATAATCCATGTTTTTTCTCTAGGATCCAATAATGAGAACGAGTTTATAATACTTAGTCCATTTCATACAACAAGAGTTCTTAGAAATACATTATTACAACAGCAAGTTCAGAGTGCGGAATTAAAATAAATATCTAATGATAAGATACAAGGATTCATTTGTGCCCACTAGAAGAATCCCCCACACAACACTACTCCTCAAGCTACACCTGCAACAGGGGTAAATAAACCCTGAGTACACAATATACTCGCAAGACTTACCTGACTTGTGGGAATAATTTCCCGACTCCAAAGGATATGATAGGCTTTATGGTTTGTTGGATTTTATTTTTGCAAAAAAGCATTACTAGTAGTGAATCCTTATGTATGTATTTTATTAGCAGTCATGATTAGTGTGTTAGCTAACAATTCTATGTAAACACCTATTCTACTTTCAAGCAAGAGTTAAGCAATCAGATCCATTTATTCCCTTTTATCTTCCAGTTCTTACTACGGTGCTAGATCGTAGACAAGTCATACTATATTGCACGACAATTCGTGAACCAATATAGCCTAGCTAGGTACCCCGAAATATATGCCCCGCTTGTACCCTAGGCATAAGCAGGACCAACCCACCACTCTCCTGTTAAGGGGTCTAGGTCCCTATCCAAACTTGGACTCCAAGCCCCACACATGAGTCCTGGATTCAGTGCGGTGCTTAGACATCCACCATCCCTGCCTCCAATCAGTCGGTTCAGAAAGGGCCAAAACCCACGATAAGAGAGCAATAAGCCTTCCCGCTCTCATAAGCAAGTATGTGCTCAGGATAATAAGTTTGTGACCTAACTGTAATCTAATGCAATGGCCTGTCCTTAATCGACATGGATAGGGAAAATAGTGTAACCAAGCTATGCCCCATTGGTTACGGGACACAACCTCTTACACCCACCAATACCCATGCCATATCCCTGCCTGGTCTCCATTTCTTTTCACATTTTATCATGAGAGTGATAATAATAATCACCTATTGTGAGTAACGATAGGTTTCTCACGCTACCGATAAACCTAAGCATAGCAGCTACTCAACCTAAGCTAGTAGGACTCATAGGTAGGTATATCTATGCATCTAGTTTTAACAATAAGCCTATAACATAAATGCACATCACATATATATATATATATATATATATATCTAGTGATTATTCAAAATAAGGGTTATGCACCGGGGCTTGCCTTGGGTAGGTGCGATGTCAGCTCAGTCAGTCAGTGGTGGCTTCGGGACCTCCTCCTACACGAGGACCTCCTCCTCATACTCCTCAATCATCTTCTCAAACTTGTGATCTCCGATGGTCACGATCTTCGCCAACTCGTTCTCTACATGCATGCGATGATGATGCAACACTTAGCATTTTGGCAACAGCAACTCTTAAAATAAGAATACACATGGTAAACTACTAAGCTAGCTCTAATGACTAACATACTAAGCTAACTATCATCTTCATCATGTAAAGTGTTGGGTTCAACTAACAAACACCTAGCTTTACAAATAAAGGATGTATCTCTATTTCTACTAATGATTTAATGTATATTTGAAACAAAGAGTATTTAACTACCCTTATGTTAAGTCTATTCTAAAGCTACAAAAATTACAGTGAGCAGATAATAATACCATGAAGCTACTGTAAAATTTTTAAAGCTAAAGCTATCACCATTTTGCCACAAAAATTCCTACAATAATTAACCTACTAATATTAAGCACTCTCAAATGATTTAATAGCTCCTGATATCGACAAGTATATATATATGAACTAAATATAGTAACAGATAGCGCACAATTTTAGGAACTTAACAAAATTGGTTTCATCATTTTTGGATACCTACATAATTTTATATTAATTACCAAAGTTTAGCTCAGAAATAAAAATAAAAAGCTATTTCTATTCTCCACGAAAAAGCTAAACTGATTTCAACCTAACACGGCCCACACACGAGGCAGTGCGCGCGCGAGCGTAGGGCGGCCCATGGTGCGGCCCACGTGGCACTGGCCCACGCACGCGAGGCGACCAGTGGCGAGGAAGCCTGCGCGTGCTGGTACATTACAAAAACGCCCCTAGACTATGAGCAAAACAACCCGCAGTCCACATTACTATTTCTATAGACAGTAACTTTGCAATGAAACCCTCAGAACTTTCTCCTCTTTACAACGGCAAGGTCCTCGACCATCCCCGCGTGCGCTGGCGTGGCGAGCGATGGCACTGGCGCTTACGTTGGCCACACGGGACCCATGCTGACCTATCTACGAGGCCAACGCTCACCTAGGGTTTGACGTGGGACGATCGGTGGTGGTTGCACGAGCCAAGATGCCATAGAAGGACCTCTCCATAAAGGCAGGGCACCCTGCAGCAATGGTGACGGCGTTCTGATGAGTCGTAGCAACAACAAGGTGGTAGAGGTAGCGGGTGAGCAACGACAACTCACCAGTGACCTTACCAAGGAGCCGGCTCGGTCAGAGATGACCTGAGCGAGGCTGGCCACGTGCGCACTGCGAGGTGAATGACAGACCACAAAGGCACGGCTGCATCAGCAGTGAGGAGGCGGCATTAGAGCTACGACTAGTGTGTTGAAAGCTCTAGTTTGGTTTTGGTGAATTGATGAAACCCTAAGTGCTAACCTAGTTTATCAAGTGATCATGACATAGGTAGCACATTCCAAGTGGTAAAGCAAATAAAGATCATGACATGATGATGGTGATGCCATAGTGATGATCAAGTGTTGGACTTAAAAAGAAGAAAGAGAAAAACAAAAGGCTCAAGGCAAAGGTATAAATGGTAGGAGCCATTTTGTTTTGATGATTGAGACACTTAGTGAGTGTGATCACATTTAGGTTTGATAGCCATACTATTAAGAGGGGTGAAACTCGTATCGGAATGCGGTTATCAAAGTGCCACTAGATACTCTAACTCATTGCATGTGCATTTAGGATCTAGTGGAGTGCTAACATCCTTGAAAATGTTTGTGAAAATATGCTAACACATGTGCACAATGTGATACACTTGGTGGTTGGCACATTTGAGCAAGGGTTAGGAACTTCACCGGTGGAGTGTCCACCCATAGAGTGCGGACAGTCCGATGGTGCCACCGGTGCCATAGACAAAAAAGACGGAGGTCATTGTAATTGACTGGACGCTGGACTCTGTAGGACCGGCGCATCTGGTCAGTAGTAGCTGAAGAAGCGCAGCGTCGGTCATCGATCGAACACTGGCGCTGAAACAACCAGACGCTGTCTAGCTGCGTCTGATCACACTGACATGGCCATGAATAGAGGAGTCGCCGAGTAACAGGATGCTAGGTGTGTCCGGTCGAGCATGACCGGACACGTCCGGTCGAAGAAATTCATTTCTGGAACCTTACTGGAAACGACCGGACGCTGGAGGCTCAGCGTCCGGTCACTTCTGTCATAGCATCCGATCGACTATTGACCATTGAGATCGAGCAAATAGTATTCCAAGAGAGGGGACATGTGGCGTGTATCACGTGACTGGACGTTGAGGGCTAGCGTCCGGTCGATATGACCAGAGAGTCTGGTCACCCCGTGTTGTGCCCAGTGAAGGGGTACAACAGCTCTATTTCGTGGGGGCTTCTATTTAAGCTCCATGGCTAGCTCAAGCTCACTCTCTTGGCCATTTGCATTGACAAAGCCCTCCCACTCATCTCCATCATTTATTCATTATCTTTGTGAGATTGGGAAAGAATCCAAGTGCATTGCTTGAGTGATTGCATCTAGAGGCACTTGGTGTTTGTGTTTCACTATGGGATTCGCTTGTTAATCTTGGTGGTTGCCACCACCTAGATAGCTTGGAGCAGTGAGGATCATCGAGCGGAGGGTGGTGATTGTCTTGGCTCTGATTATGGTGATTGTGAGGGGTTCTTGATCTTTCCCCGGTGGAGAGCCAAAAGATACTCTAGTTGATTGCTCGTGGCTTGTGTGATCCTTATCTTATGTTGGTTGTGTGGCACCCTATTGAGGGTTTGGCGTGTGATGCCAATTAGCGTGTGAACCTCCAAGTGAGTGAATTGCCACAACGAGGAGTAGCTTGCCAGCTAGCAAGTGAACCTTGGTAAAAAATCATTGTGTTCATCATTTGATTCCGAGGTGATTGGTCTTCATTGATATTTATTCTTGTGATTGATTGGCTTCTTCCTTGACACGGCGGTATAAACAAATTGCTCACTCTCTTTACATTACCACAAACTAGTTATCAAGCTCTTTAGTGTAGCTAGTTGTGAGAGCTTGTTAGTTTGGTTAGTGTGGCTCTTTAGTTAGCGTTTGAGAACACACTAACTTAGTGTAGTGACATAGTTTTTGTGTGGATAGAAACTACATAAACTAGAATTGTGGTAGGTGGCTTGCATTTTTAGTAGGCTAGCGCAACACTCGCTTCGCCTCATAATTATCTAACTGGTTTGTTAAGTGTTGTTGTAGATTTTTTTATAGGCTATTCACCCCCCTCTAGCCATTAGGACCTTTCAAGTGGTATCGGAGCCGAGGTCATCGTGATTTAAGGCTTAATAACCTTCAGTGTAAAAATAGCTCAAATCAACAACACCAAGAAGCCACCCCAATTTGATGGCTCAAATTATCCCTATTGGAAAGATAAGATGACTACTTATATCAAGTCAATCAATAGGAAGGTTTGGAAGGTGGTAGAGACAAAGATTGAGATTGAAGATGAAGAGGCTCCCACCGCCGCCGAAGAAATACTACTTCAAAATAATGACATTGCTCTTAGTGCCATTCATGATGCTTTGGATGAGAGAACATTTGAGCAAATCAAGAACATTGAGAAAGCTCATGAGGCATGGAAGAAATTGGAGGAATCATTTGAGGGCACTCAAGCCGTGAAGGGTGCAAAGGCATACATTCTTAAAGAGAAGTTTGCAAGCTTCAAGATGAAGGAGGATGAGAGTGTGCTGAACATGTTCCATCGAATGGAAGTGCTTGTCAATGATCTCAAAGCACTTAGTGAGAAGATAGAGGACAAGGACTTCTCTAATAAGTTCTTGAGATGTTTACCCGCAAGATTTGGAATATTGGTCACATTGCTAGTAAGGACCGGTTTGGACACAATGACACCAAACCAAATCTTAGGAGATATTATGACCGATGATGCTTATAGAGATGATGATGAGAAGGAAGAAAAGAGGGAGAAGAAGGATAAGAAGAGGGATGACAAGAAGAAGAGCGTGGCATTCAAGGCCACATCATCCAAGGGCAAAGCTAAGCAAGAAACAACAAGTGAAGATGATGATTCATGGGATGACGATGATGATGAGAAGAAGAGAAGGGCTACTATGCTAGAAGAAAAAAGTCTTCATCCAAGAACAAAGAAGAGTCAAGAAGGTGCTTCAAGTGTGGAAGCAAAGATCATCTTGTTGCTCAATTTCCATACAATAGCGACAATGATGATGATAACAAGAAGAACAAGAAGAAGGACAAGAAGGAAAAGAAAGAGAAGAAGGACAAGATGACCTTCAAGAAGAAGAAGGGTGGTTCATATGTGGTCACTTGGGATAGTGATGCTTCCTCAAGTGATGATGATGATAGTGATGATGACAAGACCACTAAGAAGAAGGCACTTGCTAGCATTGCAATCAATGAAAAGCCTTCTCTCTTTGACACTCCATCATGCTTCATGGCTAAGGCCACTAAGGTACAAACTTGTGATGATGGAAGTGAAAATGAACATGATAGTGATAGTGATGATGATGAACCTACTAAAGATGAATTATTTGACATGCTAGAAGATGCTAAAGAACATTTTGATATTAAGAGAAGGGAATGCAAGAGCTTGAATAAGGAGGTAAAAGCCCTTAAGCAAGCCCTTGATAAGCTTAAAGCAACTCATGAGAGGCTAGAGGAAGCCCATGAGAAGCTTGGCAAAGCTCATTCCTCTTTGCTTAATGAGCAAAATAAAAAGAAGCATATTAAAACTTACAATGTAGGCTTAACTTGTGATATAATTGATGAATCATTATATATGCCTATCATTGTTGCTCCCACTAACCCTTCTTGTAGTACTTCCACTTCCACCTCATCTAGTAGTGATGGTCTCACTTGTGATGCCTCACTAATGGTTGAGAATGAGAACCTCAAGAAGGAGGTCAATAAGCTCACTTACACCTTAGCTAAAGCCTATGGTGGTGAGGACCGCTTGCTTATGTGCTTGGGTAGCCAAAGAGCTTCTCTCTACAAAGAGGGATTGGGCTATACCCCCAAGAAAGGCAAGGCAGCCTTTGCTCCTCACAAGACTAGTTTTGTGAAGAACAATGGTTGATTTTGCACTAGTTGCAAGCAAGTTGGTCATAAAGAGCATGAATGCAAAAACAAGAGCAAAAATGCTAATGTATCCTTCATTAAGCTTGATTCTTTCTATGTGCTTACCAAGGGTACAAATGGTGTGAAGTCTAAGTTCATTGGTAAACCATGGATGGGCTCAAAGAAGAAAGTCATTTGGGTACCAAAGAGCTTAGTAACTAACCTTCAAGGACCCAAGCAAGTTTGGGTACCTAAAAAGAATTGATCTTCTTTTGTAGATCAGTTACAAAGCTAGAGGAAGGCATTGGGTTCTTGATAGTGGGTGCACTCAACACATGACCGGTGATGTAAGAATGTTCAACTCAATCAACACAAATGGCAATGATGGTTATGATAGTATTACATTTGATGATAATGGTAGAGACAAGGTCAAAGGGCTTGGTAAGATTGCAATATCCAATGACATGAGCATATCCAATGTGTTGCTAGTAGAGAGTTTAAACTTTAATTTGCTATCCGTGGCTTAATTGTGTGATCTTGGATTTAAATGCATATTTGGGGTAGATGATGTAGAAATCATAAGTGTAGATGGCTCAAATTTGATCTTCAAAGGCTTTAGATATGAGAATCTATACTTGGTTGATTTCAATGCTAGTGAAGCTAAATTATCCACATGTTTGTTCACTAAGTCTAGCATGGGTTGGTTATGGCATAGAAGGCTTGGTCATGTTGGAATGAAATAATTGAATAGATTGGTTAAGCATGACTTAGTTAAAGGCTTGAAAGATGTTGTGTTTGAAAAGGATAAGCTTTGTAGCTCTTGTCAAGCCGGAAAACAAGTTGGAAACACCCATCCTAAGAAAAGCATGATGATCACTAGCAAAGCATTTGAGTTATTGCACATGGATTTGTTTGGGCCAACACAATACACTAGCATTGGTGGTAACAAATATGGCTTTATGATAGTTGATGATTACACTAGATACACATGGGTATTCTTTCTAGTGGACAAAAGTGATGTATTTGCAATATTCAAATCATTTGTCAAGGGCATTAACAATGAGTTTGAAATAACCATCAAGAGAGTTAGAAGTGACAATGGTAGTGAGTTCAAGAACACTAGAATTGATGAGTTGTGTGATGAATTTGGAATTAGACATCAATTCTCGGTCAAGTACACTCCACAATCAAATGGCCTTGTTGAGAGAAAAAATAGAACACTTATTGATATGGCAAGGTCTATGCTTAGTGAGTATAGTGTGAGTCAATCTTTTTTTGCCAAAGCTATCAACACGGCTTGCTATTATAGCAACCGCCACTATTGTCACCCATTGAAAGAGAAGACACCATATGAGCTCTTGAATGGTAGAAAATCCAACATTACATATTTTTGGGTCTTTGGTTGCAAATGCTTTATCTTGAAGAAAGGCACTAGATTGGGCAAGTTTGACAAAAAATGTGATGAAGGATTCTTACTTGGTTATTCCACTACAAGCAAAGCATATAGAGTTTGAAATTTGGATAGTGGTACTCTTGAGGAAGTTCATGATGTTGAATTTGATAAAACCAAGGGTTCACAAGTAGAGAATGAGAACTTGAAAGATGTTAGAGGCACTCAACTTTCAAATGCCATGAAGAACATGGATGTTGGTGAATTGAGGCCTAGGCAAGTGAATGATGATGAAGATGATCAAGTGCAAGTACTCTCTAACTCAAATGTGCAAGATGATACAACTCAAGCAAGCTCTCATGATAATGAACAAGATCAAGTGGCTAGTACATCATCTCAACCTAATGATCAAGCAAGTGCAAGCAATCAAGTTCCAATCCTTCAACCAACCAATGTTGCAAGGGATCGTCCATTGGACACTATCATTGGTGATATTTCAAGAGGTGTGCAAACTAGATCAAGATTGGCTTCATTTTGTGAGCATTTCTCATTTGTGTCATCCATTGAACCAAAGAAGATAGATGAAGCATTGAAGGATGTTGATTGGGTGAATGCTATGCATGAAGAGTTAAATAACTTCACAAGAAATCAAGTATGGGAATTAGTAGAGAGACCAAAGGCTAAATGGGTCTTTAGAAACAAGCAAGATCAAGATGGGATAGTAGTAAGGAATAAAGCAAGATTAGTAGCACAAGGCTATACACAAGTTGAAGGTCTTGACTTTGGAGAAACATATGCTCCGGTTGCTAGATTGGAAGCTATTAGAATCTTGCTAGCCTATGCTTGTGCCCACAACATCAAGCTCTATCAAATGGATGTCAAGAGTATATTTCTTAATGGTTACATCAATGAAGAAGTATATGTTGAGCAACCTCCCGATTTTAAAGATGATAAGAAGTCCGACCATGTGTACAAGTTGAAGAAGGCATTGTATGGCTTGAAGCAAGTACCTAGAGCATGGTATGAGAGATTGAGAGACTTCCTACTCTCTAAAGGGTTCACGATGGGCAAGGTTGACACCACTCTTTTCATCAAGAAGATTGGAAAAGATTTATTTGTGTTACAAATCTATGTTGATGACATCATATTTGGATCAACCAATCAAGACTTTTATGATGAGTTTGGAAAGATGATGGCTACTGAGTTTGAGATGTCCATGATTAGAGAGTTAAGTTACTTCCTTGGTCTTCAAATCAAGCAACTGAAGAATGGTACATTTGTGAGTCAAGGCAAGTATATCAAGGACATGATCAAGAAGTTTGACATGAGTGATAGTAAAGCCATTAGCACACCAATGGGAACAAATGGCAACTTGGATAGTGATGCAAGTGGCAATATGGTGGATCAAAAATTGTATCGGTCTATGATTGGAAGCCTACTCTATGTGACCGCATTAAGGCCGGATGTCATGTTTAGTGTATGCATGTGTGCAAGATTTCAAGCCTCACCAAGAGAAAGTAATTTAAAGGCTACAAAGAGAATATTGAGGTACTTGAAGCATACACCAAATGTTGGTTTGTGGTATCTCAAAGGAGCAAAGTTTGAGCTAGTTGGTTACTCCGACTCAGATTATGTGGGATGCAAGGTTGAAAGAAAGAGCACATCGGGCACATGTCAATTATTGGGAAGATCACTTGTCTCATGGTCATCAAAGAAACAAAATCGTGTTGCATTATCAACCGCCGAAGCCGAATACATATCCGCCGGTAGTTGTTGTGCACAAATACTTTGGATGAAGGCCACTTTGAGTGACTTTGGAATCAAGTTCAAGAAAGTGCCATTGCTATGTGACAATGAGAGTGCAATCAAGTTGACCAACAATCCGGTCCAACATGCAAGAACAAAGCACATTGATGTCCGCCACCATTTCATAAGAGATCACCAATAAAAAGGGGACATTTGCATTGAGAGTGTTGGCACCGAAGATAAACTTGCCGATATATTCACTAAGCCATTGGATGAGAAAAGGTTTTGCAAGCTAAGGAATGAGTTGAACATATTGGATTTCTCAAATATGTGTTGATGCACCCCCACTCATATGACATGCCTCTCATTCGAGCAATCCAAGGTAAAAGTTGATTGGCATGGCATACATCCTTGCTAAGGACTTGTTTAGTGCATCTAGACATCTTTCACATTTAATGGGCTCATTCATAAAAATCAAATGAATTTGATGATTATATGGTACCAATATTGCTTCTACGCTTATTTTGATTTAGTGGTAGCATATGACATATTTGTGGGCTTGTAAACCTAGTGTTTAATCTAGAAAATGAGCTCTAAGTATTTAACTCAATATGGTACAAGATAACCCTTATTTGGAGGTGTGAAGAAGCTTGTTCTTGGATCAAACCGAGTTAAATATCTTTGGTAAATGATCTAGATTGGACCAAATTTAGGAAAATGATCCTCACCCCATTAATTGGCATTGATAATCTCTACCTATCTATATTTTGAACCTTTGTGGTCATTGATGATAAAGGGGGAGAAAAACAAAGATATTAGCACATGGGGAGAAAAACAAAGATACTCGTGTACTAAGATAGTGAAAAGACAACAAAAGAGGAGAATTTGACATAGGGGGAGAAATATGACAAAGAAAAGGGATCAATTAAAATTTAGAGCACACAAGTAGGGGGAGCAAGCTCATAAACTTGTAAGGTGCATTTGAATGTGCATTTCATATGTTTGCTTGCATAGCACAAGTTTAAAATTTCAATATCCATGGTTGTGTGGTGTATGCTAGTTGTAGGTTTGAATGATAAAATGAAAAACTAGCATGCATATGATATCTAATGATTTCATTTCCAAGTATTTCCAAATGGTATCAAGCTAACCATGGTGCTAAGGATGGTATAATGGTGCACTCCGATTGGTATCACGCTTCAAAGGTCTATCTTTTACACCTTAGCATCATTTAGTAGACATTGTCTCCTATATTTCCTATCTAAGCATATGTGCAAGCTATAATCCAAACTCTTAGCACATATGTAGGGGGAGCAATTGCTACCATTTGGGGTTCATGAAACTTGTCCATATCCTTTAACACATGGTAAATGTGCTTGGGCAAGTAACATGAATTCCATTGAATTTTAATTCATATCTTTGTGAGAGGGTTGTCATCAATTACCAAAAAGAGGAAGATTGAAAGCTCTAGTTTGGTTTTGGTGAATTGATGAAACCCTAAGTGCTAACCTAGTTTATCAAGTGATCATGACATAGGTAACACATTCCAAGTGGTGAAGCAAATGAAGATCATGACATGATGATGGTGATGCCATGGTGATGATCAAGTGCTTGGACTTAAAAAGAAGAAGGAGAAAAACAAAAGGCTCAAGGCAAAGGTATAAATGGTAGGAGCCATTTTGTTTTGGTGATTGAGACACTTAGTGAGTGTGATCACATTTAGGTTTGATAGCCGTACTATTAAGAGGGGTGAAACTCATATCGGAATGCGGTTATCAAAGTGCCACTAGATGCTCTAACTCATTGCATGTGCATTTAGGATCTAGTGGGGTGCTAACATCCTTGAAAATGTTTGTGAAAATATGCTAATACATGTGCACAAGGTGATACACTTGGTGGTTGGCACATTTGAGCAAGGGTTAGGAACTTCACTGATGGAGTGTCCACCCGTAGAGTGCGGACAGTCCGATGATGCCACCGGCACCCTAGACAAAAAAGATGGAGGTCACTGTAAGTGACTAGATGCTGGTCTCTGTAGGACCAGCGCATCCGGTCAGTAGCAGCTAAAGAAGCGCAGCGTTAGTCATCGACCAGACGCTGGCGCTGAAACAACTGGACACTAGCTGGCTATGTCTAGTCACACTAACATGGTCATGAACAGAGGAGTCACTAAGTGACCGAACGCTGGGTGTGTCTGGTCGAGCATGACTGAACGTGTCCAGTCAAAGAAATTCGTTTCTAGAACCTTACTAGAAACGACCGAACGCTGGCATGTATCATGTGACCAAATGCTGAGGGCCAACGTCTGGTCAATATGACCGGAGCGTCCAGTCACCCCGTGTTGTGCCCAGTGAAGGAGTACAATGGCTCTATTTCATGGGGGCTTCTATTTAAGCCCCATGGCTGGCTCAAGCTCACTCTCTTGGCCATTTGCATTGACATAGCAACCTTGTGAGCTTAGACAAAGCCCTCCCACTCATCTCCATCATTGATTCATCATTTTTGTGAGATTGGGAGAGAATCCAAGTGCATTGCTTGAGTGATTGCATCTAGAGGCACTTGGTGTTCGTGTTTCACTGCGGGATTCGCTTGTTACTCTTGGTGGTTGCTGCCACCTAGATGACTTGGAGCAGCGAGGATCATTGAGCGGAGGGTGGTGATTGTCTTCGACTCTGATCATGGTGATTGTGAGGGGTTCTTGACCTTTCCCCAGTGGAGAGCCAAAAGGCACTTTAGTGGATTGCTCATGGCTTGTGTGATCCTCATCTTTTGTGAGATTGGGAGAGAATCCAAGTGCATTGCTTGAGTGATTGCATCTAGAGGCACTTAGTGTTCGTGTTTTGCTGCGGGATTCACTTGTTACTCTTGGTGGTTGCTGCCACCTAGATGGCTTGGAGCAGTAAGGATCGTTGAGCGGAGGGTGGTGATTGTCTCCGACTCTGATCATGGTGATTGTGAGGGGTTCTTGACCTTTCCCCGGTGGAGAGCCAAAAGATACTCTAGTGGATTGCTTGTGGCTTGTGTGATCCTCATCTTTTGTTGATTGTGTGGCACCATATTGAGGGTTTGGCGTGTGATGCCAATTAGCGTGTGAACCTCCAAGTGAGTAAATCGCCACAACGAGGAGTAGCTTGCCGGCTAGCAAGTGAACCTCGGTAAAAAATTATTGTGTTCATTATTTGATTCCAATGTGATTGGTCTTCATTGATATTCATTCTTGTGATTGATTGGCTCCTTCCTTGACACGGCGGTATAAACAAATTGCTCACTCCCTTTACATTACCACAAACTAGTTATCAAACTCTTTAGTGTAGCTAGTTGTGGGAGCTTGTTAGTTTGATTAGTGTGGCTCTTTAGTTAGCGTTTGAGAGCACACTAACTTAGTGTAGTGACATAGTTTTTGTGTGGATAGAAACTACATAAACTAGAATTGTGGTAGGTGGCTTGCATTTTTAGTAGGCTAGCGTAACACTCACTTTGCCTCATAATTGTCTAATCAGTTTGTTAAGTGTTGTTGTAGAATTTTTTGATAGGCTATTCACCCCCCCCCCTCTATCCATTAGGACCTTTCACATGTGCATGACAAAGAGGGAGCCAAGGCGAGCTAGTGGTGTAGAGGAATTGGCGTGGGGTGAAGTGGTGGAGGCTGGCCACGACTTGGGTGGTGGCAGGCCTTAACGGCATGGTGGCAGGCAAAGCTCCAAAATTGGAGCTCGGTTGAGCCGCAATCAAGGCAGGTGGGGTCAACTAGAGAGGGGGTGTGAAGGTGGAGACGCGAGCACGAGGAATTGATGAGAGGCACTCGCTCTCTGACTCGCCGTGACGCGACACGACAGCGGCGGAAACAGAGGGAGAAAGAGGAAAGAGAGAGACGGCATGGCAGGTGGGCTCGGCTCGTCCATGCCTTGGTGGGATGCGAGCCGCAGGATCGAGAGGCCCACACACTCGTGCTAGCCGACAGGCGTGCGCACCCAACCGATGTGGCCCGCGCAGCGGCAATGCCTTAAACGACAAGGCGATGGTGGCTCGCCCACGTGCGTGTGGCAAAGACGACATGCACAGGGCCAACAACAGCACAGAGATGCAGCGGACTAGCATGGACGCGATGATGATGCGATGGCAGTGGCAGCGTTGTGACGCGAGGAGCAATGGCGGACGCGATGGCAGCGCAGCCTAGGACAGGGCAGGTGGCAGCAGTAGCGGCTCCACGTGGAGGGCTGGCGGCAGCTAAGCCATGGCTAGGCCAGAGGCGGCCACGGCTAGCCGCATGCGGTAGCACGCGCAAGCACATGCGTGACCAACACGGCGACGCTGAGCGCCCGAGCGCGATGATCGCAGCCACGTGACCAACCAGCCTGAAACCGGTAACACGCACGAATTTTAAAGCGCTCAACACGACCAAACGGTTGCTCCTAAACCTAAATCATCTTCACCATGGTCAAGATGGCACATGAGACTACCAAATCGAGCTATAACACTACATCACTCCTTAACCCAATCTCTCACAATAAATTGCTAAACATAGCAGTGTCTAACTGTTGGCACATTTGAAATTTTCTAAGTTTTTGAGATGAATTTGATTTCCATTTGCGATTTCTAAGCTAGTGGAAATATTAGCTAATAATATCATTTTTGGATCACAAGTATTTCATTGTCATCTACAAAGTTTGTACTTCAAACTTTATTTAAGTACCACATACATGTTCTATAGCATTTTTGCTTAATAAAAATTGGTTTTAAACCCTAAGTGATATAACATGACTATTGAATCAACTTTCGTTTCACATTTTTGTTGATCGTTTTGAGTTACGAAAATTGATCTACACACTTTATCACATGCATTAACACATAAACATGATGCTCATGACATGTTTTAGTAAATGATTTACGGTGTAACACCTGCGCCTCGTGCTGGACTCATTTCGCGCCGCATGCCCTAGCACCTCATGCCTCACGTGGATCCACCTCGTGCCGTGCACCTCGCCCACACCTCGCGTTGCGCTCCCCCTCGGCCGTATCAACGAGCCTTCATTAGACGTCAGCAAGTAGATGAGCAAATATTGCAACGGTATGTTTCATGCGTTCAGATATATGCTGCATATATTTCATGTGGATGTTGTAAAAGTAGATCTGGTGTTGTATATGTTGTAATGGCTATACATGTGTGTTGCAAGTATATGTTTTAAATGTTTTATCTATTTCAAACATATGTTACAAGTGTTTCATCTGGATGTTGCTTATGTTGTCGTGGCTATACACGTATGTTGCAATGCAATTGTGTTTTCAAAATGTTTCAACTGTTTCATCTGGATGTTGCATGTTTTCATCTGGATGTTGCATATGTTGCAGTGGCTATACATGTATATTGCAAATGTATGTTCCAAATGTTTCACCTATTTCAGACATATATTGCAAGTGTTTTATCTATATGTTGCATATGTTGAAGTGATTATACACATATATTACAAATGTATGTTATATATATAATCAATCAAGTAGAACAATTTCACGTGTGAATCCTATCGTATAAATGTGATAAAACTGATAAAATACATATAAAACAAATCTACAGATCAGATCGATTCTAACAAAAAGTATAATATTTCTTCAGCGGTCCACGTTGTGTAGCCGATTCAAACCATAAAACAAAGATGAAAATCATTTCCCAACTAACCAAAATCAACCATGCACGTGTCTTGCATCCTCCAGCATGTGCATAAGCAGTCACCTCCTCTGGTTCCTCCAGCACGCCTCACATATGTGCCTCCAGCTGCTTAGGATGGTGAGAGAGAAAGGAGAGAAACAAAAGTTGTTCACTGGTTCACTGTTGTGAGAGGATAAGAAATAAGGAGGCATGGAAATTGTTGCTGCCTGCCAGCAGAGTGGCTATGAAAATATTTGTAGGTGGACAAGAAATAAGTGAAGTGAATTTTTGTTTTTATGGGGAGAAGTAAAAGAAAAATTAGGGTCCGCTAACCAATATCATGGATTAGTCATGTTCAGCTGAATGTCGTGCTACCTTCTGTCTAAAGGATTTTAGTAGAAGTAAAAAAAATGGTAAGTTTATCTAAATATATAAAAGATTATATCCAAATTTCAGATACTTCGGTCTTTTCTTTTTAATTCTTAGAATGTTCTCGTGTCCTTGGTCTTTATATGATTGTAACTCGAGTTCAAACAACTCGCGTCTAGCGATGATACATAGTCCGATCTCAAGATGTTTCATGCACCATTGCAACGCACGGACACGATTGCTAGTTAAAATAATCCGTATAATGTGTAGATCTACGAGACTTGATATATTTGTGATTGTGATGCACCAGTAGAGAAATGACTTTTTGTCGATGGCCAAAAAACATTTAGTCCCGGTTTCAAATTGCAAACTAAGACTAAAGGAGGCATGGGACCTTTAGTCACGATTTGTAATACAGACTGGGACTAATTCCACCCTTTAGTTCTGATTTGTAACGGTTATCAAGACATGTCAATGCCGAAAGCTTTAGTCCTGGTTTGAAACATGAACCCAGATTAAAAATGTTACTTTTAGTCTCGGTTTGAGACACGAACCTGGACTATTCCCGGTTTGTGTCTCAAACCCGGACTAAAGGTGCCTCTAGAGTGAATTTAAAAGGAAAGCGTATCTTATCTAAGTTAGATGTGTGGTGGGAGTTGAGATAGCAATGCGCGTAAGGGCTGGAGTGGGAGATCTTGAGTTCGAATCTCCACAGTCACACCTTTTATGAAGACCTTTAGTCACGATTGCGTAGTCTCGATTAAAGGGGGTTGGGAACCCGGGCTAAAGCTAGCTTCTCTACTAGTGATGCGATGATGATAATGTTTTTGTAAGTCCATTGATGAACATAACAAATTTGAATTTAGATGGATGGAAGTTGAGAATCGTTGAGTGAGTGACTTTTTGAATACAAATTCGCACTGCCTAGTGACACTGGTTTAAGAGACCCACCAAAGACTTGCTTGTGTTGGTCTCCACATAAAAACCCTTGGGTTCTCGTTCTCAAGGAACTGATTTGGCGTAGAGTCGACAACGATAAAAATTCCAAAAAGCATATGACCCGCTCCAAAACCAAATGCATATGACCCGCTAGCCTACGTTCATTGAACGCCACCGTGCAGTCGTCGTCTCCATCCGCATCCCCTGCTCGCCGATGAATTGTGCGGCTATCGACCAAGGCTCTCCACCACCACTCGAGGAAATAATAGCGTCGGTGCCATCCCCCAATCCATCCTTGTCTCACTAAGGTACCAAATCTGCTTTGGATGTGAGATTGTTTCCTATCCCCTCGAATGTTTTGATCTATCGATGGCGATTAGATGTGCAAATAGATGCTTCCTAGGAAATCCTAGAGATGTGGGTCTAGGTTGGATCAATGGGCAATCAAAGGGGAAACCTAATCCCCACATGGAAATTGGTTACTTTTACTGAAGACAAGAGGATAATCGTTCTGCTCACGTTGTCAAAAGTTTTAGAATCTATCACAGGAATTAGCTTTCACTCTGTCGAGGACCTAATACTGGGGTACCTAATAAGGTGGAACTAATAATCATCGAGCGTTGATGCTTCTGGTCAGACAAGAACGCTACTATGCTTCTTGCCCGAATGATAGAAGATTGGTTCCACCTCGCTCGACCCCCGAGGGCTAGACTCCACCTCGCTCGACGTCCGAGGGCGGGTTTCGCCTTACCCGACCTCTAAGGATAGGCTCCACCCTGCCCGATGGTTGAGGGCTGGCTCCGCCCCACCCAATGTCTGAGGGCTAGTTCCGCCTCACCCGACGTCCGAGGGGGGGCTCTGCCTCGCCTGATGGCTAAGGGCACGCTCTGCCTCACCCGACAACCGACGGCCAGCTCTGCCTCGCCTAACATCCGAGGGCTGGTTCCGCCCCACCCAATGTCCGAGGGTGGGCTCCGCCTTGCCCAACGACTGAGGGCTGGCTTCACCTCGCTCGATGATTACACCCTGCTCCTTCTTGCTAACAAGCATAGGGTACGACAAGACATTTGAGTCAACCGCAGTACTGAGGACCATGCCCTGTATGCCTGCAGGAAGGTACCGTCAGGATACGATGGGACGGGCGCTTTAAGCCCTTTCTGACCTAACAGTGCTCAAATAGTGTTGTAGGCGCCGACTTTTATGCCATAGTGTTGTAGGGGCCGCCATTAGCCCTCGGGCGCAGATACTAACACAGGCATACGACAACCGCTGTAATCTAAGGAAGAACTCACATCATCTATAGTGACAGGCGTATAGTCATTTCCCTATCTACTCCCCGCAGAGTCATGGCTCGATGCCCTGACGCACTGCACCACACCATCTGCCGAGGAAGGATGGGACATGACCACTCACTGAAACAAAGTCAGAGATCGGCCCTATCAGGATCGGGAGAACATGCTATCCCTAGTGTGGCCTACCATGTTAGCAGGGTAGGCTCAAGGGAAAAGGAAGACCTAGTGCCCTCGAAGGACCTTCTCTGCCTTTGATTTTTTCCTCTTTCTCTCATCTGTAACCCCTGCTCCCCCCTTGGTCTATAAAAGGGAGGGCAAGACACCCCATGAAAGGGAGATTAGTTCGACACATCACACATAGCCAAGCAGCGACCGAGGTCTTGGTGTCCTTTCGACCATTCCATCAGAGAGTTGGGACCTTCCCCTCTCTTGATCGTTTGTATCCCCTACTGTGAACCTTTTTCGGCACTGATAACATGAGCAGCAGCAGACTGGACGTAGGGACATTCAACCCGAACTAGTATAAACCTTGTGTCCTTTAGTGCACCATCCGAGCCTAACGCGCAACAATTATAAATTTACTAGTCGGTGTTTGTTCAAAACACCAACACACTCTATTGTAGCAGTACACTATATTTTATTCTTCATGCACCAGATAATTTTCTCACCCTCCATGCTCATTTTCTTTTTGGCAGCTAAGCGGGGACAATGGAGCTTAGGTCCGAGCGTTGTTTAATGTGTAAAGTAATCCGCTGCTCCCCTAGGTCTGAACACGCGGCAAGGATAGGTGTCAAAAGGGCTCCCTGCTACTGCACTGTAGCCATGGTAGGGGCAGGCACCGAAAGGCTCCCCTATCGCACTGTAGCCACAGTAGGGGCATGCGCCAAAGTCAGCTCTGCTGTCACATCTAGTCACTATAGCAACATGGTAGCGTGACATGTCTGTGTACTAGGATTAGATGGGTAGAGTTATATTTATAGCTTCCCACTGCAACTCAGTAAAAAGAGTGAGTTAAGTTTTGCCATCTCCTCTGTAGAGCTCCAGCCAATGTTGGTGCTTGTGCTTTGTGTGTGCATACTCCGTTCTCTCTCCCTTCTTCTACCTCTAGCCATAGTGTGTGGTCGGCAACATCGATGAGCAGCCAGCTCACCCGTGTGGAAGATCCAGGGGCCAACAAGTGGTATCAGAGCGGCATGGCTGAGTGCAAGCCGTGCGTGACTCTGATGGAGGATCGGCTGAAGTTGATGAAGGCCAGTATCACAGCAAAGGTAGAAGTAACACTCTACCGGAGCATTGTCTACGGTCTACACTACCTAGTCAACACGAGGCCGAACATTGCATTCATCGTGGGCTACGTCAGCTGCTCCATGGAGGATCCTCGAGAGGATCACTGGACCATAGTAAAGCGGCTGTTGCGCTACATCAAGGAGACGGTGGATCAGGGGATCGTCTTCCCCAAGACCGGTGGAAGTGGGCTATAGCTTACTATGTTCAGTGATGCAGACATGGCGGGGGACACCGATGGATGGCGGAGTGTAACACCCTAGGTGTTTGTCACTAGTTAAGCAACAGGTTTAAGCTCAACCATGACATGTTAAGTGGTGTTGGAGATGTCAAGGTCAAACCTATGGAAATAAGCCCCAACCTAAACTCGGATATTACACCCTTGCTTTACATATAGGCCCATTTTAAGATATATGCTTGGCTGGTGTTATTGGAATATCTTCATGTGTCTCACATCAATACCCATCTAGATGGATCACTGGAAAAGTTTCATGAAGTTTGGAATCAAAAAGTCACATGAAATGATAAGTCATATCTTTGCATGAATTACTTTATCAAGTAGATGGAAACCTATGATGTCAACCAAACCTTGTAACCTTGCTCCAACAACTCTAATTGAACTCTACAACAAAAGTTATGAAGGGTTCGTGTTGAGCAAAGATGGTGAAAATATCCAAAAATCATGGAAACCCTAGATTCTATAACAAAAAGGGCTTTGCGTTGACCGAGAAATAAAGTTGACTTCTGGACCAGATATGAGGTTTGACCAAAAATGAAAATTGAATAAAAGTTTGATCATAACAAACTTTGTTAAAAGACCAAGTCATGATTTGGTTTCAAAATGGATCAAAATAAGGCTCAAAGTCTAATAGAAACGCTGAAATCAGCCCGACAGTGTTTGCAGTCCGGAATTCACTGACATCGACATTGACATCCCGCGTTCTCCAAATTTTGCTAAGCAACTTGAGTTGGTCTAAAAATAAAAGTTGAAGGTTATATTATGGAGAGGAGCATACAAAAAGTTGCACTGAGTTTGACCGAGTTTCGACCTCCAAAAGCGAGTTTCCGTGATCGCTGTTAACATATTGACACTATCATTTTGGAGCTTAATTATCCGCTGTTACATAGCTCCAATGGCCGGGCACCTTAAATAAGAAACATAGAGCAGGCCGAGGTGTACAAACTTCGTTTATGGTCCAATGTCTAATTCGGCCTGGAAGCGGCCCAAAACGGTGTTCCACTTTGCCCACGTCGCTGCCCACCACGTGCTCGGTTAAATGCCCCAATGGGCGGCGCGTGTCCAGGGCATGGCCGCCATGCATAGAGCACTCCCACCATGGCTGACGCACGTCCAAGCGCTACGCCACACGCTACCTGATGCCCTGCTCTTCCAAACTGAGTGCCCGAGCTGCTTAGCACTCATTCTCTCACCTTCTCGTCGCCCCTCTCGCTCCGACCGCGCGCCTGCTCGCGTGCCAGAGCGCGGCCGCCATGGCCGTCGCGGCCGAACTCCCTTGTGCCACTGTTCCTTCTCTTACAGCCCTCCTTCATTGCCTCCATGAATGCCTATGGCTCCGTGACCGACTCCCCAAGCCCTAGGCCGAGCCGTGACCCGTGTGCTCGCCGTCGACGAAGCTGCCACTGCCGGCAACGCTGGCCTGGCGAGGCTCTGTTGCGGTGCTACTGCTAGCCACAGCCAACCAAGGCCAGGGCTAGGCGTGGCCACGGCGGTCCATGGCCAAGCCCCAGCACGCCCCTCTGTGGCCGCCGACGCCCCTCCAGCCGGCCGAGTTGGCCGCTGGCCGGCAACAGAGCGTGCTCTGCGTCCGTCTGTGTGTTGGAGAAGAAGATGGACCTCGCGCGGCAATAAGGGAAAAGGCAGGGGGTTTTGTGAAGACTAGTGACTCCCATGAACAGTGCCAAAAAGGATCAATGTGTTCGTATTTAATTTGTGTTTTCCGCAGGGGCCCCGATGCAAGATTTCAATTTCCTTGTTTTCTCTGGTTTTTACAGTTTTGAATGCTACACTTTGAAAATCCGTATTAATTAGTAGAAAAATCCTAAAATAACAAATGTGGACTTTTTGGAATCCTTGTGAGATTCTCTATGTACTAGATCAATAATATTACATGTTTTAGTGTAAAGGTTTAGCCATAAAAATAGATTTAGGAAGTTAGGTTCTTAATGCTAGTCATGTCTTGTTCTTTTTATAACTACAGTTATTTTACTCAAATAAATGTGAAATTTTTATGGAGTGTTACTGATGTGATTAGTGATGTCTGGTAAAAATTTTAGTATTTTAGGCTTGAAATTTTTAGATCTATAAAAATAACAAATTACCTGTATTGCCTTACCCCTATTCTGAATAGGTCTGCAAGATTAAATTAATTGGCTTAGTTAAGTTATGAATCATGACTTTATGATAATACATGAGTTGTAGTACTTTTATTAAGATTTTCAAAAAGCTAAATATCATGGTTTTTGGTTAAGTAGATCTTGAGTTATACTTGCTTAAATATCAGTGGCTGTTTCTGCCCAAACTCTGACAGGGTTACTTTGTTGGTATTGTGGGGCCTTCTTAGTAGTAGAATTAGCTTTAGGTGCTTACAACAAAGTTGTTTATAATTTGCTAAGGTTTCTAAAAAGTCTAGAACCATATTTATTGGATATGTATAACTCCATTTATAGCTGTTTAAAGTGGCATGTCAGTTTCTGTTTATGTTTTGGACAGAGATGCAATTATTGGATTAATTGACCCTTCTAACTATAGAATCATCTTAAGATGATAATAACAAAGTTGTAGATAACTCACCTAACTAGCTTGTGTTAAATTTTCATGGCATGTGTCCAAGTAGTTTGTGAGTTATGACTGTTCTAAGTTGGTCTTTAGAAATTGTAGCTTTCTAGAATTTCTGTACCAGCCTTGATAAATGTGCCTGTTTAACCTTGTTAACTTTGGAATCATGCTGATAGGTTTAAATATGAATTGTAGACAATTTCATAAGATTTCTAGAATGTCTTCTTGCAAGTCATTTGGATTTATGTAGCTCCAGTTATAGCTAAATCTTGTAGCTGCTGTTTGCATGTCCAGAAATTGGCAGATTCCAATTATAGTGTTTGCTTGTATATTGTTAAGTGTGACTTATGCCTTGAATGATGACTGAGTTAGAGCACCTGAGATCTTGGGAAATTTGTGTCATGCTTGGTGTTGTCATCTTCTTTGCTATCATGGGATGATAAATTGTGCGATATTTAAAGTAGACAATGCGAAGTGCTTGTGCATGTTAATGTAACCTTGTGCTTGTCTTACTTACTGCATTGCGATGCATTGTCTATTGCACTTCCATGTATTCATACACTTGCATCTTGCATCTCACCTAGGTGCGCTAGATGAACCACGTGAAGGATGAGATGTTGGAGCCAAACCCAAAGACAGCATTTGATGGATCTATCCCAAAGATGGAAGGACTAAGCAAGTGCTAGGACCTGAGATGTCGCCAGGACGGTGCAACCTAACTGAACTGACTTATGTTGAATCCCAGGTAAGCCCCGGAGCATTCTAAGCCTCCAATGTTTTTACAAATATCTTGAGTCTCTTTTATTGTTGATGATGCATTAAGTATAGGAATTGGTTGGAACCAATTGTTGCGTTATATCCTTACCCTATCCAGATAAAATCCTATGAACCCTAATTAAGTGTAGGATCGAATGATGCTTAGTTATGCTTAGACCGGTAGAAGTCGGGTGATTTCCTGTCACCTGTGAGATGTAGGATGAGCTCTGGTCATGGTTGGCTATAATTGCTATCATAGAATAGAACCATGTGTTAATAATGAAAAGAGACCGAACGGGATGATGATAGTGCAGCAACAAGGCATGGAGGTCTTGGGTGTGAATCTATCCCCGTCTGTGTCGTTTAAGGACCGATTCGCTGTACGTCCTCATGTCATGTTGAACGCATGCCTATCACTTAGTTGGCCAGATAACTCATTCTGACCGCGAAGCCGAGTAGTTCAACTCAGGCCGGAAGACCGAGAAGTGAAAGTGCGTACCCTGGCGGTAGTAAGGATGTGCGGGGAGCTATTGGCGTAAGTCCGAGGTGAGATTGACCACCTGGCAGAGTGGACTCCCTGAGGGTGCGACGCTGCTCGGAGCCGCGATTCCTGAGATGTACCAAAGGTGACCCAAGGAAACCCTTGATCAGGTGGATTGGGTGAGTGTTAGGAATACCCCTCCAGCTGGATAGGAATCGATTCGAATCGCCGTCTCTCCCGGATAGTGAGAACTTGACTGAGCAGCGGCAACGTAGATTCACTAAATTTAATGATATGGTTAAATGATGATGATGACTATGATAATGAGCCATGAATTACCTAATATGGTTATTATTGTTTGTAACTTAATTAAGTGATTGATTAGTACAGGTGCTAATATAGATGGTAGGTAATGGCTAAAAGTCGATGCTAGTATAGGCGGATAATGCTAATGATTACTCAAGCTTTTATGCAAAAAGGTTGTCAGCTCTGCTCCATCAAATAAAGCCTTGCATAATCCTTGGTGTCACTTTATTTTGGTTTATGATGGGTAAGTCTAGCTGAGTACCTTCTCGTACTCAGGGTTTATCCCACCATGTTGTAGGTGAAGTTCTCGGCCTATTGAAGATGGTGGCTAACCACCGGTGGCTCGGTGATTCTATACTTACTTCTCATCTCCATGCTTTTGTCGGATGATGTCACTTATGCTAGCAATATATTTGGAACTTATATTAATGTAATCAATTGAAAGCTATGTTGTTTTCACTAAGCGGTTTTGAAACTCAAACTCATACTATTATTTGCAAATCCATTTGTAATATTATTTCTACTGCAACCCTGTGTATGTGATATGTATTTGCTTAATCCCGCGATCTTGGTTGTGATGTTGATTTACTGAGGTCTTTCGGGACACTCGGCGGACTACCGGGTTTATATGAGTGAAAGTATGTGCATGTCAATGTGTTAGCGGGGACAGCCGTACTTGATCTTGTATAAATTGAGCGGTTCTGTTACACGGAGCACCCCTAGCATGCTCGTCTTTCTTGGGTCGGCTCCAATCTCATGGCTGTCGTTGAAACAGAAGGTTGTGGCATTATCCACGTGCGAGGCAGAGTACATGGCGACAGCCACAGCAGTGTGCCAAGCTATGTGGCTGCGCCAGCTACTGGGAAAGCTGACCGGTGTGAAGCTCACCCACCAGCACTAATGGTTGACAACCAGCCCGCCATCACCCTCACAAAGAATCTAGTTCTCCATGACCGGAGCAAGCACATCGACATCAAGTTTCACTTCCTTAGGGACTGTGTCGATGGAGGGCAGATCGTTATCGAGTTCGTCAAAACTGGTTGACAACTCACAGACGTCCTCACCAAGCTGCTAGGCCATCTTCGGTTCACAGAGCTGAAGAAGATGATTGGCATAGTAGAGGTTCTAGGGTTAGCAGTAGGATTAGGGGAAGAATTATAAAGTAATCTGTTGCTCCCCTAGGTCTGAACGTGTGGCAAGGGCAGGCATCGAAAGGGCTCCCTATTGCTGACAGAGGAGGAGTGGGCTGTCCAGATGAAGAAGTCTGGGGAAGCCTCCTCTAGCCGTGGTGGTGATGGCAAGCGCTGTTTTCAAGGCTTCTTCTTCGAAGAAGAAGAAGAAGAAGAAGGTCGACCCCAACGCCTGTCGGTGCTACAGGAAGACGGGCCATTAGGCACAGGAGTGCTCAAATCATAAGCAGAAGAAGAAGGCTGAGGCTCATTTAGTGTAGGCTGATGAGGATGATGATACCACTCTCCTGATAGCAATGTCGTACATAGGTGAGCTATGTGACAGCTGCCTAGCCAGGAAGTAGAGGAGGCTACCGTTCTCAAAGGTGGCCAAGTATCGCGCGGCGGATGCTCTCAAGCTCATCCATGGTGATCTCTGTGGGCCAATCGCGCCAGGCACAAATGGTGGTCAGTGGTATTTCCTTCTTGAAAGGTCCTAATGGCTAGAGAGGGGGGTGAATAGCCTAATAAAATTTCTACAACAACACTTAACAAAACGGTTAGACAATTATGAGGGGAAGCGAATGTTGCGCTAGCCTACTTAAAATGCAAGCCACCTACCACAATTCTAGTTTAGATAGTGTCTATTCACACAATAGCAAAGACACTACCCTATGTTAGTGTGCTCTCAAAGACTAACTAAAGAGCTACACCAATCAAGCAAACAAGCTCTCATAACTAGTTACACTAAAGAGCTTGACAACTACTTTGCGGTAATGTAAGGAGAGTGATCAAGGAGGTTATACCGTCATGTAGAGGAAGGAGCCAATCAATCACAAGAGAGAATTATAATGGAGACCAATCACCTCGGAATCAAATGATGAACACAATGATTTTTACTGAGGTTCACTTGCTTGCTGGCAAGCTACTCCTCGTTGTGGCGATTCACTCACTTGGAGGTTCACGCGCTAATTGGCTTCACACGCCAAACCCTCAATAGGGTGCTGCACAACCAACATAAGATGAGGATCACACAAGCCACGAGCAATCCACTAGAGTACCTTTTGGCGCTCCACCAGGGAAAGGTCAAGAACCCCTCACAATCACCATGATCGGAGCCGAAGACAATCACCACCTCCACTCAACGATCCTTGCTGCTCCAAGCCGTCTAGGTGGCGGCAACCACCAAGAGTAACAAGCGAAATCCATAGCGAAACACGAACACCAAGTGCCTCTAGATGCAATCACTCAAGCAATGCACTTGGATCACTCACAATCTCACTATGATGATAAATCAATGATGGAGATGAGTGGGAGGGCTTTGGCTAAGCTCACAAGGTTGCTATGTTAATGAAAATGGCCAAATATGTGAGCCACAGCCGGCCATGGGGCTTAAATAGATGCCCCCACGAAATAGAGCCGTTGTACCCCTTTACTGGGTACACTGCACTCTAACCAGACCCTGGACTCAGTGTCTGGTCCACTGATGGACGCCATGCGTCACTAGCTTCAAACGTTGTTCGTTAGATTTCAACGGCCACGAAGCTGATCGGACGCTCTGGCAAAACTGACCGGACACTGAGGCCCCAGCGTTTGATCGTTTCCAGTAAGCTCCCCGAGGCGTATTTCTTCGACCGAACATGTCTGGTCCACCTTGACCGGACACAGTCCAGCGTCTGGTGGTTAACCCTAGGCATTGTGCCGTCTTACCAGTCCGATCGGACATAAGCAGCCAGCGTCTGGTGCTTTCAGACCCAGCGTCCGGTCATGAGACCAAAACGCACGTCCTCTACTGCCACTGATCGGACACTCCGGTCCAACCGAGGCTAGCGTCTGGTCACTTACAGTGACCTCCGTCTTTTCTGTCTAGGGTGCCGGTGGCACCGTCGGACTGTCCACACTCTACAAGCGGACACTCCGCCGATGGAGTTTCTTACCCTTGCACCTAAACTTCACCACCCTTGATCAAATGTGCCAACCACCAAGTGTATCACCTTGTGCACATGTGTTAGCATATTTTCACAAACATTTTCAAGGGTGTTAGCACTCCACTAGATCCTAAATGCATATGCAATAAGTTAGAGCATCTAGTGGCACTTTGATAACTGTATTCTGATACGAGTTTCACCCCTCTTAATAGTATGACTATCAAACCTAAATGTGATCATACTCTAAGTGTCTTGATCACCAAAACAAAATAGCTTCTACAAAATATACCTTTGCCTTGAGCTTTTTGTTTTTCTTTTTCTCCTTTCCAAGTCTAAGTACTTGATCATCACCATCATCATGTTATGATCTTTGTTTGCTTTGCTACTTGGAGTGTGCTACCTATCTCATGATCACTTGATAAACTAGGTTAGCACTTAGGGTTTCATCAATTCACCAAAACCAAACTAGAGCTTTCACTTCTGCTGTGGATAATTGCAACTCCTAACGAGCAAGGATGAGGTGGCAGAGGCGATCAAGAAGTTCAAGGCACGCGTGGAGGTGGAGAGCGGCAAGAAGCTACGCGTGCTGCAGACTGGTCGCGGTGGTGAATTCACTTAGGTTGAGTTCGCTATGTACTACATGGATCTAGGTGTGGTGCGACACCACACCATGTCATACTTACCATAGCAGAATGGCATGGTGGAGCGGTGGAATCAAATGGTGGTCGGCATGGCTCGATCCATGATGAAGGCCAAGAGCATGCCGACAAGGTTCTAGGGTGAGGCGGTCACCACAGTGGTGTTCATCCTCAACCGCACGCCCACCAAGGCCCTAAAGGGCAAGACGCCATTTGAAGCTTGGTATGGGCGCAAGCCAAGCATGTCCTTCCTCTAGACATTTGGCTACATCGGCCACATCAGGAAGACGAAGCCAGTCCTCACCAAGCTGGAGGACTGGAGCACACCAATGGTGGTCCTAGGCTACCAGGAAGGTACCAAGGCGTACCGGCTCTATGACCCACATGGAGGTGTTGGGAGTATGCCCTAGAGATAATCATAGAGATGATTATATTGCCTTGTATCCATGATATATTATGAGTTCATTGAATTTCCATTAAAGATAACCTATATCGATTAGCAATTATGTGAATTGTTTATGAAACTCTTTTACTTGTATGGTTATTCTAATGTTGTCCCTGGTCAGAGTTCGTATGAGGATACACATGAATAATGGATCAGCACATTATTAGTTGATGACTATGTTTCACAAGTCATAGACATGGAGATGTCAAACTAATAATGTGGGCACATGTATGACATGGGGCTGGACTGACCCAACATGAGATGTTGTTATTATCTCTATTCACATCATGTACGTTATGTCCTTAGACCTAAGATTGTTGTATGTATTCAAGATGTGAAACGACCTACTTAGGGACTATCAAACGCTACTCTGTAACAGGGTAGTTATAAAGGTGGTTTTTGGGTTTGCCGGAAAACATGCTATGAGACATAGACAATCAAGATGGAACTTGCCCCTCTATATATGAGAGAGATATCACTGGATCACTCTAATGATTAGATCAAGAAATACATGGCCGTGCTTGGGTTAAGTGTTAACCTATGAGTTGGACCAAATATCGTGAGGCAAGGGAATAACAAGTATGTGGTTTTATGGTGGTTTGTCTGATATGATCTTTGCGTACACATAGGAGTTGACATGCCTTGCTAGAGGCCGCTATCAACTAATGGCCGAGTAGGAGTACTCAGGCCATGTCTATGTGTGCGTGAACCCATAGGGTCACACGCTTAAGGGGCTGGAAGCATAATTCGGATTGGATCCGAGTTAGACAAGGCTTAGGGTTACTAATGGGCCTCCAACTTAGGAGCTCATTAGGGACGCCTATAAATATGTGGGGTGGGCAACGGGGCTAAGTAATCCCACGCCTTTTGGCAGACGCTACCACCGCTGCCCATCCTACGCCCACGCCTGCTGCTCCTCGTGAACCAAGCAGTCTAGAGGTGCGACGCTTCCTCCCTATACATGTGGATACCTCGGAGGTGCTGCATCTGGAGCACAAGGATGAACCGCACGAAGGGGACGGACGGACGAATGACCTTGCAACTGCACGACACTGCTACGACGTGTTCGACTACATCGAGTCGCTTCCGCTGCACCTACGTGTCTAGTGGTAATCCCATGATCTATAACTAGCAGTAGATCCTAGTTTATGAGGTCGAAATCTTTGTTTTCCCGGTAGCGTAGCATCCTCATAACCCTAACAAGAGGTAAGGTGGTTGTCTCGCACGACATCATGTTCGTCGAGAAGGTAGCCTAGGACTGGGACAGTCCAAGCATGGGGAAAGCTGGCGGCTTCACCAGTATCTTCGTCCTCGAGCACTTGGTCATCCACGGTGGTGGAGATGTTAGAGAGAAGGTGCTGACCACTCCAACAATAGAGCTGAGCACTCTTGGGGCAGTGCCGAGCACTCCGGGAGGGGTGTCGAGCACTCTAAGAGTGGTGTTGAGCGGTCCTGTAGTGGTGCTGACCACTCCAGGATGGGTGCTGAACACTCCTGTAGCGGAGCTGAGAGGTCTTGCAGTGGTGCTGACCACTCCAAGACTGATGCCGAGCACTCCTGCAGTGGTGCCAATCACTCTAGGAGTGGTGACAAGCGGTCCAGGAGTAGTACCGAGCACTTTAGCCAGGGTGCCGAGCACTCTAGGTGTTGTGCCGACCACTCTGGTGGAATAGGTGAAAGTGCATTTGCTCCCTATGTGGGTTTTGGTGTATTGATGATATCCAAGTTAGGGACTAATGTGATCTTAATGAGATTTGTCACAGCTATTAGTCCCATGAAGATTTAAAGAGTTGATAAAGATGAAATGGTATCCCTTAATTCTTGAAGTTGTAATGGTGGACAAACTCAAAACGCTCTCCAAAGGTTTTATTTTTGTTTTTGAGTTTAGAATCCGCCGTACTATAAAGATGGAGGCAAACTTAGTTGGTCTGAGAAAGATAGATTGCTCAAGCATAAAAATCAAAAGAGAGACACTCTAGCACTCCACGAGCACGTAGATTATTTTTTATGATTGTCGGTGTTGGAAGTCCTGATGTAAGTCGGAACTCCCGACCGTTGGAAGTCACGACTCATGCCGGAAGTTCTGACTCCCAGTCACTTAGCCTACGCGGTGACTGTGGATGTCGAAAGTTCTGACATGAGTCGAAACTCCCGACAGTCGAAAGTCTCGACCCAAGCCGGAAGTCCTGACAGTTGTGGTTCTGTTGGCTGGCTGTCTACGCTCGTTGAAAGTCCTAGACCTTGTCGGGAGTCCCGGACCTTGTCGGGAGTCCCGACACCTAGAGCTTTACTGGTTGACTGACTGCGCACGTCAAAAGTCCCAACGTACGTTGGAAGTTCCGACCGTTAGAAGTCCCGATGTTTGTCGGGAGTTTCGACATTGACTTGCACACGCGGACTTCTGACCCTGTGTGAATAGTGCTTTATGTTAACGTCGGAAGTCCTAAGATCTGCGTCGAAACTTCCGATGTAGATCTGATGGGTTAGATTTCTACTAAGAGTATAAATATCTCTCTCTTCACTTCTAACAGTTATGGACTCATTCACAGCTGACCTAACTTTGTCCCAACAGCCCCCAAGCAAGAAAGGCATCCCTCTCCTCCCTCCTTTGCTCCAATCTATGATTCCCTTAGGGTTTTAAGTGAAAGGAGAGTGGATTAAGTAAGAGAGTCACTTTGGTAAGCTTGAGCACTTGATTTTTTCATCAAGCCAGTTGATTTTGCGTCTATTACTCTTGGGGCTTTGCCCCTAGCTGGCTAGGCGTTGCCCAAGAGCTTCCATCTTGTGGAAGAGCCTTGGGAAGTTTGTATTACCCTTTGATTTCTTAGTGGAAAGCTCAAGTGACCATTGTGGTCGCTTTGAGAGAGGCAAGGAGGTGGAAGAGACTCTGACCTTGGTGGTCACCTCAACAATGAGGACGTAGGAGCTTCTTTGTGTGGTTGCCGAACCTCGGGATAAATCCTTGTGTCTCATGTGCTTGTTGTTGTGATTGCTAGAGATTACTTGTATTTGTTTGTCTCTTTCTCTCCCAAACTTTATTTTAGGGTTTAGACTCGATCTGCGGTTTGGAGGCATTACCGCATCAAGGGAGTGACCCAACATCTTCACCAAACCACTAGGAAGTAGGATTGTAAGATTATTTATCCGTAAAGTTAAATTTGGCACTGCTTTTGTAGTTCACGTAGGCGTCGAGACTGCTAACGTTTGTGCCGGAACTTCTGACGGCGTCAGGAGTTCCGACCCAAACACCAGAACTTTCGACATTGACTGACAAATTTGAACTTAGCATTTGTAGTTAATTTTTAGATACACCTATTCACCCCCCCCCTCTAGGCATTGTTAGATCCTTTCAACAGGAAACTCTATCAACATCGATCGAGTTCGCCTCACCTCCAAACGATATCATCGAGTTTGTGGATGCCTTCCACGACGGTGAGGAGGTGCGGTTCCGTAGGGTGGATGACATCGTCGGCGGCACAGGGTCCTCGGGCCTGACAGGTCGGCTGCTCAATGACCCAGAGCTGCTTCTCGTCAGTGTAGAGGAACCACCCATGTTCGTGCTGGCCGAGCACGATACAAATTAGCGACGGACGATGCTGGAGGAGATGAAGACGATTAAGGAAAATGAGACTTGGGAGCTCATCAATCCACCTTCAGGATGTCGTCCGATCAACCTGAAGTGGATGTACAAGGTCAAACGGGACGAGCGCGGTGCCATTGTCAAGCACAAGGCACGCCTCGTCGCCTAAAGCTTTGTCCAGCGCGAGGGCATCGACTTTGAGGAAGTCTTTACGCCGACAGCGCGCATGGAGTCTATCTAACTGCTGCTGGCTTTGGCAACAGCGAAGGACTGGCGCGTCCATCACCTGAACGTAAAATCGGTCTTCCTCAACGGTGAGCTAGCGGAGACAGTCTTCGTCAGGCAACCTCTAGGTTTCACCATCAAGGGAGCGAAGCACAGGGTGCTCTAACTGCGCAAGGCGCTCTACGGGCTGTAGCAGGCCCCGCGAGCGTGGAACAGCAAGCTTGACGCCACGTTGGGCGAGCTTGAGTTCAAGCGGTGCACAACCGAGCACGTGCTCTACATGCGGCGACGGGGAAGGAGGAGCTCTTTGTCGGCGTGTATGTCGACGAGCGCATGGAGCAGGCCACAGCAACGATGGACAGCGGCAAGCTGCTGCTGACAAAGGAGGAGTGGGCTGCCCGGATGAAGAAGCGGTCTCCAAGTACCTTCACTCTATGCCGGTGAAGTACATCCAGATCGCTCTCTGCATAGAAACAATGCTGGACTTGTCCATCCTCACCATTGAGGATGTGGTAGGCCGTCTGAAAGAGCTTCCTGCTGCTGCACTGTAGCCGCGGCAGGGACAGACGTCGAAAGGCTTTCCTGCCGCACTGTAGCCACAACAGAGGCAGACGCCAAAATCAGCCCTACTGTCACATCTAGTCACTATAGCAACATGACAGTCTAACATGTCTGGTACTATGATTAGATGAGTAGAGTTGTATTTATAGTTTCTCACTGCAACTCAGTAAAGAGAGCGAGTTCAGTTTTACCATCTCTTCTGTAGAACTCCGACCAACGCTCGTGCTTATGCTGTGTTTAGGCTCTATTCTTCATCTCTTCTTTACTTCTGGCAAACGCCGGTGAACGATCGGCTCACGAAGATCAGGGGCCAACATAATGTACCCACCTTCGGAGCAGCAAGGAGGTGGCCATCGCCGCCGGTCTCAGCAAAGCTTAGGACAGGATCAACAGCCTCCCTGAGGACCTACTCCTTGAGATTCTCGTCCATATCAGGTCCGTCGCTGAAGCTGCATGCGCCGGAGCGGTATCCCGCGGCTGGCGCGACCTCTGGACTGAGCTTCCTGAGCTCACGTTCTGGTGCGCCAACCCTCTCCTTGTCGTGTCAGCGCTCTCTGGGATCACCCGTTCCTCGGTGGACCTCATTGACATCAATTTGTCGTCCTCGACGGGCTGGATGGAAGAAGACTGGGGTGGGGACGTATCCTTGCTTCTCCGCTCCGCTGCACTTGTGTTGCCAGAGAAACTCATCATCTCTGTGATGATCCACCCCATAAAAGACTACGCCGTCGAGCTTCCTTGCTTCGAGCGCACCTCCTACCTTAGTCTTGAGTTGATGGGCAGCCTCCCAATTACTTTGCCACAGTCCGGTGAGTTCACTGCACTCAAGAGCCTTCACCTGCAATCGTGCTGCATCGACCTTGGCGCCCTGCTCCCCATCTGCCCATGTCTGCGCATCCTGAACATCCTGAACGTCAGCGATCTCAAACATGCTGACACGGTGATTGTTCACTCGCCGTCGCTTGAGGAGTTCAGCTTGGAGATAAATATCCATGACATCTGCCGCATTGACATCACGACCCCAGTGCTTAAGGAGGTGACATTGGAGGTCGATATTGCCAAAGGCTTCGGCTTGTCCTTCTCGGCCCCAATGGTGAAGAAACTCAGATGGGGTTGCTCTTATTCGTGCGTTACTGTTGGGTTCGGACAGATATGGCGCCTCGTGAGCATAAGGGAGCGTGAGCTAGATGAATTTCATGTCGTCTCGCTAACCATAATGAGTTCTGCTAATGTGCGTATGCTACTTTTCTACGCTTCTCTTCCAAACTTTTATACCGAAATTATTTATGTTATTATATGCAGCCAAATGGTTTTCTCCATGTGATGAAAATTTCCTCTGTCGATAACATTGGACACTCACTTTGTTGAATGCAGTCAAATGGTCTTCTGGATGCAGAATGGAGCATTACACAACTGATAGCTCATCTTCCAGTGGCTGTTTTTACTGTTTTAGAGCTGGATCTCGAAATAGAGGGGCATGCTTTTGGACCAATGATGTTGTGTCTGCTTCGGACTCAACCAATTATGCAAAGACTTAAGGTGGTCCTAAAACGTGACAAAGGTAATCATTCGATTGTTGATCCTGTACTTATGTATTCTGGTTGGCTACTGAGTTTCGATAGCAGTGAATTGTCCTTTAGTTATGTATTCCGGTTGTTGATCCTGTACTCCAGTTTTCTTTCAGGTACGAGTGCCGTGCCCAGTAAATTGTCCTTGTGAACATCCTATCAACTGGAGAAGTGAAGATGTCTCTTTGTTTAATCTTGAAGTCGTTGAAATTCATGGCCTGCAAGGTGAAGATGATGAAGTTGATTTCCTAAAAGGCACACTCCGATGTGCAACAGTGCTTCGGAGATTGACAATGACTATTTCTGATGACATCTCACCAAGTAACAATGGCTACGAGAAGATCTGCAGCATTATGAAGGAGTATCCTGATGTGGAATGCCATATTATGGCATCCGTTTCTGAGGGGTTCTTTATCCATGAATAGAAGAATATTTGCAAATGGCAATTGGTGACATCCTTATGCTTTAATCAGTTTTTATCTTTCTGATATGTTTTGCTGGAGAATTCTGCATGCAAGTTTCATGACTTGATAAATTTGGTGGTGACCACTGGACAGAAGGTGCCATTGCCTATTAGTAGATCAATGATTTGTATGCAAATCAAGTACCTCTAGTTTAATGTGTCTCACAGTAACTCAGTAAGGTTCAACTCCTTTGTATTGCCTGTCAGGCAAGCTAGACAAGGAAACACGGCCTTGTCTGTAGTCTGTACTCATTTCAAGCATGGCTGCGCTCTTTGCAACGTAATATGCAAAGAGCACTTCAAAATTCCCAAATGTGAATGTTTAGCCCCATCTTTTCACTATGCCTTCAATGAAATGAAATCCAGTTTAACCTTTTTAAAAAAAGAACTCTTTGTAATTCATGAACTGAATTACAGGTCTGGTAGCATGTGGTTTACTGGTCAAGATAGGGCAAGTTCAGTTTGTCGATGCTGTTTTATTAGTTTTTTTTTTCTATGTATAAACTATAAATAAAATGCATATTAGAAGCCTGAGAGCTTTCATGGAAAAAGAACTTTCATCTAGACGAACAGTTCTGCATGATTTGTTCTCAACAGGCCACCAAGGTTCTTCAAATTACCTTTCATTTATAGATTCTGGTGTTGTCCTCCCACAACATTCAGAACATCCAGGTTTTAGTATTCTTTTAATGCATTGGCAATGGAAAACAAGTCATTGCTTACATTATTGTACGGATTTATGGTGGGAAGTTGGTCTATCTGTTCTGGTATACCAGAGAAAGGAAATTTAACAATGAAGAGTTGCATAGTAGTCTTTATCGCATTCTGTTCTGTTATCTGACGGCTACAAATGCATGCAATTAACCGTTTTGTTGTGAGTCCAGTTGCTTCGCGTTGCAGTAGGTCAATCTATAACCAGTACATTTTTCCTGCACGTTTTGGTTTCTACAACATTTTTTTTATTGATCAGGTGTACTCAAATTGAATCGGACACTCCCATCCCAAGAGACCGTGTTATCTGGTTTAAGCCATCAGAAATATCGCTCGAAATTGCAGTAAGATATACGCGGTCAAATGCCATGCTTTGTTCACGGAAAATAAATATCCCACGTCATTACCCGGTCAAGTCTGAACTTGAATAGTTCTCTGGAGTGGTACTGAAGTAGATGTAATCATATTTGTCAGATAAATTCGCAACATCCAGTCAATGCATGTTCCCGCAGTGCTATATATATTGCCAGCAAGATTACACTTCCTTTCTTTGTTTCCTCTAATATAAAAGGATGCTATTGGGGCTGGGAGCCTGAGATCATGCATATTAGAGAGACAACATTATATTTTGCGTTAAGATAAAGACCACCCCAAATGCAGGGGTAACCCAGCAGCATCTCTGCCTCAATTCATACAGAACCTGCCCTTGGAAGTTGGGACTGCGATACAAGTTTAGGAAATGGATGGTGGATGGTGGGTAATTTGTTCTTCCAACTTTGAACTGCCTTTGGATGATATTGTTCTCCTTGGTCATCCACTATTTTCTTCCGTTCTTAGAGAAAAGAATAAAGTTCAATCTAATCCACATCGATCTATTTGCATTTTTGGGGAAAACACGTTCTCAAGCCTATCTATGGTTTTGTCTGACAAAACAAAACAGCATGGGGTTCCTCCTGTTCTTTTCACACTGTGGCCCAGATCCTGACTCCCGAGGCCGAGCAGCTACTTCACAGTGTGAAGCAAACAGGCCCGCCCACCAACAGGATCAGTGCGCCATCTTGCTCCAGGCCATTGTAATTGCAAAAACAAAATATTGTTGTATTTCGTTGCCTATGTTACCAAAAATAATTTCGGTGATGTAAAAAAAAGTCTAAATATCAGGCCCCAGAAACTCTACCTGCATGCTCAAAAATGAGAGAAGAAAACTCACCCAAAAAAAAACCACCTTCGTTTTCTAAAATTCGGCTCCCTCATCAAGCATATACGGTGCAGCTGTACGAGTCGAAGCAGGCCTATGTGAATCTTTAATCTTCCTTTTACTCTCCTCGCTCTTTAACTCTCCTCGCATTACATGTACAGTACAACAACATAGCGAAATGAACAGCACAAACAGTATACTCTACAGCAAGTCAGATCCTTCCTACCAGTCAACGCTAAATCGAAAACCTGTCAAAAAGTTTAACAGGGCTGGGCTACCAAAACTGTCACTGAGATTGGGGATGGAAGTATTGCATCCGAGGAGGTGGCTGCATGGGCCTGAAAGGCGGCACGCCAGGCGGCTGAAGGGCGAACTGCATGTGAGGCGCTAGGTTCATTGGCATCTGCTGCTGAAGCATCGGTGGAGTTGGCTGGGTCTGCGGCATGACAGCCATTTGAGGCTGTGGAGCTGAAGGTGAGGGCCTTCCTAGGTTCATCATCTGGGGCTGTGGAGGCGGCGGCGGCGGGGCCATGGTGCTCATGTTGTAAGGCATGCCCATCATTACACCTCCAGGCTGAGGGACAAACTGCTGGGGAGAGGCCTGGTAGATATTGTACTGTGGCTGAGATGCAGGGGCTTGGCTCTGCATAGGTGCTTGTTGCACTAAGATTGCCTGGGGCTGCTGCTGAGCTGTTGTGGCAACCACTTGTGGCATTGGAACGAAAGCAGCAGCATTTGCGACGCTTGGTACCTGCGAAAGTTGGTCAGTTTTCTGCCTCTTATCTGAGCGTGTTTCAGATGAATTCTTCGCTTCTTCAGCAGCAAACTTGGAAAGTGCAGACTGCAGAATCTGCTGAGAGTTTGATGATGCTGCAATCTTGTCCGCAAGGATAGCAGCAGCTGTCTTCTGCTGCTCCTTTACTTGCCCATTGGAAAACACCTTTCTTGGCTCTACTGAAGATGCTGATTTGGGCAGAGGAATGGTTGGCTCATTCTTGAGTCTCCGCTGCATGTTGGAGGCTTCATGTACCATTGCTTCAGCTAGCTGCCGATTGGAAAATTTAAAAACATAAGAATGACAAGTGTTCACATCCTACAGAAAACTATAAGCATGTATCAACATTTCCATGGTTTGGAATGGTTGGAAAACATTACCTGTAACTGAGTGCGGACTTTCTCCAGTTCAGATTCCTGAGTAACATAAACAAATAAGATTCCATAGCTCCATTGACAAAATACAAGTAACAATGACAAGCTAATACATATTCGAAAAGACAAAATCCAAGTTGTTCTGACCTGTTCCTGCAATGTCTCCTTCAATTCAGACACAACAGCTGCTCTATTTGTCTCAACAACTTTTAGCTTTTCGATGCATTTTTTCATGTTAGCCTCCTCATCCTTTAGTTCTGTGCAAAGAACCTCACGACGAGGATCTTCGGCTGCATACAGAGGACGTCTTAAGAATGTCTACTAAGGTAGCAAAAATGCAGGACTCCACCCAGGCCGGCAACAAATATTACCTTTGCTACAGGCGCTGTCGACGTCCTTCTCCATCTTTCCAACATGACGCATAGAAGTCTTGCATTTTTCGAGGTCAGCATCCTCATCTGCTTGTTCACTGAGAACAGTATGCAATGCAGATACAATCCTCTCTGCAGTGCCTCCGATGCCTAGTCTCTGATCAAAGATGGCGATAATATTTGAGAGAATTTCATAGCAAAGTATAAGTGTTAAAAAATAGTCTTGTAGGAAGAGTAGAAAATCTTACAAGTTTCACAGAACGCGAATCTCTTTTAACAATCCTTATTGATGAACTGTGAGAGCGCTTTTTGGTCATATCTAAAACAGGAAGGGGAGCTGCGCCAAGCATCACATCCTTGATGCCCCCAGCACGTGAGCCAAAAACTCTCCTTTCTTGCCATATGTCAACCTAGGACACATTTGTGCGTTACTAATAAGTTTTTGCAGCTACACGACAATATTAACAGGATACACGTGTATTTTCAGAATAGATATGCAACAGCTGGGAACTCATAACATCGGATATACAGCACTCACCAGCCTAGATGCCACCTTCTTCCCACGGTCATCACCATTCTCACTTACATTTTTAAGCGCCCCAGGGAGAACCTTCCAAAATTCTTCTACAAACTCTGTCCCACTGCGCTTGCTGTTCTGTAAGATGTCATTAGCAAGATGAAGGAAAGGGACCTTCTGCTCCATGCTAGAGCTGTGGAACTGCTTGTCCCAAGTCTGAACAATTTGCTCTGCATTCTTTCTATGGTAAATGCACCAATGTGACAGCGCTAGTGGCCACAAAGAGCAAAAGTCAAGGCAACAACCGGATAACTAAAATACATGTTTTATGATAAAGAACTCAATCTATTTACACCAACTGAATAGGTTAAAAGATTTTAAGTCAAGACATTTTCAGTAGGCAATATAAAAAGAAGCAAACAGAGAGTCCCCAGTGAGTCAAGAATCTATCTGCTCATGGTGCAGAACGGGCAAATTCTCCCTACCGGCTATTCAAAGATACATCCTTTTGAACGAACCTGACAGCAATTCGATGGACGCGAGATTAAGCACGGAAAAGAGATGTATCTACGGTCTAATCGTACAGAAAACGCGAGACCAAGCGCACAAGTTGCAAATTCACACAAAACTTCCTGGAAGCACCGCAAACAGTCCAAAATCCAAAAAATTCAACGGAGAAAAGTAGGGAAAGGATACTTTCAATGCATTGCTGCGTGTTGTTGAGCTTGGCGAGCTTGTCAGCGAGTATGTCCTCGCTGAACGCGCTGTTCATGGCCGCCCGAACAGCACGGAGAGCTCAAATCGTCGCGCAGATCTTGGGGGCGGGGGGAGGAAGAGGGACCGACGAAACCTAGATAGAAGAGCTGCTAGCCGACCACGGCGGCGATGGCGGAGGCATCAGCCGCCGAAATTTCGAGGTGCGGTGGATCAGGGAGGCTAGGGTTTGGAGAGGTAGGAACTAAAGAAGAGGAGTGTAAGCGTGAGATCGGCCGAAGCGTTTTCCTTGTGTGTTCTTTTTGTTTCTTTTTTCCTTTGATTTAGATAGAGATACGTACCTTTTAGAAAAAAAAAATAATAAACAACTTAATTATCATTTTAATCATCAAATTATTATTATTATTAAAAAATAAATATAGATAAGAATGGCATTTGCAAAATAAGTAAATAAATATAACAACAGGACCCCAAGTGACATCCGGTCTTACAAGAGAAATAAGAGGTTTAGGTCACCAAATAGTAAAAGATTAATATCTCATCTCCAAGCCCATTAGATTAGGTTATTATTCACGGTCGCTCCCGCTTTTTTATACAACCATATTTAGTAGTAGCACAACATCATGACTTGCCTCACTGACACGTTCTCTCTCCTTTAAAGGCAACACTCATCGCTTAGTTGGAGTACTATAATAGTGCATCACCTTCTTTCCCATGTTCACCCAAGTTTCCCAACATGGAAACCCACGTGCTAATGTCATGCTACTTCTAGTTTATAACATATGATTATCGCAAACTCTAATACGTGATGGGTCGCGCGACTCGTCACCCTCCTCGCTCTCGCCTCATCCTTGCGTCCTTCTCCTTCCTCCGTTGCCTCTCTTCCTCCCGCCTACGCCCGCGCTCGCACCTGTGCTCATGCCCACGCCGGAAAGGGAGAAGAAACTGCCTAGGGTTCTGGCATGGAGCTCGTCAGAGATGATGATGATGAGGTCGCTAAACAGATAGAAGAAGCCAACTTCGGCAGGCTTTAGAAGGAATGGGCCCCAGGGAGGCCGGCCGGCCAGGCGGTAGGGAAGGAGGCCGGGTGGTTCGGGGCCTTAGCGGCTGCGGTATTGGCCGGGCCAGGTCGGGGCGGGGGCACCATGGCCGAAGCTCTGAGATCGGCATTGCCGGCTAGCGTGGCCATGGCGGAGCTCCGGTAAGAAGGGGAGGGAAAGAAGGCGTCCGCCATAGGCGCGCTAGGGTTCACCGGAGCTCCAACCAACCCTAGCGTGCCGCGGTGGGGCGGTGGCCATCGGTGGGGGCGAGGGCGAGGGCGAGGAGGAGGGCGGGGGCGAGGACGAGCACGGGGAGGGAGAAGAAGACCGCGGGAGCATGCTCGTCGTGAGGAGGACTGTAGAGAAGAAGCCGTTGCGAGGAGGAAGATGAGGTCGCGCGCTTCCTGAGGGCACAATGGGTCGCGGGATAACCTCCCCTATGATTATAGTTAATTTCTGGATATCTTAGCTCTAGGACTATACGGTTGAGAATGGGTAAGTCTATTCTCGTCTATTCCCTATTCAAACCCAGATCCTCACCTCTAGATTTTCTCTTGAGTCACCTACAAGTAATATATCAGATAAAACATTGTGGTACATTACCACTGATGCAGAAGTAAGAAGAAGTACAAGGCGAATTCTACTCTATGAATATTTTCTTTTGAAAATATGCGGTTTATGTATAGCACTAGATGTGTTGGTGTCGAATTTCCTTTCGTGTAAAGAACAAATGGCACACATTCAAGACATGCATGCAAAATATGTGCTGAAAAGGTACTTTATAAAAAATGCATTTATTTTTTTATAGTAATCGATCTATCCATATCAAAAAGTCTTAAGTTATGAGCCCTCACGACCTCAATCAAGTATGCAACACTCAATCCTTATGAGATAGTACTAAATAGCAAACATTAGGCTAAAACTTTGACTTAGCACAAGAAGATGTGGTTTATCGTGTATGAAGCTCTGTCTCGGTAAGGTGGTGTGACTTAGTGGAGAACCACTAGCCATCGCCCAAGTCGAGACATCCATAATGGTGAGGGTAATGGAGGGTAGGTTCAAGGTGGTGGTGACGACAACGGATGATGACATGAAAGGTGAAGGCATGTGTTGTTCTAGTGAGTCTGCACAACTAGTGTGGCAAGAATGATGGTCAAGAGCTGGATTAAGATACTTGAAGTAGCCACTAGACCCACGTGTCATTGACTCATATGGTAAGGCGTGTTGATAACTCAAGTGATACGTCATCTTAGATGGCAAATCTATAAAGTCATCAAGGGGCACTAGCAAAAAAACGAATATGGAGCTAGAAACCTACTTCCTACATGGTCCTAAAAGAATTTATTTTGGATAGTGACACGGTCTCCAAAGCATAACTTTGACTTCTTGTTTTTATAAAAATATTTATTGAAAAGTGATGTATGTTATGAAAGTATTTTTCAAAACAAATCTATTCATATGGTTTTCACGTTTCCAAACTCAACAACTTACGAGACATGTTGTTAAGACAAACACATGAACAATACAAGTTATTAATGAGTTATATTCCCAATGTTTGACTCAAGCTTTCTTCAAAACGACTTCTTTTAGAAACCTGGAGGGAGCAAGAGGCTAAGAGGAATACACGAGGCATGTGCTTGTACTGTTGTACATCCTAAGGCTTTGTTTGGTTTGGTGAAGATTGATCCCTTGTGAAGGGGATTAACTGAACAAGCCCTAAAGGAGGATTATTGTTAACACAAACACATAAACGACACAAGTTGGCCGCTTGTTTGAGAGCTTCAAGCCGGAAGATCTGATCGGAACGAGAAGCTCAAACGTTGTTCAGCTCTACCATCCCTTTTACCTAAAAGTCTGTATGCACTTGTCTGGCTTCCAGTGGCTCCGTAAGCCATAATCACATTGGCCATCATAACCATTCTATTTCAGAATGCTACCAATATAGTATAAACGTACAATTCACACGAAGCTGCCACCATGCCAAGATAATTCACTATTGAAGGAACGCGATCAACCAGGGCCCCATCATTGATTCCATACGAGATAAAAGAGATGGCATATTCAATCTCGAGGCTTTCATCACTCAGGTTGAATTATGTTAGCGAAACATCTGTTCGACTCCACATAAGCAAGCAACAATGACATAGAGTTCTCCCTAATTGCCTCAAATCATAAAGCTCCTACAAGCGCACACGTGCTGCTGAACGGGTGGAGCCTTCTTAACTCTCTAAGGGAAAGTTCAAATGCGAGGATATGACGAAAAGCGAACCAGAACTCAGTACATGGTAACTAAAGCCGGAGCGAAGATCTTCACTTCTTCCTCTTCTTTGGGGGCTGGAGTGAGTCTTCATCATCATCTTCCTCCTCCTCGTCCTCGTCCTGGTCGTCGTCTTCCTCATCCTCACCCCCTTCCTCCTCGTCATCCCCGTTGCCATCCCCATTGTCGTCGTCCTCGTCATCCCCATTGTCATCGTCGTCGTCGTCGTCGTCATCGTCGTCGCCGCCACCACCCTCCTGGTCTTCTGGTTCTTCCTCATCTTCCTCACCGTTTTCCTCAGCATCACCTCTTTGCTTCTTCTTGTTCTCATTGCCCTTTGGGTTGTCATATCCCTCCCCTTCAGAGATGTCCTCTTCACCCTCCCCAAAGTCACCGTCCTCATCCCCGTTGTCATCACCGTCATCTTCATCGCCAGCATCAACAGGTTCAAGCTCATCACTCTTCTTTCCGCTCATTTTGAAGTCAGGCATGCCACAGATAGGACCCTGTACAATGATTAGTATTCAGGTGTCAACGTTCTGAACAAAGTTAAACACTGAAGAAACAGAAATTCATATAGCACAAATGGTAATTTGGATTCACATCTTAAGGTCACGCCGCCATAGCATGCTTGAACACACATATATCAAATATGGAACAAGGTGGGAAGAAATGACAAGCAAACCAGATGTACCGATGCAAATAGGTTGCCAAGAAAAAAAAAAACTTTAGCCGCAGCACACGCAGAAGATTAGTAGGTTACCATGATAAACTGGACATGTCAAGAAGCAAGAACATGAACTCATTCCTCGATGTGCAACTATACTGTCCAAGACATTCTGCTATAGTCTTCTTGGCAGAAAATAACTGAATGCTTAGCCAGGTTTCTCGCTTGAGAGAGACTTTATAGATACATTTTCCATTTTTACAGGGTGGGTTCTAAATGCTAAACGGCTAAGCCTGGTAACTAAGGAGGCTATAAACATCAAAGATGAGTGTACTAAAGTACTACATTCTTTTAAGTTTTTCGGTAAGGTGTTCTGTGCCGACGAGAGGAAACAGGATTAGTTAGCTGCAGAACTAGCATGGTACGGTCAACAGCTGGCATGTGGAGATACAGTATCATCGACCAGTCGACACGGTAGCTAGATCTAAGAAAGAAAGGAGGCAAAGACTTGGATCTGCTGCGACTGTTTATGCACCGGTTGTGGAGGGTAAGCTGAAGAGTACACACAGCTACCCGGTCCACCCCTGAGCCTGAGACCAAGGTAGGACACTGAGCATGACAATCTGGCCCCACCAGAAACTCTCACAAAAGGCTTGGACAACGAATGAAGGAAAGGACCTCGTCGAAATATCTCTATAGACAAGGAACTCTGGTGCTAAATGACTCTATGGACCTCGCTGTAAAATAACTCTGGGCCAACCTGTCAGTCGCTACTCTACTCGCAGCGCCTGCGGGCTGGCTGCAGCAAAGTAAAAACGGCAAACACGCGTCCATGGAGTTATTTAAGAAAAGACTTTTCTCGTCCTTATTACGAAATGACTACTACAAAACCGTGTGCAGAAAAAACTTAGATGCATATTAATTTTCTCTGACAGAGAGAGATCTACTACAGTAACCAGATCACTGTGCAGTGTCTAAATCATCTTGCTTAGAAGTTAAGCCACTGAAACGGGACTGCAGTTTCTCACCGTTTTCTAGATGGGTAGGAAAAAGAAAATCCCACGAGTTGTTGACGAGGGAAAAAAAAATATCTTCCGGAGATCGAAGAGGAATCTTTCGGTGTCATGGGAAGCGAATATTCGGGGGCGCGGCGCGGGGGGCAGGCACGTAATTAGCAAGCAACAGGGAGGCGCTTTTCCATTTCGTTCGTATCCTGTGGCCCGGTGGGCCCCCACCTTCACCACCCCTCCCACGGAACTCAAATCCCGGACCCCGGCTGCAAAAACCACACCCTAAACCCGCCCAAACAAATCCGCATCCGAAAAGTCCAAAACAAAGAACAATATATCCCACCCACTCAACTCAACGGCCCAAAGCAAGCGGGCCTTGCACCAGTAGGATATTTTCCCCCTTTTCTAAATTAAAAAAAAAAACAAATTAAAAGTGCAAGCTAATCGAGGAGGTTAGAGATAATAAAGAATAAAGAACAGCCGAATCAAAACCGACTAGAACGACAAGATGATGAACAGGGACATGGCGGTGATTTTTACGGAAGTTACCTCGGCGGCGGCGAGCAGCAGCTTCTCCATGACGGCAGCGTCACCGGCGCAGGCGTGTGCGGCGGCGGCGGATTGCAGCTGCAGGGGCGCGGGCGTCACGGTGTCCATCTGGACGGCTGCAGAGGAGGCCACGTGGGCGGGGCACAGGGAACAAGGTCCGTCAGATCAGATGGGACAGCATACCGTTGAGGAAAACTTAAAAACTGGCAAGCGGTTTTACTTTCCCAAGGCCGGCCGGCCAAGGCCAAAGCAGGCAAAGTGAGATTTCTGTGCTGTGCCCCCCCTAATTTTAGCAAAAACCCAATCTTAGATTTGCTCGCAGGCAAGCACAACAACTGTCAGCCAAAGAAAAGCTCTTGGGAACTTGGAGTGACCAAACCAAACTGCGGATGGAACAGAACAGAAAGAAACATGGGATGATGAACAAGAGGGCGCTACTACTTTTTCAGTTTCTCTCGTGATGAAGATAGAAGAAACTGCGAAACTGCAATGTTTGGTACACATGTAGTAGTACTAGACTAGAAGTATCTGTTCTGCAAGGGAGATATATTATTCCATAAACATGCATATAAAAAGGTACAGACTTTGCAGGAGAGGAAAAAAAAACTAACATGAAACAGTTCATGAAACGACAGACTAATTCAGGGTGGGCAGGAAGAGAGCAGGAGCAGGGAGGTTACCTTGTCTGCCGAGGAACGGGGCCTGGGAGGCACAGATCTGGAGGTTTCAGGGAGGCTGCTAGTGCTCAACGGGCACAACTAGGCAAACTCCAACTCCATGGCTGCAACGGGAGGGAGAGGAAAGGAGGAGACTTTTTCACTCTCTGGAGCCTGGAGGAGCCTGGAGGGTAGAGGCGCCGGGCAGCTCGGGCAGGGCAGGTGGTGGGCGCAGGAACGGCCGTGCCTAGCCTACTGATGGCTGGAGGAGGGCATACGCGTAGATCGCTTCTTGCCCCGGGTTTGACGAGAGATTTTGTGGACTGTGGACTTCAACGGTGCAAGGGGGAAAAAAAACTGAGTTAGTTAATGGAGACGAAACAGACGGCTAGCGTTAAGAGCGGATGGATGGGATTAATTAATCGGTGTTAATCTTGGACCGCGCCATCGCGTGGTTCTCCGCTGCTTTTTCTGGCTTTCCAGTGGCCTCTCTCTTGCAGTCTCGCCTCAAGAGGCCCGAATTTTTTTATATTTTAGCATTTTTTTTAAGTTTCTCATAAATATATCTCTGGATGAAAGATTTTTAAAAATGAACCCTTACCTCGGCGCTATTGATGCTGACGCCGAACTAACACGTCTCGGCGCAAGCGTCCCTGGCGCTGAGCTCCTGAGCTCGGTAGGTGACATGGCAGGGAGCTCGGCACCAGCCACTCTGGCGCCGTAGATCTTGGCGCCGAGCTCAGCGTCGTAGATCTTGGCGCCGAGCTCCCTGCCATTTAACCTTGGCCCAACCTTCCTGCCCGAGCGTTCTTCCTCTTATTTCTCCTCCCTCTCCGGTTTTTTCTCTCCCCACTTCACCCTACCTCACGAATCGGCATATTGGACTTTGAAAACTTTGGTTTGATCCGTAGATCTTCGAGAGCAAGGTATCCTCGCTCCCCTTCTAATTTTTTCGCATCGATTCGGTATATATTAGTTGGATTTTTTAACGTAATAATCGTCATCACTTAGGGTTTCATTCTATTCCTCAACATATGTATTATACAACCGTAGGATGATGCCAAGACGTGAAAAAACTAGTAAATTCAGGCACATGTAGTTATGTTATGGGTTCATTGTTGTGCATCAAATGAAAAACCCTAGGTTTAGGATTTAATGTTAACTGCTTTCGGTTCTTAGAAAGAATTTGGTTGTTTTGGAGTTACGGTTCTCATTGATATTTATTTATGATATTTTAATTTATATTTATTAAATTACATCTGTTTTGTTAGATGCAAGAAATGTTTTGGGAGGAGTTTTGGCGAAAATGGGGTCGTCCTCGAGAATTATACCCCGACGCGTCTAGCAAAGATGCCATCGTCCCTCCTGCCCTCCCTGTCCCTAACGGTGACTGTGGTTTTCCGGCCCATGTTTTTCAATCGAAACATCTGGACATAGTGGCGCGTTGCTTCTACACATGCAGTCGTTTTAATGTAAGAAATTATTTTCACTATCATTTTTCTTTATGTGTAAGTATGATACTAATATTTTGTTGGAATCTCGTTGTGTAGGACCATGAGAGGTGCTTTTTCTTTCAGCAGATCGACGGTGCAGACAAGTTTGATCCTAGGTACCTCCTTTTCGACGATTGGTTTAGAGGAAGACATCCACGTGAGCACTTCAAGCGGTGGGTTCTACCCCCTAACCCTCCGCCATTAACGGCTAAGGAGAAGCACCTAGCCACAGTTAGACGACTCGAGGAACCTTCTCTGTGCGATTGTGGAGATCGAGCTGTGATAAACCCTAAGAATATGTTGGAGTTTGTGTGTCCAAACAAGCATAAAGTAAGTGTAAAGTGTATGTGTTGAAATGTTGAGCTATATATGTTCATGTACTAATGTCTACTTATTTAGGTGTTTTCAATGGCGAAGTGTCATTTCAAAGAGTGGTTGTATGGTCCTAAGAACCAATAGCCGGAAGAACCGCGAAAGGTTAAGGAAAAGAAGAAAGAAAGGGTAATTTACAAAGCACCTCCTATCATGTGCGAATGTGGTGTTAAATCTAACTATGACCTAGTCCCTTCGGAGCTTGGAATAGGCCATTATTGCGGCCATATGGTTGAATATGATGAGGTTAGTTATTTTTGTGGTAAACATGAAATCGTATTTTGTTTCTTTTGCAAAGACATATATGATATAATTTTTTGTTTGAACAGAGCACTAGGAAATGCAGGTGGGAATGTTATGATGGTCAAGCTAAGTTCTTGGATGAACTAAAGAAGAGGCAAGTAACTACACAGAAGAGGGGATATGGACCTGACTATGTCAACCTATTTATTAAACAACACAAAGGAAAAATGCATAAGTTTGCTAGACAACGCGGTATTTGTAACCCGATCAATGTTGGACTTAACAAATAGGGATTGGAGAGACGGATGATGTTAGAGTTGGAGAGAGCAAGGAATGAGGCAAGGGAGGAGACAAGAGTACAGATGCAAATCTTGAATGAGCATGTTGTTGCATTATGTGCCAGTAAGTGCTTGAAAGCATTTTTTTCATTACCTGATTTTAAATGTAATATAATCGCGTTGCTAAATTAAAAGGTCCTAATGGCTAGAGGGGGGTGAATAGCCTATTAAAATTTTCTACAACAACACTTAATAAACTGGTTAGACAATTATAAAGCAAAGCAAGTGTTGCGCTAGCCTACTAAAAATACAAACCACCTATAATAATTCTAGTTTATATAGTTTCTATCCACACAAAAGCTATGTCATTACACTAAGTTAGTATGCTCTCAAAAGCTAACTAAAGAGCCACACTAACCAAACTAACAAGCTCTCACAACTAGCTACACTAAAGAGCTTGATAACTAGTTTGTAGTAAGATAAAGAGAGAGAGAGCAAGATAGTTATACCGCCGTATCGAGGAGTGAGCTAATCAATCATAAGAATCAATATCAATGAAGACCAATCACCTCGGAATCAAATGATGAACACAATGATTTTTTTATCAAGGTTCACTTGCTTGCCGGCAAGCTACTCCTCGTTGTGGCAATTCACTCACTTGAAGGTTCACGCGCTAATTGGTATCACACGCCAAACCCTCAATAGGGTGTCGCACAATCAACACAAGATGAGGATCACACAAGCCACAAGCAATCCACTAAAGTACCTTTTGGCTCTCCACCGGAGAAAGGTCAAGAACCCCTCACAATCACCACGATCGGAGCCAGAGACAAACACCAACTTTCGCTTGATGATCCTCGCTGCTCCAAGCCACCTAGGTGGCGGCAACCACCAAGAGTAACAAGTGAATCCCACAGCGAAACACGAACACTAAGTGCATCTAGATGCAAACACTCAAGCAAAGCACTTGGATTCTCTCCTAATCTCATAAAGATGATGAATCAATGATGGAGATGAGTGGAAGGACTTTGGCTAAGCTCACAAGGTTGCTATGTCAATGCAAATGGCCAAGGGAGTGAGCTTGAGCCGGTTATTGTGACAGAACCGCCCAATTTATATAAGATCAAGTACGGTTGTCCCCGCTAACACGTTGACACACCCATACTTTCACTCATATAAACCCGGTAGTCCGCCGAGTGTCCCGAAAGACCTCGGTAAATCAACATCACAACCAAGATCGCGTGATTAAGCAAATACACATCACATACATCAAGTTGCAGCGGAAATAATATTAAAAAGGGGTTAACAAATAATAGTACAAGTTTGGGGTTTTAAAACTGCTTAGTGGAAACAACGTAGCTTTCAAATGATTACATTAATATAAGTTCCAAATATATTGCTAGCATAGTGACATCATCCGACAAAAGCATATAGAGGAGAAGTAAGTATAGAATCACCGAGCCCACCGGTGGTTAGCCACCATCATCAACAGGTCGAGAACATCACCTGCAACAAGGTGGGATAAACCCTGAGTACTCGAATGTACTCAGCCAGACTTACCCGTCGGAAACCAAAACAAATAACACCAAGGATTATGCAAGGCTTTCTTTAGTGGGCTAGCTGACTTGTTTGCGAAAAGCATAAGCTATCATGAAGAAACCATTTTAAGTACTTTGCATCATCTTTATTATGGCCTATCCATCTAGGTAAGCACCTGTACTATAGCAATCACTTGATTAACCAATAACATCCAGTTACCAATTTAGATTTAGCATATCCCGTAACATCCAGATAACCATCATTGTTCCATAATAATTACTACGATGAAGTAACTCGAGTCAAGTGCTCACTATCCAGGAGCGATGGCGATTCGAATCGATTCCTAACCAGCTGGTGATTTATTCCTTACACAAACCTCACCCACCCGCTAAAGTGAGATATTGATCACCGAGTCAACTTTCCAGGAATCTCGAGTTTGCCAGGAACCACATGTACCCGGGGGCCGACCGACTGCACTTTGGTCTTATCATCTCGCCCCCGTGTCCTACCACACCTGCTCCGGCACAGTGCGTTGCGGGCAATCTACTCGGCCCGAAAAATCTCCCAGCTTCACGGTCGGAAGGTACTTTATCCGGCCAGCTAAATGTAAGGCATGCGTTCAACATGACTCGAGGCCCAACAACGGTCGGTCCTTAATCGACACAGACGGGGATAGATCCACACCCAAGACCTCCATGTCTTGTTGCTTCTCTATCGACATCCCGTCCGGTCTCCATTTACATTACCCCATGGTTACTTCCAGGATATCATTCTTTCCATAGCTAAATTCTTCCAGTAACCACCTATAATGTAGGTGACCGGATATCACCGATCGCTACCGGTCTAAGCAAGGCTAAGCAGTTATTCGATCCTGACCTAACAGGGTAAAAAGGTAATAAGGTAGGCAAGGATAGTAATAAATGCATCAACGGTTTCAACCAACTCCTACAACTTAATGCAACAATATATAACTCATATATAGAAAGAATTGCTTTTATAAATTAGGAGGCTTATAATGCTCCGGGGCTTGCCTGGGATCCGACACAAGTCAGTTCAGTTAGCTTGCACCATCCTGGTGACATCTCAGATCCTAGCACTCGCTTAGTCCTTCCATCTTCGGGACAGATACTCCATACATCGTCTTCGGATTCGGCTCCAATATCACGTCCTTCACGTGGTTCATCTAGCGTACCTAGATGAGATGCAATATGCAAGTGCATAAATATGAAGAATAGTACCATGAGACACATCACAAAATAGCAAGCAAGACAAGCATAGTTTACACTAACACACTTAAGTACTTTGCGATGCTTAACTTAAACATCACATAATCTATCATGCTAAGATGGCAAAGAAGACGACAACACCAATCATGACACAAGTTTCCCAAGATCTCAAGTGCTCTAACTCAGTCATCATTCAAGGCATACGTCACACATAATAATATACAAGCAAGCACTATAATTGGAATCTACCAATTTCTGGACATGCAAACAGCAGCTACAAGATTTAGCTATAACTGGAGTTACACAAATCCAAATGACTTGCAAGAAGACATTCTGGAAATCTTATGAAATTGTTTACAATTCATATTTAAACCTATTAGCATGATTCCAAAGTTAACAAGGTTAAACAGGCACATTTATCAAGGCTGGTCCAGAAATTCCAGAAAGCTACAATTTCTGAAGACCAACTTAGAACAGTCATAACTCACAAACTACTTGGCCACATGCCATGAAAATTTAACACAAGCTAGTTAGGTGAGTTATCTACATCTTTCTTATTATCATCTTAAGATTATTCTACAGTTAGAAGGGTCAATTAATCCAATAATTGCATCTCTGTCCAAAACATAGACAGAAACTGACATGCCACTTTAAACAGCTATAAATGGAGTTATACCTATCCAATAATTGTGGTTCTAGACTTTTTAGAAAGCTTATCAAATTCTAAACAACTTTGTTGTAAACACCTAAAGCAAATTCTACTATTAAGAAGGCCCCACAATACCAACAAGGTAACCCTGTTAGAGTTTGGGCAGAAACAACCACTGATATTTAAGCAAGTATAACTCAAGATCTACTTAACCAAAAATCATGATATTGAGCTTTTTGAAAAGCTTAATAAAAGTACTACAACTCATGTATTATCACAAAGTCATGATTCATAACCTAACTAGGCCAATTAATTTAATCTTGCAGGCCTATTCAGAATAAGGGTAAGGCAATACAGGCAATTTGTTATTTTTATAGATCTTAAACTATCAAGCCTAAAATATTGAAATTTTTACCAGACATCACTAATCACATCAGTAACACTCCATAAAAATTTCACATTTATTTGAGTAAAATAACTGCAGTTATAAAAAGAACAAGACATGACTAGCATTGAGAACCTAACTGCTTAAATCTATTTTTACAGCTAAACCTTTAAACTAAAGCAGGTAATATTATTGATCTAGTACATAGAGAATTTCACAAGGATTCCAAAAAGTCCTCATTTTCTATTTTATGATTTTTCTACTAATTAATACGAATTTTCAAAGTTCATCATTCAAATCTGTAAAAAGCAAAAGAAAAGGAATGTAAACTTGCATAAGGGTCCCTGTAGTTTCCACAAATAAAACCCGCACGAACAGATCCTTTACTGCACTATTCATCAGAGTCACCACTTCATCACTTAACCCCCTGCCTTCTTCCTTATTCGAGCGCGAGGTCCTCCTTCTTCTTCCAACCGAACCGAGCAGAGGAGGACATCATGACCGGCCGGTGGCCGCTCCGGCCGGCTGGAGAGAGGCGTCGGCGGCCACAGAGGGGCGACGTGCTGGGGCTTGGCCGCAGCCAGCCGTGGCTGCGCTTGGCCTAGGCCAGCCACGCTGCAGGCAGCAGCAGCGCAGCAGCTGAGCAGCGCCAGGGCACTGCCGGCAGCGGCGGCTTCGACGACGGCAAGCGCACTGCGGTTCTCGGCTTCGTCTAGGGCTTGGGGAAGCGGTCGCGGAGCCATAGGCGTACTCGGTGACGATGCTGGAGGGCTGCAGGAGAAGGAGCAGCGGCGGCAATGGAGTTCGGCCACGACGGCCATGGCTGCCGCGCGCTGGCACGCGCGCAGGCGCGCGGTGGGAGCAAAAAGGGCGAGGGGGAGCCAGAGGGAGTGAGCGGGAGTAGAAGGGGAAGCCTCAGGCGCTCAGTTATGGCGGAACAGGGGCGCAGGGGCGTGGATGCACGTGGCAGCAAAGCTCGGCAATGGTGGGGCGCGCTCGGCGGCATGGTTGCCACGAAGTCATTTCATCGAGTACGTGGCGCGCGTTGCTGTGCCCGACTTGGAGTCCGTTTTCGGCATATTCGGTGCAGATTCGGACCTTGGCGCCTATAGAAAAGTTGTTGTCCTCAGAATGCTCTTCGACTTTGATTAAGGGTGCTCGGCCATTAGGCTGTTGGATTAGCAGATAATTAGTACTAAACTTGATAGTGTCAGTGATTTGACAGCGACAAGCAAACATCCAAAATTGATGGTCGAAATGAAATGCAACTGGTGCCATCTTCTTGTATGTTCTTCCCCATCATGTAAGCTCCAACTTTTACATTTGGATCAACTGAAGTTGCTTAGCAAAATTTGGAGAACGCGGAATGCCAACGTTGTTGCTTAGCGAAACTGACTTAGAATAATTCTAAGTGTTGAAATCAGCAGCAGGTTCCAACTTCGAGCCTCTGTTTGACTTATTTCCAAGTTGATCCAGCTCTTGGTCCAAAAACAAAGTTTGTTCTACATGATATGTACTACAACTTTCATTTTTGGTCAAACCTCATATCTGGTCCAGAAGTCGACTTTATTTCTCGGTCAACGCAAAGTCCTTTCTGCTACAAAATATAGGGTTTCCATTATTTTCGGACATTTTCACCACCTTCGCTCAACACGAACCCTTCATAACTTTTGTTGTAGAGTTCAATTAGAGTTGTTTGAGCAAGGTTACAAGGTTTGGTTGATTTCATATGTTTCCATTCACTTGATAAAGCAATTCATGCAAAGATATGACTTATCATTTTATGTGACTTTTTGATTCCAAACTTCATGAAACTTTTCCACGGGTCTAGATGGATGCATGTGGATGTAATGTACATGGAAGAAGCATGTTTAGAATTACTCTTGCATAATCTTAACAAGGGTCCATATGTAAGCAAGGGTGCAATATCCGAGTTTAGGTTGGGGCTTATTTCCATAGGTTTGATCTTGACATCTCCATCGTCTCTTAATCTGTCATGTTTAAGCTTAAACCCATTGCTTAACTGGTGACAAACACCTGAGGTGTTACAGCCCTCCCCCCTTAAAGGAATCGCGTCCCGAGATTCGATGCGAAAGACTTTTAAGGGAAGAGAAACATGTCATCCAGTTTCCAACATCAGTGATAACATTAGGCTACTTAACTTTGGAGCATCAGAGAGGCTAATTTGGTCATGACACTTTCTGATACTTGCTCTTCGTCGTAAGCTGTTGTCTGAATAATTTCCTTCTTTGGCCTTCATGAAATATTGTTATTTTGGGAGGAATCCAAGATAGCAATGTCCTACGTACTTCGTCCTTGATGTACGAAGAGCGATACAAACGTAGACTAAATACTTGCAGCATCTACTTCCCAAGTGGATATAGCACAGACCTTATGGACTTTGCACTAGATGATAATCTTCTGAAGGATACTCGTTGCAATGGTTCCATGTGTGCAGTTCTCTTTCTCTGATAACAATATTGTATGGTCTGAGTCTACCGAGTGAGTGGTAAACGTAATAGCTGACTCTGTCGTTCTCGATGATCATTCCTTAGGGAGCCTTCGTATCCAAGTTGCAACAGTGATCTAGGTGGAATCTAATGCAACCTCTTGGGTAAAAACACATATAAGGTACCAAAGGCATGTCAGCATTGGAGAACCATTGACGTAGAAGGATGTTAGTGAGGCTTGGAGGACAACATAAGTTGCAAGTAATCACAAAACTAGGGACTAGTTCACTACCAAGCAGGTTGAGCACAATTTGCCTTCGTGGTGCAGTTGCACAGCAAGTTAGGTTGACTTGCATCGTAGCAAAACCAGCCTTCTTACTACATTTGTCTTCGAGACTTCCATTCCAAGGCCAATCAATATCTCAAAAACCATAATCCAAAAATCTGCGGTTTGACATCTTTCCAATTGCTTTCGAATTGCAAGGGCACAATTTTGACTTCTAGAACACCTTGACTGCTCACGCATTGCTGATCTAAGAGGGCAAAGGCAAGGCACATAGGGGTGCAATTAGTCTTCTCAAGGGTATGGAGGGTTGTCTAATCAGCAATACACCTACAAGTTGTAATTTCTTGGCATGAATTACAAACACAACCGTTTAATGCAAATGATGATCGCAGTCACAGCGAAATTGCAGATTCTGTACCCTTTTGTTTTCTATTCATATCTCACAAACTACTGCTCCAATATGCACAAATTTTTGTGGACATGTAGATCCATGGGTCTTCTAACTACTCACCAAAATTCAACTCAAATGGGCACCATTTGACCATCCAAACAATTCATCTACCAAAACTGCTGTGTTTGAAAATGGCAGCAACCAAGCCGACAAGATATCTCTCTAATCCGATGTTTTACTCAACCAATACTCAAACTAACTTAAGACATTGAAGGGTCCTAAGCAATGAATGAGATCACCAAGTTTGGGGTCAATCCAACTTCGTTTGAGTCACTAACCGCCGGCTTGAAGATAACCGGTTTAGTGCCACAAAATCTGGACAGATTTCGTGTCCTCCCTTTTCTTCGCTCCACACGTTGAGGTGTGTGTTTGGCACTCTCTAACCTTTCTCATAGCAGCAGCAGTCTTTCTCTAGCTGAGGATGGAGGCTAGAGTTTTCCTTACATGCTTCTCTAGTAATACTTCAACCATCGTTTTAGGCACCAACTTGACTATGCACAAGCATTGGACTTGTGGGCTGTTTTCGCAGGGCACAAAACATTATTCCACATGTAGGGCATTTCTACATTGACAAGGAACCATTCCTATATATCCTTTGGCACTTCATCCAATAGAGTCCGGACACATGTGTAATTGGCACCTTGGGGCATAAAGATGCTAACTAAAATCAGGGACGTGCTTTCACTAGCTCCTACCTAGCCGATACCACATCTTGTACTATATACGTGATTGTCCAAGATGGAATTGACTTGATAGCACATTTGGAGAAGAAGTAGCACTTGCATTGTAGGGCTAGGTTTGCTGTTTCCTTGATCAACTTTGTTCTGTGAGATCTGGCCTTCATAGTTACCAAATAGTCGTTACCTAACTGAAGACTAACTTTCCTACTGGTAACAAATCAGTTGTCCCTCAACACTAAAAAGGTTCCAAATCTTTACTCTTGACAATAAAAATTTTTAGTCGAAGCCTACAGATGGTCGCCATTGAAGTCAGTAGAAAGGGGTCACACCAAAGGAGGTCGGTTTGTCTACGTCATCCTTATGCACCTAAAGATTGAGAACTTGGACAGGAATCTCATATATACCAGGTGACCTATTACAGCACATAATCTCCTAGTCCATTTATCATCCGACTGATAACTTGTTCAACCTTAAGTGTGGTGCACCTTTCTGATCCAATGAAAATGACATAAGTTGCTCACTAGATGATCGACGTCATTACAGGGACAGTCACGTCGAGTAGAGTCACTTGTCTACCACCTCTTGCAGTCTATTTATGTTCCTGTTAGTGACCTGTTCTTCAAAGGTTAACCGTTGGACTACTCCAGAAGGAAGTCCTATTGCATCTAGTTCGACATATAGATCGCTTGACATGATAAGGAGAGATAACCAAGGAAGAGCTCAAGTGAGAATAACATATTGGTGTAGTTCTGCAATGGATCATGACTAGAAACCTCGATACCAGCGCGTGCCGAGCAGCACAGCCTTGTGTGTGCACCCACAGGAGGCTCTCGGTTTCGTCGCGGCACCAGAGATCGCTAATCGTGGCACCATTACTGAACATACAACCCACAAGAAATCTCACATGGCATAAATTGGGTTGCATAGGAGCAAGCACTATGCGAAGGAGGGATAGCAAACAAAGGTAGTCACAAGGTTAGGAGTCAACAAGCAGGGGATCCGAAAATCAAAACACAATGCAAGAGAGCATAGCTTAATTTCCAAGGACAACTGAGCAGGGGACTTCTTGCCGAATTTCCACATACGTCTTGTGTCCACCAAGTGATTACCAAAACTTGGACGTGGTTCTAGGATAGCGCTCTTCAACACTCGTACGCTTACCGAGGACAAAAGGGTGACAACTACGGCACTACCTAAATAACAAGCATACATACCCACCACTTGGCTAAACTAGAGGACATTATAGGTTTAAGCATGTAACCACAATTATTTCTAGCAAGGCTAAGCACACACTTTTCTCAAGCACTTCCTATTCAAGCAACATGGAACAAGGCATTCTTGTTTAACTTCACACAGAGAAGATAGTAACATCACATTGATCACAAGTTACTTAGTATTAGAACAAGGTGAGGGAAAGCATATTTATGCACAAGCACAATCATGATGCATGCTCGTCCTATTCGTTCTCACAAAATTGCCAGCCTAAGGCGACAATCACGTTTTATGTCGGTGGCATAACACGTACTCTCTCGGTATATAGCTAGTCGTTAGCTACATTCAATCTACGCATTCGTGGTTAGCGTACCTGCAGGCAAATTCATTGCAGCCCATCCCCACAAAAAGATAAATAAGCACACAATGAAAGTAGTAAACTAAGATACTCTCCATATATACATCCCCAGATGTATATACTTTGATATCCATAGCTACCCGACAGATATACCCACAATTAAGTACCTTCATATATACATGTGTGTAACATGTAAATATTCCAGTAACCACAGCTAACTCTCCCCTAGACCGATAGTTGGACGGTCATACTCTCACAACTCACACTTACCTGGGCGTAGAGGCAATTGATCCATACAGTACCATTCAAGCGAATGGCATCCATACAATAGCACGCCGTATGGACGACGAAAGAAAAATTGCAATAAAGTACATCCCTTAAAGTTAGTACTTAGATAGCCACCTAATAGTCCTTAACTGGGCATAAAGGAAGATGTCGCTAGCATAGTTTTGCAATTAAGTTTTGACAAATTTGCCTGTAGCTAAAGTTTTAGTTAAAATAGACCTTTTAAAACCAAAACTTAGCTTTTAAAACTATGTACCTGACAGTATTATGCTTAATCTCGCTCTGATACCAGCTATGACAGAACCGCCCAATTTATATAAGATCAAGTACGGTTGTCCCCGCTAACACGTTGACACACCCATACTTTCACTCATATAAACCCGGTAGTCCGCCGAGTGTCCCGAAAGACCTCGGTAAATCAACATCACAACCAAGATCGCGTGATTAAGCAAATACACATCACATACATCAAGTTGCAGCGGAAATAATATTAAAAAGGGGTTAACAAATAATAGTACAAGTTTGGGGTTTTAAAACTGCTTAGTGGAAACAACGTAGCTTTCAAATGATTACATTAATATAAGTTCCAAATATATTGCTAGCATAGTGACATCATCCGACAAAAGCATATAGAGGAGAAGTAAGTATAGAATCACCGAGCCCACCGGTGGTTAGCCACCATCATCAACAGGTCGAGAACATCACCTGCAACAAGGTGGGATAAACCCTGAGTACTCGAATGTACTCAGCCAGACTTACCCGTCGGAAACCAAAACAAATAACACCAAGGATTATGCAAGGCTTTCTTTAGTGGGCTAGCTGACTTGTTTGCGAAAAGCATAAGCTATCATGAAGAAACCATTTTAAGTACTTTGCATCATCTTTATTATGGCCTATCCATCTAGGTAAGCACCTGTACTATAGCAATCACTTGATTAACCAATAACATCCAGTTACCAATTTAGATTTAGCATATCCCGTAACATCCAGATAACCATCATTGTTCCATAATAATTACTACGATGAAGTAACTCGAGTCAAGTGCTCACTATCCAGGAGCGATGGCGATTCGAATCGATTCCTAACCAGCTGGTGATTTATTCCTTACACAAACCTCACTCACCCGCTAAAGTGAGATATTGGTCACCGAGTCAACTTTCCAGGAATCTCGAGTTTGCCAGGAACCACATGTACCCGGGGGCCGACCGACTGCACTTTGGTCTTATCATCTCGCCCCCGTGTCCTACCACACCTGCTCCGGCACAGTGCGTTGCGGGCAATCTACTCGGCCCGAAAAATCTCCCAGCTTCGCGGTCGGAAGGTACTTTATCCGGCCAGCTAAATGTAAGGCATGCGTTCAACATGACTCGAGGCCCAACAACAGTCGGTCCTTAATCGACACAGACGGGGATAGATCCACACCCAAGACCTCCATGTCTTGTTGCTTCTCTATCGACATCCCGTCCGGTCTCCATTTACATTACCCCATGGTTACTTCCAGGATATCATTCTTTCCATAGCTAAATTCTTCCAGTAACCACCTATAATGTAGGTGACCGGATATCACCGATCGCTACCGGTCTAAGCAAGGCTAAGCAGTTATTCGATCCTGACCTAACAGGGTAAAAAGGTAATAAGGTAGGCAAGGATAGTAATAAATGCATCAACGGTTTCAACCAACTCCTACAACTTAATGCAACAATATATAACTCATATATAGAAAGAATTGCTTTTATAAATTAGGAGGCTTATAATGCTCCGGGGCTTGCCTGGGATCCGACACAAGTCAGTTCAGTTAGCTTGCACCATCCTGGTGACATCTCAGATCCTAGCACTCGCTTAGTCCTTCCATCTTCGGGACAGATACTCCATACATCGTCTTCGGATTCGGCTCCAATATCACGTCCTTCACGTGGTTCATCTAGCGTACCTAGATGAGATGCAATATGCAAGTGCATAAATATGAAGAATAGTACCATGAGACACATCACAAAATAGCAAGCAAGACAAGCATAGTTTACACTAACACACTTAAGTACTTTGCGATGCTTAACTTAAACATCACATAATCTATCATGCTAAGATGGCAAAGAAGACGACAACACCAATCATGACACAAGTTTCCCAAGATCTCAAGTGCTCTAACTCAGTCATCATTCAAGGCATACGTCACACATAATAATATACAAGCAAGCACTATAATTGGAATCTACCAATTTCTGGACATGCAAACAGCAGCTACAAGATTTAGCTATAACTGGAGTTACACAAATCCAAATGACTTGCAAGAAGACATTCTGGAAATCTTATGAAATTGTTTACAATTCATATTTAAACCTATCAGCATGATTCCAAAGTTAACAAGGTTAAACAGGCACATTTATCAAGGCTGGTCCAGAAATTCCAGAAAGCTACAATTTCTGAAGACCAACTTAGAACAGTCATAACTCACAAACTACTTGGCCACATGCCATGAAAATTTAACACAAGCTAGTTAGGTGAGTTATCTACATCTTTCTTATTATCATCTTAAGATTATTCTACAGTTAGAAGGGTCAATTAATCCAATAATTGCATCTCTGTCCAAAACATAGACAGAAACTGACATGCCACTTTAAACAGCTATAAATGGAGTTATACCTATCCAATAATTGTGGTTCTAGACTTTTTAGAAAGCTTATCAAATTCTAAACAACTTTGTTGTAAACACCTAAAGCAAATTCTACTATTAAGAAGGCCCCACAATACCAACAAGGTAACCCTGTCAGAGTTTGGGCAGAAACAACCACTGATATTTAAGCAAGTATAACTCAAGATCTACTTAACCAAAAATCATGATATTGAGCTTTTTGAAAAGCTTAATAAAAGTACTACAACTCATGTATTATCACAAAGTCATGATTCATAACCTAACTAGGCCAATTAATTTAATCTTGCAGGCCTATTCAGAATAAGGGTAAGGCAATACAGGCAATTTGTTATTTTTATAGATCTTAAACTATCAAGCCTAAAATACTGAAATTTTTACCAGACATCACTAATCACATCAGTAACACTCCATAAAAATTTCACATTTATTTGAGTAAAATAACTACAGTTATAAAAAGAACAAGACATGACTAGCATTGAGAACCTAACTGCTTAAATCTATTTTTACAGCTAAACCTTTAAACTAAAGCAGGTAATATTATTGATCTAGTACATAGAGAATTTCACAAGGATTCCAAAAAGTCCTCATTTTCTATTTTATGATTTTTCTACTAATTAATACGAATTTTCAAAGTTCATCATTCAAATCTGTAAAAAGCAAAAGAAAAGGAATGTAAACTTGCATAAGGGTCCCTGTAGTTTCCACAAATAAAACCCGCACGAACAGATCCTTTACTGCACTATTCATCAGAGTCACCACTTCATCACTTAACCCCCTGCCTTCTTCCTTATTCGAGCGCGAGGTCCTCCTTCTTCTTCCAACCGAACCGAGCAGAGGAGGACATCATGACTGGCCGGTGGCCGCTCCGGCCGGCTGGAGAGAGGCGTCGGCGGCCACAGAGGGGCGACGTGCTGGGGCTTGGCCGCAGCCAGCCGTGGCTGCGCTTGGCCTAGGCCAGCCACGCTGCAGGCAGCAGCAGCGCAGCAGCTGAGCAGCGCCAGGGCACTGCCGGCAGCGGCGGCTTCGACGACGGCAAGCGCACTGCGGTTCTCGGCTTCGTCTAGGGCTTGGGGAAGCGGTCGCGGAGCCATAGGCGTACTCGGTGACGATGCTGGAGGGCTGCAGGAGAAGGAGCAGCGGCGGCAATGGAGTTCGGCCACGACGGCCATGGCTGCCGCGCGCTGGCACGCGCGCAGGCGCGCGGTGGGAGCAAAAAGGGCGAGGGGGAGCCAGAGGGAGTGAGCGGGAGTGGAAGGGGAAGCCTCAGGCGCTCGGTTATGGCGGAACAGGGGCGCAGGGGCGTGGATGCACGTGGCAGCAAAGCTCGGCAATGGTGGGGCGCGCTCGGCGGCATGGTTGCCACGAAGTCATTTCATCGAGTACGTGGCGCGCGTTGCTGTGCCCGACTTGGAGTCCGTTTTCGGCATATTCGGTGCAGATTCGGACCTTGGCGCCTATAGAAAAGTTGTTGTCCTCAGAATGCTCTTCGACTTTGATTAAGGGTGCTCGGCCATTAGGCTGTTGGATTAGCAGATAATTAGTACTAAACTTGATAGTGTCAGTGATTTGACAGCGACAAGCAAACATCCAAAATTGATGGTCGAAATGAAATGCAACTGGTGCCATCTTCTTGTATGTTCTTCCCCATCATGTAAGCTCCAACTTTTACATTTGGATCAACTGAAGTTGCTTAGCAAAATTTGGAGAACGCGGAATGCCAACGTTGTTGCTTAGCGAAACTGACTTAGAATAATTCTAAGTGTTGAAATCAGCAGCAGGTTCCAACTTCGAGCCTCTGTTTGACTTATTTCCAAGTTGATCCAGCTCTTGGTCCAAAAACAAAGTTTGTTCTACATGATATGTACTACAACTTTCATTTTTGGTCAAACCTCATATCTGGTCCAGAAGTCGACTTTATTTCTCGGTCAACGCAAAGTCCTTTCTGCTACAAAATATAGGGTTTCCATTATTTTCGGACATTTTCACCACCTTCGCTCAACACGAACCCTTCATAACTTTTGTTGTAGAGTTCAATTAGAGTTGTTTGAGCAAGGTTACAAGGTTTGGTTGATTTCATATGTTTCCATTCACTTGATAAAGCAATTCATGCAAAGATATGACTTATCATTTTATGTGACTTTTTGATTCCAAACTTCATGAAACTTTTCCACGGGTCTAGATGGATGCATGTGGATGTAATGTACATGGAAGAAGCATGTTTAGAATTACTCTTGCATAATCTTAACAAGGGTCCATATGTAAGCAAGGGTGCAATATCCGAGTTTAGGTTGGGGCTTATTTCCATAGGTTTGATCTTGACATCTCCATCGTCTCTTAATCTGTCATGTTTAAGCTTAAACCCATTGCTTAACTGGTGACAAACACCTGAGGTGTTACAGTTATAGGGCTTCAATAGAAGCCTCCACGAAATAAAGCCATTGTACCTCTTCACTGGGCACAACACGGGGTGACCGGATGCTCCGGTCATATCGACCGGACGTTGGACCTCAGCGTTTGGTCACGCGATGCGTGCCACGTGTCCCCTCTCTTCAAATACTGAGCGCCCGATCCCAACGGTCAAAAGGTGACCAGACGCGCTGCTACGAAGTGACCTGACGCTAGACCTTAGTGTCCGGTTATTTCCAGTAAGCATCTAGAAACGTTTTTTTATGACCAGGCGCGTCCGATCACTTGGCGACTCCTCTGTCCACTGCCACGTCAGCAGGACCGGACGCACCCTGTCAGCGTTCGATCATTGAGTGACCCACCGACACTACGCGCCCTCTGTTGCCACTGACCGGACACGCTGGTCCAATTGAGATCAGCGTCCGATCACTTACAGTGACCTCCGTCTTTTCTATCTAGGGCGCCGGTAGCACCATTGGACTATCCACACTCTACGGGCGGATACTCCATCGGTGAAGTTTCTAACCCTTGCTCAAATGTGCCAACCACCAAGTGTATCACCTTGTGCACATGTGTTAGTATATTTTCACAAACATTTTCAAGGGTGTTAGCACTCCACTAGATCCTAAATGCATATGCAATGAGTTAGAGCATCTAGTGGCACTTTGATAACCGCATTTCGATATGAGTTTCACCCCTCTTAATAGTATGGCTATCGAATCTAAATGTGATCACACTCTCTAAGTGTCTTAATCATCAAAACAAAATAGCTCCTACCATTTATACCTTTGCCTTGAGCCTTTTTATTTTTCTCTTTCTTCTTTTCAAGTCCAAGCACTAGATCATCATCATGGCATCACCATCATCATGTCATGATCTTTATTTGCTTCACCACTTAGAATGTGCTACCTATCTCATGATCACTTGATAAACTAGGTTAGCACTTAGGGTTTCATCAATTCACCAAAACCAAACTAGTGCTTTCAATCTCCTCCTTTTTAGTAATTGATGACAACCCTTTCACAAAGATATGAATTGAAATTCAATTGAATCCATGTTGCTTGCCCAAGCATATTTACCATGTGCAAAAGGATATGGACAAGTTTCATGAACCCTAAATGGTAGCAATTGCTCTCCCTACATATGTGATAAGAGTTTGGATTGAAGCTTGCATATTTGCTTAGATAGAAAATATAGGAGACATTGTCTATTAAATGATGCTAAGGTATAAAAGATGGACCTTTAAAGTATGATACCAATCGAAGTGCACCATTATACCATCCTTAGCACCATGGTTAGCTCGATACCACTTGAAAACACTTGGAATATCTTTGTTTTTCTCCCCCATTATACCATCCTTAGCACCATTAGTATATGTCTCCCCATATACTAATATCTTTATTTTTCTCCCCCTTTGTCATCAATGACCACAAAGGTGCAAAATATAGATAGGTTGAGATTATCAATGTCAATCAATGGGGTGAGGATCATATTTCCAAATTTGATTCAATCTAAAATACTTGCCAAAGATGTTTAACTCGGTTTGATCTAAGGACAAGCTTCTTCACACCTTCAAATAAGGGTTATCTTGTATCATGTTGAGTTAAACACTTAGAGCTCATTTTCTAGATTAAACACTAGGTTTACAAGCCCATAAACATGTCATATGCTACCACTAGATCAAGCCAAGCATAGAAGCAATAGTGGTACCATACAAATATCAAATTCATTTGATTTTCATGAATGAGCCTATTAAAATTGAGAGATGACTAGATGCACTAATCATGTCCTTAGCAAGGATGTATGCCATGCCAATTAACTTTTACCTTGGATTGCTCGAAGGAGAGGCATGCCATATAAGTGAGCGGTGCATCAACACATATTTGAGAAATCCAATATGTTCAACACATTCCTTAGCTTACAAAACATTTTCTCATCCAATGGCTTGGTGAATATATCGGCAAGTTGATCTTTGGTGCCTACACTCTCAATGCAAATGTCCTATTTTTGTTGGTGATCTCTTATGAAATGGGGGCAGATATCAATGTGCTTTGTTCTTGCATGTTGAATCGGATTGTTGGTCAACTTGATTGCACTCTCATTGTCACATAGCAATGGCACTTTCTTGAACTTGATTCCAAAGTCACTCAAAGTAGCCTTCATCCAAAGTACTTGAGCACAACAACTACCGATGGATATATATTCGGCTTCGGCGGTTGATAATGCAACACTATTTTGCTTTTTTGATGACTATGAAATAAGTAATCTTCCCAACAATTGACATGTGCCCAAGGTGCTCTTTCTTTCAACCTTGCATCTCGCAGAATCTGAGTCGGAGTAACCAACTAGCTCAAACTTTGCTCCTTTGGGATATCACAACCCAACATTTTATATATGCTTCAAGTACCTCAATATTCTCTTTGCAGCCTTCAAATGACTTTCTCTTGGTGAGATTTGAAATCTTGTATACATGCATACACTAAACATGACATCCGGTCTTGATGCGGTCACATAGAGTAGGCTACTAATCATAGATCGATACAATTTTTAATCCACCATATTGTCACTTGCATCACTATCCAAGTTGTCATTTGTTCCTATTGGTGTGCTAATGACTTTACTATCACTCATGCCAAACTTCTTGATCATGTCCTTAATATACTTGCTTTGACTCATAAATGTACCATTCTTCAATTGCTTGATTTGAAGACCAAGGAAGTAATTTAACTCTCCAATCATGGACATCTCAAACTCACTAGCCATTATCTTTCCAAACTCATCACAAAAGTCTTGATTGATTGATCCAAATATGATGTCATCAACATAGATTTGCAACACAAATAAATCTTTTTCAATCTTCTTGATGAAAAGAGTGGTGTCAACCTTGTCTATCATGAACCCTTTAGAGAGTAGGAAGTCCCTCAATGTCTCATACCATGCTCTAGGTGCTTGCTTCAAGCCATATAATGCCTTTTTTAACTTATACACTTGGTCGGGCTTCTTGTCATCTTCAAAACTGGGAGGTTGCTCAACATATACTTCTTTATTGATGTAACTATTAAAAAATGCACTCTTAATATCCATTTGGTAGAGCTTGATATTGTGGGCACAAGCATAGGCTTGCAAGATTCTAATTGCTTCCAATCTAGCAACCGAGGCATATGTTTCTCCAAAGTCAAGACCTTCAACTTGTGTATAGCCTTGTGCTACTAATCTTGTTTTTTTCCTTACTATTATCCCATCTTGATTTTGCTTGTTTCTAAAGACCTATTTTGTTCTAATCACATTGTGTCCCTTTAGTCTCTCTACTAATTTCCATACTTGATTTCTTATGAAGTTATTCAATTCTTCATGCATAGCATTCACCCAATCAATATCCTTCAATGCTTCATCTATCTTCTTTATTTTAATAGATGACACTGAAAGGATCAAGATGCCCAATAGGGGGGTGAATTGGGCTAATTCTAAATTTTCTTGTAATAATCAAATTCTACGGATAGCCCAATTAACCCCTTATGCCTAGAAAAGTGTTTCTATCAAATCAACGCACAAATGACTTGCACCCTATGTTCCAAACTTACTCTAGCATAGCAATTCTAAGAATGTAAAGCAAGTATTGAATTGCTCAAAGTAAATACTCAAAGTAAGTGCTCAAAGTAAATAGGGAGAGAAAAGAATGCGGTGATGTTTTGCCGAGGTATCGGAGAGTCACCACTCCCCACTAGTCCTCGTTGGAGCACCTGTGCAAGGGTGTAGCTCCCCCTTGATCCGCGCAAGGATCAAGTGCTCTCTATGGGTTGATTCTTCGACACTCCGTCACGGCGAATCACCCAAAGCCGCTCACAACTTGAGTTGGGTCACCCACAAGCTCCGCCGGGTGAACACCAAACTCCCAATCACCACCAAGCCGTCTAGGTGATGGCGATCACCAAGAGTAAAAAGCACGAACTCTCACTTGACCACACGAAGCCTAATGAGAAGATGGATGCACACTTGTCTACTCTTGATTCACTAATGAGGTTTCACTCTTGGATTCTCAAATCACAAACACCCCACTAGGACCTTGCTCTTCTTGGCACTCATAAACGTGTTTCTCAACTGTTGGAATGAGCAAAAGTAGCTCCAATCACAAGTGGAGCTTCTATTTATAAGGCAGCCTGAAAAACGAACCGTTATGAGCTTCTGCGGGGTGATCGGACGCTCCGATCGTTTTGACCGGACGCTCCGATCAGTTCAACCCGTGAACAGTTTTCAAGTGATGACCAGACACTGTCAGGGTCCGGTCAATACTGACCGGATGTGTCCGGTCGCTCTTGGATGCTTACTATAAACGACTAGACGCTGGATACTTAGGGTCCGGTCACCACTGACCGGACGCGTCTGGTCGCACTTTCTCAAGTCTGGACCCTTACTGGAGTCGACCGGACGCTGGCCCTCAGCGTCCGATCACACGACATTCCAGCGTCTAGTCACACCAGACTTGATCTTCATGGTCAAATGAACTGACCGGACCCTACGGCCAGTGTCCGGTCGCACTAGAGCCAGCGTCCGGTGAGTATTTAACCCTTCATTCACTTCCAACTCTCGATCATATGTGAATGAAGTTTGCTCCAAAGGATCTTAGGCATTTATAGGAGCTACCTAGAGCTAGTTTTCATAAGTGTGCACCACACCTAACTCACTAGACTCAACTAGATCAAGCTACCCATTCATACCCCCCTTAATAGTACGGCCAAAGGAAAAACAAAGTCCTAAACTACTCTAAGTGTCTCTCCAACTTCAATTGACACTTAGAACTAGTTATCCTTAACCTTGTCGTCCATCCTTTGAAAACCGAAACGATTTCCATCGTAGGGGCATGACAACCTCGATTGCCCAATCGATCTCCATTACCATGACCTAACTTAATTACCTCTGCAAAACACACGTTAATCATAGTAATCTTATATTGACATTTATCACCGAAATCCACTTAGGGGCCTAGATGCTTTCAATCTCCCCCTTTTTGGTGATTGATGGCAATACCACCTCGAGTATGTTATGGAGTGAGGTTTTTGAAGGGCTTGGTTCATATAAGCTTTTGTCGATAAGAGCAAAAGAGTTAGGCAAGCTTATATGACTTAAACCAACACAATGTACTCAAAGAATATGAATTAAGCATGAGTACGAGTAACAAAGCTCATTTGCTTCGAAGTATAAGCGCGGAAGCAAAAACAAATGAGCATCACAAGTGATATGACATATAGATAATGCAAAGTAGAAATCACACATGTCAACTATCACAATCACGTAGATAGCACTATCACATATATATAATAGTATGCATGAAAGTAAACACACGAATGCATAAGTAATAGTGTATCACACAAATAAAACTCCAAATGTATATAATAAACTAATACTAGATAACTAGCTCCCCCTAAAACTCGCTCCCCTGAGTCTACATACTCAAGCCCTCTCCCCCTTTGGCATCAAACACCAAAACCTAAGGATCGGTCGGCAGGGCTACAGCGGACGAGTCGAGCGCTGAAGTACATGGAGCAAGATGGAACTAGGCGCCATCATCATCTGACCCTGAGCTCTAAACTGACTGACCCTCTGAAGTAGGAAGTGTCGCTGAAGCGGTCTGGGTCTGAGCTAGGGCTGGTGCTGCCTAGGAAGCTACTAGTATGTCTGTCGTAGAATCTGACGAGGCGACAGATGAGGGGAGCCTCTGAGTAGTCACTGTGACTAGAGCTGCTGTAGACGGACCGGCAGTATGCATATGAGGCAGAGTAGGCATGCCGGTCAACTCACTGAAGGATGCTCCAAGACTCCTAGAGACTGACGTCTTAGGCACGAATAGCGAGGAAGACTGCTCTGGTGTGAAGCCCGTCTGAAATGGAGTGAACTGCGAGGCTACCATGGGTGAGGCTAACCACTAGGACACCTGTATAGGAGGTGAAGCAAACTGAGCTGGAGGCTGTGCCTAACTCTAGAGCCCACTGGGCTGTACTGCTGGAGTCGTCGAAGTGGTAGGAGGCTATGCAAGCTAGGGCGAAGGCTGTGGCAGTGGGATCCCAATAGCTGTCACTATATGCTGCATGAATCCCATGAGCTGCTGCTGCATAAGTAACTGCTGGTGCTGAAGGAGCTGCTGCTGCCGCTGGAACTCGTCCTGACGAGCCTCAAACTATGCGAAGTTGGCAACTGTCTCCTATGCCTGTCGTGTCTGATCTTGCTGCATTCGCTCAAGAATAGCAATGAGAGCGGGGTCTATCTATGGAGCAGGTGGAGCAGAACTGGAGCTACCAGCCTCTGCATCATGTCTACATGGAGGCATCTGAGGTATAGGCTGGTAGTCGTCGTTAGAGCTGTCACTGTACTTGCTCACCTCCTGCTGTGCCTCTAGCTCCTCCTCCTCAGTGGCGGCAATCCCTCTGATAATCTCATCCTGCTGAGCTATGGACTCTGGCACGTCGGGACGATGGCTAGGCTGTCTGGGTGCCTGAGGAGTGGTGTGTCTGATCCTCTGTGACAGGTTATAAGCTAGGAACTCTATGGTGGCACATGAATACTCATCCATCATGCCAGGGGGCTTATCAAGCACTACTCTGTGGATGAGGAACATGATCTAGTGAGCATAGGGAAGCTGCCTGCGACCCTTGAATCCTTCAGCTATTGTGTCCTCCATCTCTGAAAGCAGGAGATCCCAGATATCAAATACTATCTACTGCATGATGGCATTGAGAAGCCATAGCTGTAAGCGAGTCAGGCCCTCCCTATATCCCAACCTAGGAAGCAGTGTCCTCCTGATGATGGCCTCTAGTACCCTCGCTGTAGGAGTCAAGTCACTGGTGTTCCTGCTCGACCCCTCTCCAAACGGCTCCTTGAAGCAATGTCGCACTAAATCTGTAGGGGGCACCAACCCTCCATGAGGACGCCTGGGAGGCTCCTGCTATCCATAACAGACCTCATGCATCTTGATAGGCTGCTCCTGTAGCCTCAGTATCTCTCTAGCTCTGCCACTCGTCACTCTATAGTCTTTGCCTTTGAAGGCAAAGTGAATAAATCTATGATGTGGATCGATGTAGAGCGAAGCATAAAACTGACGGACCCAAGATGGTACATATATTCCCGTCCGTCCAATTAGATCTGACAGTCCTAGCAAATATGACAAGTATAGCCAAATGCTCTCTCCGACTGCTGCCACAATAGACTCTATCTGACAGACTCTCTAAGATCTGAACACTGCCTCACTATTGAGATAAGCATTGTAGAAATTCTCCTGCAGTGGCATGTGGAAACCCTCAGCTGCTCTCTCATCCCTCTTCGGAGGAAACCAAACCTCAAACTCAACAAATTGCAGCTGCTGAACATGTCTAGCGGTGGCGGCCCTCAAGTCGAGGTGAACCACTGGAGGCGGCCCCTAAGGTCTGGGCGGAGGACGTGAACCTCTGCGCTGTGTAACTGGCCTCGGTGGAACTGTAGCACTGGTACGACTCGAGCGGCGTAGCTGAGGTGCCGACTCGGTCTCCTAACCCTCCTGAGTCTCCTGGGCTGGCTGAGGCTCTACTGGTGGGGGCTGCTGCTGAGCTGACGGACCCTCCTCAATGGCAATCCGTCGTCCTGCAAATGTGGCAGTCCTAGCTGGACTCCCGTGACGACGCTCAACATCCTCAATCGCAGCTCTCAGTGCTGGTGAAACTGGCTGATCTGCAATGATAACTCTGCTGCAGGCACCACCTCTCTCAGCATGCTCTACGGCCTCTGCAACAGCTGCTGCTCTTGCTGTCTCTGCATCGCAGTACTTCTGCTTCTTGGATGTCACCTGCTTGGTTGACTTGCCCTTAGATCCGGCTGGCTGGCGAGGCGGGGGCCTCTGATCATCATCACCTGGGCTACCACCAACGTTCTTGGTGTGAGCCATCTGAGCTAACAAGATGGTGAACTACCGCTGATGAAGATCAACTGTCAAACTGCCGCTTTTGAGGCTTGGCCTCGATCCTTACTCACGAGCTTGGCTCCGAGTTGACTGCCAACTGCCACAAGAACCACAATGGAACCGACTCGCTGCACGATAGAATAGATGGATATACAAATAAATACCATATGTCTAATAGATGCGAGACCCTAATAGAGAAAGCAATGTAGATGCGAATTTGAATCGAATGGCTTTCTACCTGACGATCAGCGATCCGAGAAGAGATAAGATGTCACGCAAGGGATCCTCGGAACCGAGCTAGGGTTAGGGTAAAAGTCCTGAATGTAATGGGGAATCAGATACTGCAATTCGATCTAGGTCATTGAGAGGATCAAGATTGAAAAGTCTGGTCTTACCAACGATGGAGGAGGTAGGACTAGGGCACGACGATTCTTGATGACCCTAGAAGACTGGAGGCATGGTGGCATGCGGGGAGTCACGGCGGCGCTACGAGTTGTGATGGCACGGTGACACTGGCGCGGGTGAGCAGTGGCGGCAAGGGAGGCTCAGTGGCTGCGACGGGCAGGCGCGGGGTTGCGCTGGAAAGCTCGGGCGAGGCTGGCTAGACAGTGGCATGGTGAGCTTGGGCGCAAGGTGGTCGGCGTGGTGCTGCAGAGGCGCGGCGAGGCAGTAGCTTGGTGGCGCGGCGAGCTTGGGTGCGAGCAGGCGGCGACGCTGGCTAGGGCTCGGTCACGGGGATAAGGCGGTGCGGGTTAGGTCAAGGAAAGGGAACACAGAGGCGCGGTTATATGAGGATCCGAAGCGAAACAGAGAAGGAAACGGAAAAGAGTCCTAAAAACACGTGAGATCCACTGACTGGACACTCCGGTGGTAGCGACCGGACGCTACCACCCAGCATTCGGTCGATTCCAGAGAGGTCTAAATCCTCTTGAATCAGGACCGGACGCGTCTGGTGGTCCATGACCGGACGCTGGCAGGGTTCGGTCAGTACAACTTGTGTACCCTTCGATCGACCGGACGCTAAACCCTTCCTGACCAGACACATAGACGTAGCGTCCGGTCACTCCTTTACCAGTAGTTCACCTCCTATGAACTGACCGAACGCTGGACAGCAGCGTCCGGTGCAGCGTCCGGTGCACCTTTTCCAGCAAATCTTCAAACTTCCTTCGCGCTGCCTGTTCCCAATCAAGTCCCAACTTGAATAAGATCCAAATAAACACCAATTGGGACTGATGTGAGTGACCTCTCTCAAACCCTCATATTTTTCAAAATATTTTGCCTTAGGCTATAATTCTTTTTAAGAAAATAGGCAACAAGAGGGCAAATAGAACAAAACGACAAAACAACATTCATGCATATGTAATACTTGTAAGTAAATCTAGTTGCTTATCAAGTTTGATCCAAGGTTAAGCTTCTTCACACGTTTTTCGGCGGTTATCTTAACCATGTTAGACAAGCCCTATGTGCATTGCCACAAATTAAACATGTTGTATATTACAATGAATGCAAGGGACAACATGAGCTCAATTTTTAGTGAAGTTACTAAAATCAAGTACATTGAGCTCATTCCGCAATCTACAAAATGTAGCCTCATCTAGCGGTTTAGTGAAGATATCCGCTAATTGATCTTCGGATCTTACACCTTCTAGTGATATATCATTTTTAGCTACATGATCTCTTAGAAAGTGATGGCGGATATCTATATACTTGGTGCGAGAGTGTTGAATCAGATTATTTGCAAGTTTGACCGCACTTTTATTATCGCACAAAAGAGGTACTTTCTCTAGAACTACTCCATAGTCTAGCAAAGTTTGTTTCATGTATAATATTTGTGCACAACAAGCACCCGCGGCAATGTATTCCGCTTCAGCGGTGGACAAAGCCACACTATTTTGTTTCTTGGAGGACCAAGACACAAGCGATCTACCAAGAAAATGGCACCCTCCGGATGTGCTTTTTCTATCAACTTTGCATCCGGCGTAATCCAAATCGGAATAGCCAATTAATTCAAATAAAGCTCCTTTGAGATACCAAAGACCAATGCTTGGTGTGTGCTTAAGATACCTAAGGATTCTTTTTACGGCAATCAAATGTGTTTCCTTAGGACTAGCTTGAAATCTAGCATACATACACACACTAAACATGATGTCAGGCCTAGATGTGGTTAAATATAACAAGCTACCAATCATAGAACGGTAGAGAGTTTGATCAACCAGGTTACCTCCCTCATCTAGGTCGAGATGTCCATTTGTAGGCATTGGTGTCTTGATTGGCTTACATTCATCCATCTTGAATCTCTTGAGAAGATCTTTTGTGTATTTCTCTTGAGAGATGAAGATGCCTTCTTTCATTTGCTTGACTTGAAAACCAAGAAAGAATGTAAGCTCACCAATCATTGACATCTCAAACTCCTTCGACATCAATTCACCAAATTCTTTACATGAGTCTTCATTTGATGATCCAAAGATAATATCATCAACATATACTAGACAAATGAAGATATGCCCATCAAGCTTCTTGGTGAATAGTGTGGTGTCGACCTTCCTAATGGTGAAGCCCTTCTCAATGAAGAAGTCCTGAAGGCGCTCATACCAAGCTCTTGGGGCTTGCTTAAGCCCATATAGTGCCTTGGACAACCTATAAACATGATTAGAATATCTAGGGTCTTCAAACCCAGGAGGTTGATCAACATAGACTAGTTCATTTATAAAGCCATTTAAAAATGCACTTTTCACATCCATTTGATATAGTTTCATTTCATGATGTGATGCATATGCAAGAAAGATACGGATGGCTTCTAATCTTGCAACCGGTGCAAAGGTCTCTCTAAAATCCAAACGTTCAACTTGAGAGAACCCCTTTGCAACTAGTCTTGCCTTGTTCCTCACAACAACACCTTGATCATCTTGCATGTTGTGGAACACCCACTTCGTTCCTATGACTCTTGCACCTTTTGGTCGCTCTTCAAGAGTCCAAACTTCATTGCGAGTGAAGTTGTTCAACTCTTCATGCATGGCATTGATCCAATCCGGATCTTTAAGAGCTTCTTCTACCTTGGTAGGCTCATAGCAAGAGACAAAAGAGTGATGAGCAATAAATGAAGTAAGTTTTTGAGATTGAGTCATCACACCCTTTGTTGGACTCCCTATGATGAGATCTTATGGATGATCTTGTAGGAGAGGTGTATTTTTTCTATTGACCACTTGAGGAGGAGGTTGTGGAGCATCAACATCTTGTGCTTGTACCACCATTTGCTCATGGGAGATATGAGTATCTTCATTTTCTACTCTCCCATCTTTTTCACCATCTTGTGGTATATTTGATGAAGAAGGTTGGTCAATGACTTGTACATCATCTTCATCATTTTTTGGCTTGATGTCTCCCACCAGAATATTCTTCATAGCCTCCCTCAATGGTTCATCACCTACATCATCAAGATTCTCATGTGCTCCTTGAGAGCCGTTAGATTCATCAAACTCCACATCATATGTTTCTTCAACTAAGCCGGTGGCATGATTAAATACTCTATATGCTTTGGACTTCAATGAGTAACCAACAAGAAAACCTATATCACAATATCTTTGAAACTTCCCTAGGTATTGCCGCTTTTTGTAGATATAGCACTTGCACCAAACACCCTAAAGAAGGAGACGTCCGGCTTCTTCCCATTGAGCAACTCATATGGTGTCTTGACAAGGAACTTTTGAAGAAATAGGCGGTTGGATGCATAACATGCGGTGTTGATTGCTTCCGCCCATAGAGCTTTGGGGGTGTTGTACTCATCTAGCATTGTCCTAGCAAGAGTGATCAAAGTCCGGTTCTTCCTCTCAACTACACCATTTTGTTGAGGAGTATAGATTACGGAGACTTCATATTTGATTCCAACTTCATCACAATAAGCTTCTATGTTTGTGTTGTCAAACTCTTTGCCATTGTCACTTCTTATCTTCTTGAGCTTCACTTCAAATTCATTTTGAGCTCTCTTGACAAACTTCTTGAAACAAGATGCAACTTCGGATTTGTCATGAAGGAAGAACACCTATGTATACCTTGAATAGTCATCTATAATCACAAGACAATAGAGATTTCCTCCCAAACTCTTATATGTTGTTGGTCCAAATAAATCCATGTGTAGGAGTTCTAGCACTCTTGTGGTTGACATGAAAGCTTTGGTTGAATGAGTGTTTGCAACTTGCTTGCCGGCTTGACATGCACTACAAAGCTTGTCCTTCTCAAACTTCACATCCTTCAACCCTTTCACCAAATCATTCTTCATAAGCTTCTTGAGTGAGCTCATCCCAACATGAGCAAGTCTTCTATGCCATAGCCACCCAAGTATTGTTTTGGTGAATAGGCAAGTCTTTAAGTTTGTATCTTTAGAGGTGAAGTCAACTAGATATAAGTTGTTGTATCTAAATCCATTGAATATCACTTGTTTATCATCTACTTTGGATACAACAACCTCCTTCTCGGTGAATAAGCATTGGAAGCCAAGATCACACAATTGCCCAACGGATAGCAAGTTGAAACTCAATGAGGCAACATAGAGCACATTGGAGATGGAATGATCATTTGATATTGCCACTTTGCCCAATCCTTTAACCTTGCCCTTTGAATTATCTCCAAAAGTTATTTTCTCTTGTCCATCTACCTCTTCATCTAGTGAGGTGAACATATGAGGATCACCGGTCATATGTTGAGTGCAACCACTATCAATAACCCAATGACTTCCACCGGTCTTGTAGTTCACCTACACACAAGAGATTCAAGCTTTAGGGATTCAAACTTGTTGAGGGCCCTTCACCTTCTCAACAAGTGACTTAGCCACCCAAATCTTCTTAGGCCTACTCTTGTTGGGGGGTCCTAAGAACATGACTTTTATCTTTCCACTAGAATCTTTTCTAAGCATGTAGTGAGCATTGAAAGCAAAGGGTCTAGCATGCTTGGGCAAGGGTTGTGGTGGTGGAGTTTGACACTCATGAGCAAAGTGGCCTTCTTGTCCACACTCAAAACATCTCTTTGGCTTTAGCTTTGGCTTTGATTGTTGGTGTTGAGCTTGAGCCTTCTTCTTCTCTACACTTGCCATATATCCAATGTCACTTCTATCCATCTTCATGACGGTATTCATGAGTAGCTCACTTTGGAGATGCTTGCCTCTAGCAAACTTGCTCAATCCCACCTTGAGATGCTCTTTCTCCATCTTGAGCTTCTTGTTCTCTTCCTTGAGAATATCATTGTTCTTCTCTTCCTTGAGTTTCTTGTTTTCTTCTTTGAGCTTCGCATTCTCAAGGATCAACTCTTTGTCATGATCAAGAGTTTCTAGCACAATGGTGTTGTGACTTTTCATCTCTTTAAGATATTTCATGAGCTTCTCATGGTCACTCTTGAGCTTGACATACTCATCATAGTCATTGCACTCAACCACTTGCTTGCTTTTGCTACTAGATCCATGCTCAATGCTCTCATCAATTAAATCATCACATGAGGTAGCTATATCAATCTTAACAACATGGCTAGTAGCATCATGTGGCTCATTTGGTAAGAATTCTTGTACAATAACAAGAGTATCATAATTGATCTTTAGAGTTGTATATTCATCTTTTAGCTTGTTGTGACTAGTGATAAGCTCATTGTGCACCCACTCAAGTTTATCATATTTATCTTTAAGCTCTTTCTTAGAAGATTTGAGCTCCTTGAGTTTGGATGATATAGAATCATTTGTTTCTTTGAGCTCATCATTAGCCTTTTCTAATGTATCACACTTAGCTAAGAGTGAATCATTTTTAGCATCAAGTTTTTCATTTGTAGCTCTACTCTTTCTAATGATCTTAGTGTATTTTCTTAATATTTTGACAAGATCATCATATGTGGGTGAATCATCATCGCTATCACTATCATCATCACTAGCTTGCTCATCATCACTACTATCATCACTCTTAGTTACCTTGCATTCACCCTTGGCCATAAGGCATAGGTGTGTAGAGGATGATGGCGATGGTGGCGGTGAGGATGCAAGATCAATAGCAATGGCGGCCACCTTCTCATTGTCACTCTCATCATCGGATGATCCACTTGATGAATCAATGTCCGTGAGCCAATCACCGACAATATAGGCCTTGCCACTCTTCTTCTTCTTATAGAAGTCTCTCTTTTTGCCTTCTCTCTTCTTGTATGGCTTATTCTTTTTCTTTTCATCTTCATCACTTGAATCATCTTTCTTGCCCTTGTTCTTGAACTTGTCTTTCTTGGGCTTTGTGCATTGATGATCTAGGTGACCAAGTTTGCCACAATTGTAGCAATCCATCTTGGAGATTGGCTTTCTTCTTGAGCTAGTAAAAAACTTCTTCTTCTTGCCATCAAACTTGATGCCACTCTTGTTTAGCTTCTTTAGCATCTTGGCGGTCTTCTTCACCATGAGAGCAAGACTTTCTTCATCATCTTCATCACTTGAGCTCTCATACTCAAGTCTTGCCTTGCCCTTATCTTGGCTAGCTTTGAATGCTAAGTCCTTCTCTTTCTTCTTTGTAGAGGATGAGCCATCTTGTGGCGTGATGTGCATGTATATCTCATGAGCATTGATCTTTCCCAAGATTTGTGTCGGTGTAGCGGCAGAAAGATCACCTTGATGTAGCACGGTCACAATGTGCCCATATTTGTCAATGGGGAGGACACTTAAGATCTTTCTCACAACGTCGGATGGTGACATTTGAGTAAGTCCAAGCCCATTGACTTCCTCTATAAGAACATTTAAACGAGAATACATTTCATTAGCACTTTCTTTGGGAAGCATCTCAAAAGAATTTAGCTTTTTAATCACAAGATGATAGCGTTCCTCATGCTCACTCTTGGTTCCCTCATGGAGCGCACAAACGTCCGACCATAGTGCATGGGCGTCTTTGTGGTTCCTTACATGATTAAACACATCTTTGCAAAGGCCTCTAAAGATGGTGTTGCGAGCCTTTGCATTCCATTTTTCATAGTTTACTTCATCGCCTTGAAGTTGTGCGGCATTCTTAGGTGTTGGGAACCCTTGAGAGGCGGCTCTAAGAATTCCAACATCTAGAGCTTCTAGGTAAGCCTCCATGCGAATTTTCCAATATGGAAAATCATCCCCCTCGAAGATAGGAGGAGGTCCATCCCCGTGAGACATCTTGCTCTAAGCGGTTAGGCTTAAAAACGTGAGCACGAGGCTCTGATACCAATTGAAAGGATCAAGATGTCCAAGAGAGGGGGGTGAATTGGGCTAATTCTAAATTTCTTTACAATAATCAAATCCTACGGATAGCCCAATTAACCCCTTGTGCCTAGAAAAGTGTTTCTATCAAATCAACGCATAAATGACTTGTACCCTATGTTCCAAACTTACTCTAGCATAGCAATTCTAAGAATGTAAAGCAAGTATTGAATTGCTCAAAGTAAATACTCAAAGTAAGTGCTCAAAGTAAATAGGGAGAGAAAAGAACGCGGCGATGTTTTGCCGAGGTATCGGAGAGTCGCCACTCCCCACTAGTCTTCGTTGGAGCACCCGCGCAAGGGTGTAGCTCCCCCTTGATCCGTGCAAGGATCAAGTGCTCTCTACGGGTTGATTCTTTGACACTCCATCACGGTGAATCACCCAAAGCCGCTCACAACTTGAGTTGGGTCACCCACAATCTCCGCCGGGTGAACACCAAACTCCCAATCACCACCAAGCCGTCTAGGTAATTGCGATCACCAAGAGTAACAAGCACGAACTCTCACTTGACCACGTAAAGCCTAATGAGAAGATGGATGCACACTTGTCTACTCTTGATTCACTAATGAGGTTTCACTCTTGGATTCTCAAATCACAAACACCTCACTAGGACCTTGCTCTTCTTGGCACTCACAAACATGTTTCTCAGCTGTTGGAATGAGCAAAAGTAGCTCTACTCACGAGTGGAGCTTCTATTTATAAGACAGCCTAAAAAATGAACCGTTATGAGCTTCTGCGGGGTGACCGAACGCTCCGATCGTTTTGACCAGACGCTCCGGTCAGTTCAACCCACGAATAGTTTTCAAGTGATGACCGGACGCTGTCAGGGTCTGGTCAGTACCGACTGGACATGTCCGGTCGCTCTTGGATGCTTACTGTAAACGACCGGACGCTGGATACTCAAGGTCCGGTCACCACTGACCGGACGCGTCCGGTCGCACTTTCTCAAGTCTGGACCCTTACTAGAGTCGACCGGACACTGGCCCTCAGCGTTCGGTCACACGACCTTCCAGCGTCCGGTCACACTAGACTTGATCTTCACGGTCAAATGAACTGACCGGACCCTGCGGCCAGCATCCGGTCGCACCGGAGCCAGCGTCCGGTGAGTATTTGACCCTTCATTCACTTCCAACTCTCGATCATATGTGAATAAAGTTTGCTCCAAAGGATCTTAGACATTTATAGGAGCTACCTAGAGCTAGTTTTCATAAGTGTGCACCACACCTAACTCACTAGACTCAACTAGGTCAAGCTACCCGTTCATACCCCCCTTAATAGTATGGCCAAAGGAAAAACAAAGTCCTAAACTACTCTAAGTGTCTCTCCAACTTCAATTAACACTTAGAACTAGTTATCCTTAACCTTGTCGTCCATCCTTTGAAAACCGAAATGATTTCCATCGTAGGGGCATGACAACCTCGATTGCCCAATCGATCTCCATTACCATGACCTAACTTAATTGCCTCTGCAAAATACACGTTAGTCATAGTAATCTTGTATTGACATTAATCACCAAAATCCACTTAGGGGCCTAGATGCTTTCAGACACAAATGAGAAATGATCACAAAATGAAGCCAATCTTAATTTAGTTTGCACACATCTTGAAATATCACCAATGATAGTGTCCAATGGATAATTCCTTGCAATATTGGTTGATTGAAGGATTAAAACTTGATTGCTTGCACTTACTTGATCATTGGGCTGAGATGATGTACTAGCCACTTGATCTTGTTCATTATCATGAGAGCCACTTGTACTAGCTTGATTTGTATCATCTTATATATTTGAGTTAGGGAGAACTTGCACTTGATCATCTTCATCATCATTTATTTGCCTAGGCCTCAATTCACCAACATCCATATTTTTTATGGCATTTGAAAGTTGAATGCCTCTAACATCTTCCAAATTCTCATTCTCTACTTGTGAACCCTTGGTTTCATTAAATTCAATATCATAAACTTCCTCAAGAGTACCACTATCCAAATTCTAAACTCTATATGCTTTCCTTATAGTGCAATAACCAAGTAGGAATCATTCATCACATTTCTTGTCAAACTTGCCCAATCTAGTGCCTTTCTTCAAGATATAGCATTTACAACCAAAGACCAAAAATATGCAATGTTGGGCTTTCTATCATTCAAGAGCTCATATAGTGTCTTCTTTTTCAATGGGTGACAATAGAGACGGTTGCTACAATAGCAAGCCATGTTGATAGCTTCGGTCCAAAAAGATTGACTAACATTATACCCACTAAGCATAGACCTTGCCATATCAATGAGTGTTCTATTCTTTCTCTCAACAAGGCTATTTGATTGTGGAGTATATTTGGCCAAGAATTGATGTCTAATTCCAAATTTATCACACAACTCATCAATTCTAGTGTTCTTAAACTCACTATCATTGTCACTTCTAACTCTCTTGATGGTTGTTTCAAACTCATTGTGAATGCCCTTGATAAATGATTTGAATGTTGCAAACACATCACTTTTGTCCACTAGAAAGAATACCCATGTGTATCTAGTATAAGCATCAACTATCACAAAGCTATATTTGTTTCCACCAATGCTAGTATATTGAGTTGGCCCAAACAAATCCATGTGCAATAACTCAAATGCTTTACTAGTACTCATCATGCTTTTTTTAGAATGGGTGTTTCCAACTTGTTTTCTGGCTTGACAAGAGCTACAAAGCTTATCCTTTTCAAACACATCTTTCAAGCCTTTAACTAAGTCATGCTTAACCAATCTATTCAGTTGTTTCATTCCAACATGACCAAACCTTCTATGCCATAACTAACCCATGTTAGACTTAGTGAACAAGCATGTAGATAATTTAGCTTCACTAGCATTGAAATCAACCAAGTATTGATTCTCATATCTGAAGTCTTTGAAGATCAAATTAGAGCCATTTACACTTATGATCTCTACATCATCTACCCCAAATATACATTTGAATCTAAGATCACACAATTGAGCCATGGATAGCAAATTAAAGTTCAAGCTCTCTACTAGCAACATATTAGAAATGCTCATGTCATTGGATATTGTAATCTTACCAAACCCTTTAACCTTGCCTTTGCCATTATCACCAAATATGATACTATCATAACTATTATTGTCATTAGTGTTAATTGAGTTGAACATTCTTGCATGCACCGGTCATGTATTGAGTGCACCCACTATCAAGAACTCAATGCCTTCCTTTGACTTTATAATTAACCTACAAAAGAAGATCAATTCCTTTTAGGTACCCAAACTTGCTTGAGTCCTTGAAGGTTAGTTACTAAGCTCTTTGGTACCCAAATAGCTTTTTTCTTTGAGCACATCCATGGTTTATCAATGAACTTAGCCTTCACATCATTTGTACCCTTAGTAAGCACATAGAAATAATTAATCTTAATTGAGGATACATTAGCATTTTTGCTCTTGTTCTTGTACTCATGCTCTTTATGACCAATTTGCTTGCAACTAGTGCAAAACCGATCATTGTTCTTCACAAAACTAGTCTTATGAGGAGTAAAAGTCATCTTGCCTTTCTTAGGGGTAAGCCCAATCTCTCTTTGTAGAGAGAAGCTCTTTGGCTACCCAAGCACATAAGTAAGCGGTCCTCACCACCATAGGCCTTAGCTAAGGTGAGTGAGCTTATTGACCTCCTTCTTAAAGTTCTTATTCTCAACCATTAGTGAGGCATCATAAGTGAGACCATCACTACTAGATGAGGTGGAAGTAAAAGTACTACAAGAAGGGTTAGTGGGAGCAACGATGATAGGCTAGATAATGATTCATCAATTATATCACAACTTAGTCCGATATCACAAGTCTCAGCATGCTTCTTTTTATCTTGCTCATTAAGCAAAGAGGAATAAGTCTTTTCAAGCTTTTTATGAGCCTTGCCAAGCTTCTCATGGGCTTCCTCTAGCCTCTCATGAGTTGCTTTGAGCTCATCAAGGGCTTGCTTAAGGGCTTTTATCTTTTTATTCAAGCTCTTGCATTTCCTTCTCTTAATGTCAAAGTATTCTTTGACATCTTCTAGCATGTCAAATAATTCATCTTTAGTAGGTTCATCATCATCACTATCACTATTATTTTCATTATCATGTTCATCATCACTTCCATCATCATCATAAGTTTGTATCTTAGTGGCCTTAGCCATGAAGCATGATGAATTGTCGAAGAGAGAAGGCTTCTTATTGATAGCAATGCTTGCAAGTGCCTTTTTTTTGGTGATCTTGTCATCATCACTATCATCATCATCACTTGAGGAGGCATCACTATCCCAAGTGACCACATATGGACCACCCTTCTTCTTCTTGAAGGTCATCTTATCATTCTTCTCTTTCTTGTCCTTCTTTTTGTCATCATCATTGTCGCTATTGTATGGACATTGAGCAACAAGATGATCTTTGCTTCCATATTTGAAGCACATTCTTGACTCTTCCTTGTTCTTGGATGAAGATTTCTTTCTTCTAGCATGGTACCCTTTCTTCATCATGAACTTGCCAAATTTCTTGACAAAGAGAGCCATCTTCTCATCACCATCATCATCATCCCATGAGCTATCATCTTCACTTGATGTTTCTTGCTTAGCCTTGCCCTTGGATGATGTGGCCTTAAATGCCACACTCTTCTTCTTCTCATCCTTCTCCTCTTTCTTCTCTTTTTTTTCTTCCTTCTCATCATCATCTCTATATGTATCATCGGTCATTATATCTCCCAATACTTGGTTTGGTGTCATGGTATCCAAACCACTCCTCGCTAGAATAGTGACCAATGTACCAAATCTTGAAGGCAAACATCTTAAGAACTTATGAAAGAAGTCCTTGTCCTTCACCTCTTCTCCAAGTGCTTTGAGATCATTGACAAGCACTTGAAGCCTATGGAATATCTCCGGTACACTCTCATCCTTCTTCATCTTGAAGCTTGCAAACTTCTCTTTGAGAATATATGCCTTTGCACCTTTCATGGCTTGAGTGCCTTCAAATGATTCTTCTAACTTCTTCCAAGCCTCATGAGCCATCTTAATATTCTTGATTTGCTTAAATGTTCTCTCATCAATTGCATCATGAATGACACTTAGAGTAATATCATTGTTTTGGAGAAGCACTTCTTCGGAAGCGGTGGGATTCTCCGGATCACCAATCTCAATTTTGGTTTCTACCACCTTTCACACTTTTCTATTGATTGACTTGGTATGTGTGGTTATCTTTGATTTTCAATATAGATAATTTATGTCATCAAATTGGGGTGGCTTTTTGGTGTTGTTGATTTGAACCATTTTTACACCGAAAGTTGTTAAGCCTTAAATTACGGTGACCTTGGCTCTGATACCACTTGAAAGGTTCTAATGGCTAGAGGGGGTGAATAGCCTATTAAAATTTTCTACAACAACACTTAACAAATCGGTTAGACAATTATGAGACGAAGCAAGTGTTGCGCTAGCCTACTAAAAATATAAACCACCTACCACAATTCTAGTTTATGTAGTTTCTATCCACACAAAAGCTATGCCACTACACTAAGTTAGTGTGCTCTCAAAAGCTAACTAAAGAGCCACACTAACTAAACTAATAAGCTATCACAACTAGCTACACTAAAGAGCTTGACAACTAGTTTGCGGTATGGTAAAGAGAGAGAGCAAGATAGCTATACTGCCGCATCGAGGAGTGAGCCAATCAATCACAAGAATCAATATCAATGAAGACCAATCACCTTGGAATCAAATGATGAACATAATGATTTTTTATCGAGGTTCATTTGCTTACCGACAAGCTACTTCTTGTTGCGACGATTCACTCACTTGGAGGTTCACGCGCTAATTGGAATCACATGTCAAACCCTCAATAGGGTGCCGCACAACCAATACAAGATGAGGATCACACAAGCCACGAGCAATCCACTAGAGTATCTTTTGGCTCTTCGCCGGGGAAAGGTCAAGAACCCCTCACAATCACCATGATCGGAACCAGAGACAAACACCAACCTCTGCTCGACGATCCTCGCTACTCCAAGCCATCTAGGTTTCGGCAACCACCAAGAGTAATAAGTGAATCCCATAGCGAAACACGAACACCAAGTGCCTCTAGATGCAAACACTCAAGCAATGCACTTGGATTCTCTCCCAATCTCACAAAGATGATGAATCAATGATGGAGATAAGTGGAAGAACTTTGGCTAAGCTCACAAGGTTGCTATGTCAATGCAAATGGCCAAGAGAGTGAGCTTGAGCCGGTCATGGGGCTTAAATAGAAGCCCCCATGAAATAGAGCCGTTGTACCCCTTCACTAGGCACAACACGGGGTGACCGAACGCTTCAGTCATGCGATGCGTGCCACGTGTCCCCTCTCTCCAAATACTGAGCGCCCGATCCCAACGGTCAAAAGGTGACCGAACGTGCTGCTGCGAAGTGACCGAACGCTGGACCTCAGCGTCCGGTCGTTTCCAGTAAGCATCCAGAAACGTTTTTTCACAACCGGACGTGTCCGGTCATGCTCGACCGAACACACCCAACGTCCAGTCACTCGGCGACTCCTCTGTCCACTACACGTCAGCAGGACTGGATGCACCCTGTCAGCGTTCGGTCACTGAGTGACCCAGCGTTCGGTCAGAGACCGACGCTGCGCGCCCTCTGCTACCACTGATCAGACGCGTCGGTCCAACCGAGACTAGCGTCCGGTCACTTACGGTGACCTCCGTCTTTTCTATCAAGGGCGCCGATAGCACCGTCGAACTATCCGCACTCTATGGGCGGACACTCCCCCGGTGAAGTTTCTAACCCTTGCTCAAATGTGCCAACCACCAAGTGTATCACCTTGTGCACATGTGTTAGCATATTTTCACAAACATTTTCAAGGGTGCTTGCACTCCACTAGATCCTAAATGCATATGCAATGAGTTAGAGCATCTAGTGGCACTTTGATAACCGCATTTCGATGCGAGTTTCACCCCTCTTAATAGTACAGCTATCGAACCTAAATGTGATCATACTCTCTAAGTGTCTTGATCATCAAAACAAAATAGCTCCTACCATTTATATCTTTGCCTTGAGCCTTTTGTTTTTCTCTTTCTTCTTTTCAAGTCCAAGCACTAGATCATCACCATGGCATCACCATCATCATGTCATGATCTTCATTTGCTTCATCACTTGGAATGTGCTACCTATCTCATGATCACTTGATAAACTAGGTTGGCACTTAAGGTTTCATCAATTCACCAAAACCAAACTAGAGCTTTCATAACTGATTGCATTTCATACATAAAGGGATTGGTTGCAGTGAGAAACATGCCGTAGAGCTGGCTCATACAAGGTATGAGGAGAAGAAGTTAGATGATCATAGATCGTGAGTTGGTCGCACCGTTCAATCATCGATTGTGTTGTCTGATGAGGGAGACGAGGATGAGGACGACACTAGCAGACTGAGTGAGCTCATTGCTTTAGCAAAGGCGGGCTTGCAGGCACAGGAGGCTGAGGACGATACTAGTAGACTAAGCGAGCTCATCGCTCAAGCAGAGACGGGCTTGTAGGCAGAGAAGGCTGAGGAAGACACTGGCACACTAAGCGAGCTCATCAGTCTAGCAGAGGCGGACTTACAGACGGAGGAGGATGGCGATGCGTTCTTCACTCAGGCTGTAGCGACCGTAGATGAAGCGGAGGCCGCTTACTACAGGCGATAGGCAGGTCAGAGCAACGCAGATGAGCTTAGCCATAGCAACATGGTTGTAGTAGAGGACTGGTACTCGGATGATGAGTTGCTTACTCAGTATATTTCAGACTGAGGATTTGGAAGTGCATTTGCCCCTGTGTACTGTCGGCACATACTTCTAGTATTATTATGTTGTTTAATGTGTCATAGTATTGAACTTTTCATTATGTGGTTGTTTTCATTATTTATGGTCTCAATATTCCGCTTAATGTTACGGACATATTGAAATGTGAACACGTGCTGCAAATAAAACCTAACGACGTACGACATTATATAATTCAACACACGAAACACATAAAATGACATGTGAGAACATGTACCGAACCTAGGTACAGTGTGTGAAAACACATAGATGTGGCATGTGAAAAAGATAAAGTCATCCTAGTAGTGTGGCTACATAGCAAATTGTGTTGCACCTTCTCCATAGTAGCCTCCCGTTGTTGTTGTTAGTGGTGGCGGGGGTGACGGGGGAGGCCCCTTGTTCTTGTGGCTAGGGCAGGTCCAATATGGATCATTGTAGAGTATCTCCTGTGAATCGGCACCATTGTTGTCGTCCTGTCCGTCGTCCTTGTAACCGCTGCTAACTTCCCTTTCTAGATCAAAGATACGGTCCTGTAGGTAGTAGATGTACTCCGCATGCGGATAAATAGGTCAAGGATCGACCCACCTACTGAACCTATAGTTTTCTTTGGCCAAGGAAGACAACAATAAGTATGTCGTGTAAGTTATATACAAGAGAAACATATTGAAAAAAATAAATAGTAATAGCAATTACCTATGCTCACGGGCATTTGAAGAAACGACGACCTCCATCTATTTTCTCAGTGAACATCTACACTAGGCAGTCCTCACCATGTATATATTTTGGCCACTCTTCTTTTCTTTCATCGTATCCTCTTAGTGGTGCCTCTTTGGTGAAATCACTTTTGCTCTCAACTAGAAACCTCTCATAAAGAGCTTCCTCAAAGAAATCAGGACCAAAAGGACCCTCCCACCTAATGGTAGTTCCCTTCCCCTTTCCTCTCCCTCTAGACGACCCTTCAGACATTGATACTGCAACGGAAGAAAATGCTAAGGAGTGTTCTTCTTCCTTGTTGTGTGTGTGAATAAGAGGGAGTGAGTGATTATTTATAGGTGAGAGGAGGAATGGAGGCCTCTCAATGTGCCATGTCAGCGATACATGTGCCTCTTCACCTCAGCCCTTGGATCAAACAGTCATAAGATGGATGGTGGAGATAGAGTGAAGTTGTGCTTCCTTGCATACCAGTACTATGTTAGTGATGTGATAAATCGCTGTTGCTATGGCGCTTAGTGGGCTCAGGGAGCGGGCGGTCGGTGGAGGCGCGGGCGACGATGGCCGCGAAGCTCAGTTCAGCTCTGCTAGGGCGAGAGAGGGAGAGGAAGAGAGGCGCGGGGCCCATAGGTAATGAAGGCTCGGTGCCAAGATCTACGGCGCCGAGCTCGGCGCCAGAGTGACTGACGCCGAGCTCCCTGCCATGTCACCTACCGAACCCAGGAGCTCGGTGCCAGAGATGCTGGCGCCGAAACGTGTTAACTCGACGCCAGCATCACTAGCGCCGAGCTAAGAATCCATTTTCTAAAATCTTTCCTCTAGTGGTCTATTTATGAGAAACTTAAAAAAAAAAGACTAAAATATAAAAAAAATGATCAAGAGGCCAGACCACCAGGAGCTTTTGGCCAACCACAAGTTAGGCTCGGTTTTTTTTTTCACACACAAAAACAAAACAAAACACAAGTCAGTATCACGGAGGTCATTTTTTCATCACCGCTCACGAGCCAAGCGCACGTCGCTAACACGTCATTAGCGTCTCAGGGATGACGACATCCAGATCCTGCGTAGAGGACGGGCATGCATTGAATACCACCGCGAGTAGGAGTAGGTGGGAACAGACTACCAGAGGACGACAGCCGTTGGGAGCCATCGGCAAAGAAGAGTTTTTTTTTTTTTTTCCCTTGTTTAGATTAAGTTTTTTCACTCAATCCATCACATCAAATTTTTAGACACATACATGAAGTATTAAATATAGATAAAAAATAACTAATTACACAATTTGATTATAAATTACGAGACGAATCTTTTAAGCCTAGTTAGACCATGACTGGACAATAATTGTCAAATACAGACAAAAATACTACAGTGTCAAATACGGATTCCTAACTCCAATCTAATCTAAACAAGACCTTGGTTTACAAGGTGAAATCTCGGGAATTCGCAAAAAAGAAGGTGAAATCTGGGAAAAAGGGATATGTTTTGCGTCAGGTGGAAACCGACCTGTTTCCTCCTCAGACCCACCCGTTCCGGCACCGCAACAAAATCCCCAATGCCCCGTGCGGCGACAAAACCCAACGTCAGTCTCATCTGATTCGTCCCTCCCTCGTGCAGACACCAAACAAAGGAGTTTAACTGAGGAAATGCCTGGAAAAGGACGCCTGAGTATAGCACCTACCTTTGCGGTGCAACACTCATCGTGTCGGCAGGAAGCTACGTACGTTCGTGCCTGCTGGTGATAAAACGTAGAAACACTTGTGCTTGCATCAAAACCAATCAGAACGGCAGGGGAAATGGGGGCCCGAAACGCGAGCGAGCAAGAGAGAGAGAAAGGTCAAAAGCGAAGGTTGGCTTCAACAAAGCATCAGCACGAGCATCAGTCTACTTGCAGGCAGGATGCTTGGTGTAAAGAAAAGCTGAGCAGATTAGTGGGGTGACAGCAAATCGAGAATGGGATTCCTTTGTTCTGATGGGCTAGACAGCTTCAAGAGCAATTCATGAATTTTAGAGTACGAATCATTCGAAACAGGGGTAGTAAAAAACTCATACCTTTCCGGTTTATCTGAGACACCGACTGTGCTGGATAAATATTTATTAATAGCTCTGCTCGTTGTAGCATAACAAGCCCATACCCATAAATAGTTCATGCAACTCAAAGCATCTCTAGATGCAGATTCTGAATATTTCTGAAATGCACATAATTAGGTGAGCGATTACGAGTCCGTTATGAATCAATGATTGTAAACAAGGGTCTCGTTTATTACAACATCAGTCACGAAGGAGGGTAACGTTGGCTGGATGTGGTCATCAACTCATCATTTCACAAATAACCTGAATACCTGATAGAGATCCACTACGCTTAATTTTAATGTCTGGAGAATCTAAAAACCAAGCCAAATCCCCTGCGATTTTTTAGCTTATAAAATTATTAATTAAGACTGCACTGAACAACTGATGAAAATCCTATAAAGAACCTGGAGTATAATGTCAAACATAACTCTGAAATAAGCTCAATCAAATAGGATGCTGTATGAAAACAATGATAATCTGCACAACAGAGGCTTAAGAGATAACATAATAAGAATGCAAACATATTTAAGTATATATAGAAACACAATAAAATCAACATAACATATTAGCAACCGTTAGTGAGACAGTCAAGCACACAAAAGCATAATTATGACAGTAAGAAGTAGATATAGCCCCGTTCGCGTGCCCTTAAACCCGGCTCATCCGCTTCTTTATTTATCCGGAACAGTGTTTTTCTCTCACAAATTCCTCCAAACCATCCAAATCCCTCCAGAACCATACCATCCGAACGGAGCCATAAAGGAATGTAGTCTTTCAATCACAAAAGAGAATAATTATCGAAACAACAGGTAGCTCTGTTGACAGTGAGGCAAAAACTAGAAGTGACACACAAAAAAAGTGAACAATTGTTCTGCGAGGTACTTTGTTGAAGTTCGGGAAAAAAACTAGAAGTGACCAAAAAACAAATGAACAATTGTTCTGTGAGGGAAATATGGTTTGTAAAATCCAAGAAACTATCAATAGTCGATAACCATTTAGAACTGTTAGCTATCAACTGTGGTGACAGTTCCCCACAGAAGATAATTGGCAATTAGAATGGTCTATCACCTGCAAAATTTTGGCAGGCTATGGTTCTCTGCAAACATTTAGTCAGAAATTTGTTGATTATACTTTTTAACTAAAGTTGGTCAGTTTGGCACTATTGCACTACTAGCTACACTAGTTGGACGATTTGTTATTCCTGTCATTGCTAGTTCGGGGTTAATGTTCAACCCATGCTATTGAAAGAGATTAAGTGAATACCAAGTTTATGCTGAATCTTTTTAAGCACTGAAGCAAATAAAGAATTGCCAAAAAATGCAATTTGCAGCATGGTAAGGCATTTATCTAGATTGGGGAAGGGGAGAGGGAGGATGTGATAGCGAAGGGTCCAAAAGAGAAGGGTCCAAAAGAGGGTGTCATTAGCCCTCAAATGTAATAAGAAAATTAAATAACAGAAATGTGAAACAGAAGTGCCTAGGTTGGCCTTGGCCATCCAGCACATTAGAAGTCCAACCCAGGACTTGGGACTCCCCCTGCCACTGCTGTTGGAGCTTAAGGATCTGAGGGCGTAGGAGTGCGAGGGGGAAGGCCTGGGCTTGACACCCCGGCGACAAACTGGCGGCGCCTGGCTGGGAACTCGGCGACAACAGGAAGCCGTGAACAGTAACGCCAGGGGGCCCAAGGTGAGATAAACTCAATCCCAGGCTAAAGATCTATTCCTTCAGATTGTTTGACACTTATACCAACTCAATAACAAATCTCTCCTAAATCTAAGGGCTAACAAACTCGACTTAACAAACTCCACTAAAATAGCAATCTTGATAACTGACTCCTATTGAATCGGCTGAAGCCCAAACTGGCTCCCACGCCTGGACCCTGGTGACCGCACTCAGGTGCATGCCCCGCACGACTTGCTCAGCCACTGTTCTTGTTACGGCACTGGTACACTTTTCCCACCATAACAACTGCTCACCAGATGCCACCCTCCGTGCACTAATTGCCTCCAAGTGTGCTTTCGACTCTAGTGGAACTAGTACAGTGTTTTAGAAATTGCGAATTGGCAAGCGATGTTTGATTAATTAGTCAGTGCCAAGTGTCAACTGTATTACTTCAAATATAGCAGGCATCTATAATATCCTAAGACAGCATTGCACAACAGACCAATACAGAACAATGAGCCGGTGATATAAGATCATCAGAAGCAATACTAATTCTGCTGATGAAATAAACACAATTACACAATACTACTACTCTCATGTCATCAGAAGAAAAGGACGGTTGCATGTACAGGGATTAAAATTTATTAATATGCATCCACCTGATGGTTTCATCTTGGCCTATTCATGATTCACACGATGATTTGACACTACAAAGGTCAGCAGCCTAGTAATCTACCAGCAGTAAGAATAAATTCTAGTAATCAAACCTTTAGTGACCTACTGAGTCTAATAGGAACATTGCAAGAACAATCTTTAACAGTATATCCTAACATAGGCAATTCATGAAAAAAAAATCAACAAAAAGTGGGATAGTTCAGAAAGTTATGAAATGTCAAGGCATGACCAGTGTCACAGTAAGGCTGACACAAGAAAGAGCTCCAAATGTTATGCTTCAATTTCAAAAAACTTTTCAAGGTATGAACACTAATTCCCAGAGATACCATATGTCAACCAACCCTCAGAGGCTCAGACCAAACCATCTCTTGGATTATATAAACCACTTACCATTCAAGTTATTTTGCGCAGCTACTGTTAAACACTGGGCAAATTTAGAAATAAACTTAAAAGTGCAACAAAGCACAGAGATACCATATGTCAACCATCCCTCAGACCAAACCATCTCTTTTATGGGATTATATCAACCACTTACCATTCAAGCTATTTTGCGCGGCTACTGTTAAACACTGGGCAAATTTAGATATAAACTTAAAAGTGCAACAGAACTTCAACACATTTAAGATCTTAAATGCTGTGGTCACCGAACCCAACATCAAAGAAGAAATTTCCAGGTTTAAAGCAAAAGCCACAAATACCCCATAGCTCCAAACAGCACAGGCAACTGCAGTTAAAATGTCTCTGATTGTGCCCACAAAACCATTTGACATGGTTGATAAGACCAGGTAACAGGCAACTAGTAAAAATACAGATATTTTGGTACATGAAACCCAGTACAGATCCACAAAGTACATAATGAAGTCGCAATAGCAAAACTACATATTAGGCAATAAAACGACATAATCCTTCAAGAAAGTTCCTCCTTCAAATACTGCTACAAAGGCATCTGATTCAAATCCAGTTGTAAAATTCAACAGCAGGAAGCCTTTCGCAACATTTTGGCACCAATATAGACTTAAAAGCCATCCGAATACAAAACCACACGAACGAACCATGATCCACAGATGCCAAACTAAGATACAAGGAAAATAATCAGATGACTGTAAGAACAAGATCAACAAATCACAAAGAAT